>NC_045794.1:17739831-18050458 GCF_009873245.2 Balaenoptera musculus | reverse complement strand
GTATGTTTTTGTGTGAATAAATGTTTACAGTTTTCTAAGGTTTATGGATTTCGTTTGATTGTTATTTGATGAAAATGACATTGACTACTGAATATAGCAGTTAGAAAAAGGAATGATTAAACCACACAAATATTATTTTATTTGTTTATCCAGAGGACATTAAAATTTGAAATGAATAAGTGATAAATGCTGATTATTTAATTCTGTGTTGCGTCACATTATATGATTCAGCAAAGGTAATCAAATAAAAACAAGTAGTCAGAGTTCAATATTAATTTAAAAGGCTTGTCCAAGTCAGAATTATCTTAATAGAAAGCTGTTTGGTACAAAATTGTAGGCAGATATTATTACGGAAATCTTATGTAGGTGCCCAAAAAAGGCAACAGCAAAAATATATATAACATTGGGAATTCAATACTCTTGACATTAAGTTTCTGAAAAACTGATGATGATATAAGAGTTATAAGGTGTAATTAGAAAGGAAATGTGCAATTTAATAATATTTTGAAGGAAATGCAGTCCGAATCCGGCTCTAAATTTTTATGTAGATACAAGACAGAGGGCACAATTTGATCATATTTCTGGAAGGACTTATAGAGTTAAAAGCTAGTCTAACTTTCTCCTTATTTTAGGAGAGAAATATTTGGACCTAGAAGAATCACACATTTTAAGAACCCAGAACTAGTAATTTTGTCCCAGCATTATGTTATGAACATCACCAAACATACAGAAAGTTGAAAGCATTAGATGAATACTTATTTTTCTACCACCTAGATTCTTCAGTGTACATTTTCTTCTATTTATTTTATCAAATATCTACATCCTTCCACTCCCCTATTCATCCATCAATTCATCTTAATTTTTTGATGCATTTTTAAGTAAGTCGCAGGCATTGCTATTCGTCACTCCCTGATTATTTCAGCATGCATATTATTAGCTAAAGTTAAATATTTGTTTGCAGTTCTTTTTGTGAGATAAAATTTACATACCAAAGTACAGAAATCTTAATTTGTTAAATGCATACACCTGTATAACCCTATCATGATCTAGAACACCGTAATCATCCGTGAAAATTTTCTTGTGCCCCTTACTAATCAATCCTCATTTTCATCTCTGTAGAGGCACATCTAACCGATTTTTTTCTCACCATGGATTAGAGTTGCCTGTTCTAGAACTTCACATAAATTGAATCATACAGTGTAAACTCTTCTTTGTAAGACTTCTTTCTCTCAGCATGACTTTTGGAGGGTCATCCATCATGTAGTATCAATCAGTATTTTGTTCTTGTGATTGTTGGGTTGTATTCCACTGTGTAAATACACCACAGTTTTTCCATTCTCTTGTCAGTAGACCCCTGGACTGTCTCTGGATTTTGGCTATCATGAAAAAAAGCTGCTATAAACATGCATGTACAAGTTTTTTGTGAATGTATGTTTTTATTTCTCTTGGGTAAATATCTAGGAATGAAATCGCTGGGTCATAGGGTAGGTACATAAATGTTTATATTTGTAAGAAACCACCAGATTTTTTCTCAGAGTGGTTTATTTTACATGCTCACTAACAGTGTGTGGGAATTCCAGTTGTTTCACATCCGTTTGGTGATCTTGATTTTCTAATTTAGCCATGCTGGTGGGTGTGTACTAATAACACATTGTGGTTTTAATTTGCATTTCCCTGATGACTAATGATGTTGAACACTTTTGATGAGTTTATTGGCCATTTGTTATTTTTGTGAAGTGCATATTCATATCTCCTGCCCACTTTTTATTGGACTGTATTTTTATTATTGAGTTGTAGGAGTATTTTGTATATACTAGACACTAGCATGTCATCAGACACATGTTTTGAGAATATTTCCCTCCCAGTCTGTGGCTTGCAAACTCATTTACTTAACAGGGTCTTTTGATGAACAGATTTTAATTTTAATGTAGTATAACTTATTATTTTTTCATGTATATTGCTCTCTTTGTCTTGAATCTTTGCCTTCCCTAAAAATATGTTTCTCTCATATTCTCCTGGGTTTTTTAAGAAGCTTTATACTTTCAGTTTTTATTTTTAGGACTGTGATCCATTTAAAATTAGTTGTGTGTATGGTATATGAGGTTGGTGTCAAGGTTCTCTTTTTTTCCAAATGTATAGCTGTGTTTGAGCACCATTTGTGGAATAGACTTTCTGTTTCTCATTGGATTGCTTTGGGACCTTTGAAAAAATTAAAGCAAATGACTTTAAGTATGATCTATTTCTTGGCTCTATATTTTCCATTCCTTTGATGCATTCATGGATTTTTATGCCATCACTATTCTGTCTTGATTACTGTAGCTTTGGAGGTCTTGAAGTCATGTATTACGATCATACAGCTTGTTTTCTTTGTTTTTCTCCCAAGACTGTTTTGGATATTTTAGTTCTTTTTTATTACCATATACGGGTTAGAATCAGGTCGTCAGTTCCTACTTTAAAAAAAAATTCCTTGGGGGGCTTATGATAGGGATCGCACTGAATGTACAGAACAATTTGGGGGAGAACTGACATCTTAAAAATGTTGAGTCTCACAATCCATTCTTTACTTTTTTAGGTCTCCTTTCATTTCCTGTAGCAATATTTTATAGAGATGTAGAGATCTTTCATGTCTTGTTAAAATTATTATTAGCTTTTTTGTTTTACCACTGCTGTTATAAATGGAAGTGTATTTAAAATTTTATTTTCCAATTGTTTCTGCCAGTGTGTAACATACAATGGGTTTTTTATATTGACCTTATATCTTGCTACCTTGGAAATTCACTCATCACTTTTAATTATTGCTCTGTAAGTTTTTTGGGATTTTCTATATAAACAAACATACCATCTGAAAGTAGAGACAGTTATACTTGTTTCTTTTCAAACTTTATGCTTTTTTTTTTTTTTCTTTTTCTTGCTATATTGCACTACGTAGAACCTCCAGTAAGATGCAGAATAGACATGGTGAGAGTGAAATCCTTATCTAGCTCCTGATTTTAGGGGAAAATAATCTTTCATACTTAATTATAAAATTGATTATAGGCTTTTTATATAAGACCTTATCAAGTAAGTTTTTTTTCTATGCAAAGCTTTGCTTTCTCAAGGGTTTCTTTTTTTTAGTCATGATAAATGTTGAATTTTATTGAAAGACTTTTCTTCTGCATCAGTTGTAGCAATTATATTTCTGTTGTTTCTGCTGATGTACACTGATTGGTTTTTCAAATGATAAAGTAACCGAGCATACTGGGCTAAGCCATACATTGTCATGATTCGTTATCCATGCTACATATTGCTAGAGTTTGTTAGGGTTTTTTACATTTATTGTGAGGGATATTGGTCTGAGTTTTGTTTTTTTTTTTCTCACAATAGCTTTGTCAGGCTTTTATATGCTGGGATACACAGATGAATTGGAAAATGTTCTCTATTTCTCTGTTTTCTGAAGGACATTGTGTGAGATTAATTTCATTTCTTCCTTAAATGTTCAGTAGAATTCACCAGTGAAATCATCTGGGCCTGGAGTTTTAACTAAGGAGGGATTTTAAATTATAAATTTATTTCTTTATTATAGACTCTTCAGAGTATCTGTTTCTTCTTATGGCAGTTTTGGCATTTATAGTTTTTGAGAAAATTTCCTTTGTTTTTTTGAAATTACATAAGCTTATTTTTATTTTACTGTTTTTTTTAGTTTCAAGGGAAGTTATCTTTATTTCCTTAACTTTTTATTTTATATTGGAGTATAGTTGATTAACAGTGTTGTGATAGTTGATAGTTCAGGTGTACAGCAAAGTGATTCAGTTATACATATACATGTATCTATTCTTTTTCAAGTTCTTTTCCCATTTAGGTTGTTAGATAATATTGAGCAGAGTTCCCTGTGCTTTACAGTAGGTCCTTGTTGGTTATCCATTTTAAATATAGCACTGTGTACATGTCAATCCCAAACTCCCTAACTATCCCTCCCCCTCATCCTTCCCCCCGGTAACCATAAGTTCATTCTCTAAGTCTATGAGTCTGTTTCTGTTTTGTAAATAAGTTCATTTGTATCTTTTCCTTTTAGATTCCACATATAGAGAAAATTTCTATTTCATCTAAGTTTTTTGATTTATTGTCATAAAAGTTGTTCAAGATATTCCCTGATCATATTTTTTAAGTACATAGGATACGTAGGGATAACTATTCTTTTATTCCTAAAATTGGTAAATCTGTGTTGTTTTCCTGATCAGTCTAGCTGGGGACTTATCAATTTTCTTATCTTTTCAAAAAAATCAACCTTGTTGGATTTGTTCATTTTCTCAGTTATTCATTTTCTATTGTATTGCCTTTCACAGTTATCTCTCATCTTTTTATTTTGTTCATTGTTATTTCCTTAGCTTTTAATGTGGAAACTTAGGTCATTGATTTTGGACCTAATTTTTTCTAAAGTAAATATCTAAAGCCACAAATTTTCCTCTAAGTATTTTAGTTGCAATTCTTAATTTTTTTAATCTGTAGTATTTTCCTTATAACTTAGTTGAAATATTTTCTAATTTCCCTAGTGATTTCTTTTTTAACGTGGTTAATTAGAAATGTATTTTTTTAACACCTTTATTGGAGTATAATTGCTTTACAATGGTGTGTTAGTTTCTGCTTTATAACAAAGTGAATCAGCTATACATATACATATATCCCCATATCTCCTCCCTCTTGCATATTGTTTAATTTCCAAATATTTGGAGATGTCTAGATATCTTAGTGTGTGGAAAAACCCAAAGGTTACCTCCATTATCTCTGCCTAGTGTTCACACTCTGTATACTTTGAGTGTGAGTGGACCTGTGAGTTGAGTGTGAGTGGACCTTGAGTTACTTGAGTATGAGTGGACCTGTGACTTGCTTCCAGCCAATAAGGTTTGGCAAAGATGAAGATACCAAATCTGTTGAGACTGTAGCCCTAGTCCACACCTGGATTGCAGCCTCATGAGAACCTGAAGCAGAGAACCCAGTTGACCCACACCAGGACCTTTGATTCACAGAAACTGTGAGATAATAAATGTGTGTTGTTTTAAGTTTCTGAACCTATCATAATTTGCTAAACAGCAATAGAAAAGTCAATATGCTTACTGTTCTTGATTTTTAATTTAACTTCATCGTGATCAGAGAACATTCTTTATATGATTTCCATTATTTTCAATTTATTGCTTCTTGTTTTCTGAGTATATAGTGTGTACTAGTACCATGTGAATTTAACAATAATATAGATTTTGAAGAGGTGGTGTATTTTTATAATATTAAATATCAATCTTATACATATAAAGTAGTTCGAGGTGGTTGATAATGTTCAGACTTTCTAAATCTTCATTAGGCATATGTGTACTTTTTATTGTCTTTATGAAAAATGACACATTTATCATTATTAAAAGTTTAAAAATTTTCTGATAATACTCTGTCTTGAAGTCTATTTTATCTGATACTAATATAACCACTCCGAGTTTCTAATGCTTCTTGTTTTCATTGTATAGCTTTTTCCACCCACTTATTTTCAATCTACTCTTTCTTTATATTAAAGGTGAATCTCTTTAGATAGCACATAATTTGGTCCGCTTATTTGTTCTAAATCCATTCTGACAATCCCTGTATTTTAAGCTAAAAAAAAAGGATATAAGTTTCTATGCCAATGTTCAGTTATTTTTCTCTAAGGAAGTTGTGATCACCCTTAAACTTTCTGGTTTTGATAAGTGTTGTCCAAGCGGGATTGTCTTATGTGTATTTTAGATTTCTTCTTCCTCATCTCATATTCATTTGTACTGAGCTTTATTCAAAGTTCAAAGTATACTGGATCCTTGACAACAGATTTCTAGGAAAGTTTGTGCTTTCATCTCATATTTCTGCAAAATGCTGTCTGTGGTTATGAGATGATATAGATCCCTACTTTTCTGACCTACTTGTGGTCTCATTTGCTCTGTAGGATCAGTGTTCTTCTCTGTGTACTGTGGATGCCTGTGGTGTTTTAAACCATTTGAGTGAGAAGAGTCACTTACTACCTGAATTCTGATCAGTAAAGCAGAAACCCTATTACATTGCTACATAGATTCCATAATAATTCCAGGATAACACCCCTGGAAATTGCAACATACTTACTAATGGATAGGTTACACAGATAACAGTTTGTTAACTCTTCATATAATCAGGGATTCTTAAAAAACAAGACCAAAAGATAAAGTCAACTTTAAAGTCTATAGAATTAATTACACGTTAAGTTCTGTAGAGTATAGTCTGTCCTTATTTACATGTCTCCTTATATCTGCACATCTATCCCACATAATCAGAGTGGAAGCACTAATATTTTAAAGTCATTATCATACTTGCAATTCAAAACTCCAAAAGTGCACTAAAGCATATCTGTTGTTTTCTTAACAAATAAAATTATCTGGAAATAGAATATCTTAAATTGTCTTTGTCAACATTGTATTTATATTGAAATTTCAGTGAAGCTTTAAAAAATAGCAGTGAAAGATTGTATCTTTTCTTTTTACTTTTTATTTTTCCAGCCTTATTCCTGTATTGGGTAATGGCCTTTATCACGAAAACCATAAAGTTGGTCAAATACTGGCAGTCTGGTTGGGGAGTATCAGACCTGCGTTTCTGCATCACAGGCATAATGGTCATTTTGAATGGACTCCTGATGGCCGTGGAGATCAATGTCATTCGTGTCAGAGTAGGTATCTAGTGATTTTTGTATAGTTACTGGAGTGCAAGACCCGAATATTAAAGATCATTGTCAGTTAAGAATCAGTATTTAAGAGGATAAACAGTGGAATATCATCTACGTGTATAAATATAAAATTGAACTAATTACTAAGTTTCAGACCATTAATGTTCCCGAAATCTCAATATGACCCTGGAATCTATTTACTGTATTCATTCATAAATATTGGTCGAGTGCCTATGATGTGCCAGACATTATGCTTAGTCTATATTATCGATGAAACTGTTTTCATCAGGTAGTTCCATCATCCATGATTGGTCCAAAGCAAACCTGGCTTAATCAAACTAGTGTATTCGCAGAAATTTTGAATGGAAAAGAAGATAACCTAATCCAGTTTGCTCATTTCATTGATGAAGAAACTTCTGTAGACATAACTCTAGCTTTATAGCCAAAGTAACATGGTCAAGTCTCATACCTGGTCTGTGATTACAAACCTATTGTACTTCCCACCACATAACGCTGCCCGTTATATAGTGTGACATACTAGTGACTGATTTTTCTATGTTCATTTTCCATCACAGCACTCTGAGTTTGCTGTGAATGACATGATACATGTTGCAATGGATAGTGGAAACAGCGAACATCAGCCAGACCACAAATTAACAGAGAGTGACTCAACAGTGGTGTTGATAACACATTTAAGCAATCTGCATGATGTAAAAATATTCATTTAGTTGAATCTACCACTAAGTATCATGAAATATCGTGAAAGGATATCAGGAAAGATTGATTTTTAGCGATAACTCTCTTTTAGAGGGGTAATTGATTTTTAGCATTGGCCCCAGTGTATTAAGTGTGAAATTCTGGAATTTAATTAGAATCTAGTCACAACGAAAGGGAATTTTTTTTTCCTCAAAAGAATATTTCAGAAAGGGATGGAAAGAAGTATGAAAATATAAATTTTGGCCTCATGAAATGAAAATGTAGAAAAGGTTAAAATTTTATTATTTATTTATTTATTTATTTATGGCTGTGTTGGGTCTTCGTTTCTGTGCGAGGGCTTTCTCCAGTTGCGGAGAGCGGGGGCCACTCTTCATCGCAGTGCGTGGGCCTCTCACTACCGCGGCCTCTCTTGTTGTGGAGCACAAGCTCCAGACGCGCAGGCTCAGCAATTGTGGCTCACGGGCCCAGCTGCTCCACGGCATGTGGGATCTTCCCAGACCAGGGCTCGAACCTGTGTCCCCTGCATTGGCAGGCAGATTCTCAACCACTGCGCCACCAGGGAAGCCCAAAATTTTATTTGTAATATGTGGAAAAAGAATTAGGTTGTTATCCTGTGGAATTTTTCTTGCCACAGAGATATGTGTTCTTCATGAATCCTCAGAAAGTGAAGCCTCCTGAAGACCTCCAGGATCTGGGTGTGAGATTTCTTCAGCCGTTCGTGAATTTACTGTCAAAAGCGACCTACTGGTGGATGAACACGCTCATCATATCCGCTCATAAAAAGCCTATTGATCTGAAGGCGATTGGAAAATTACCAATAGCAATGAGGGCGGTAACAAATTATGTTTGTTTGAAAGATGCGTATGAAGAACAAAAGGTAAGTGAGTATCTGTTTTTCATGTCCGTGATTGTAGAGAATGGGCCTATTAATATAAAGGCGCTAAGCTTAAATAATACCTACGGTTAAGGAAGAGCAGATTTTCTCGATCTGTCTTTCCCAGTAGTTTTGAGTCATGTTAACTGGACTGCTGAGAATATACCAGAAGAGCCTATGAAATATGGTGTGTTAGTTGCCCAGTCACTACATGAGGAGGGACAGAGAGAAGACTGTCTTTTCTCTAGGACCAAATGGAAAGTAAGAATTAAGTTCAGTAATTGTGTATGTCTAATCCTTGTCACCCTATATTAATAATTCATGGAATTTTTATTGTCTTTTTTCAAGTAGCTTGTCAATAATTTTGTTATTTAAAGGGAAAATATCCATGAATAACTTTTGAGAAACTAAAACCCTTAAATTAATTATTAATTAAAATTTGGATTCTGTATTTCAAAATTGGGGAGCTAAATTAAATAAAGGGGCATCATCTACCTACTCCATGTATCATCCTATATGTCTGGCAAAATTGGTTTCTTCTTGTACTTTCTTTGGGTATTTATAATTGCTTTTAAAAATTTAAATATCAGAATCTTTGGATAGTTTCAATGTCTTGTTATCATTCTGAGTAGTTATGTGCGATAGCCACCGTGGTAGATGTATTTTATATTGCTATCACCTACAGATATTATTGTAATTAAAAATAGGAGTATTTACACCAACATTGGAAGGGAATTGGGTATGATGGATCAATTAAAGAGTTTTTGGCTGTTCTAAATCAAGATCAACAAAGCATTTATGGTAAATGATGAAAATGACCTCTGTTTTGTGTCAAAAATGTGTGTTATGAAATTAATATTGCAGGAAATGGTTACTACAAACGAACCTGAGTCATCTCTCTGGTTTCACCTCTGGGAAAAGTATTGCATAATATTTTAAAAACGTCTTTTCTAAAGTAAAGATGAACGCTATAGCCTAAGCATAGCTTAAACTTTCTGAGTGCTCTTTATAATACAGGGTCATTGAACTTGGTGTGTTAATGTCTTTTATCAATAAACTTTAAAAAATAACTGAATTATTCATCTCACAGGGAGTTGAATATGAAACACGATTGAACTGTAATGCATTGAGTTAGCTTCTTTGCCACGATGAAGAAACTCTATCTACTTCCTCTCCAAGATGTAATTATGATTGTTCAGGTCTTAAAATCTTTTCAACACATGATTGTAGAAGTGTGAAGCCATGAGTTGGCTTGAGCAAATATGCCATTCTTCATTCTGCATTTCTTTAAGGAATAACTAGGAAACACAAGTCTAACGTAACTTTTAAAAAATTATTGACCCCTGTTTATGGAGATGGGAAATACCTGGAGAAGAAACAATTTGAAGTTGGATGATCTCTTTTGTTTAGCTTGTAACTTGATAGGTGAATCTCTTGTAATCTGGTGACTTCAGAAATCTTAACTAGACTGTCAATAACCTGGACCTTTGTACTTTACTATTTTCTTTTCCATACAGTGTTATTTGGTAATATTCATGACAGATTTATTCATTTTCTAAATCAAAGGGAATTAAAATTAGTTTGGTCTTAAGAATTTGGGGTCATCTTTTGACAACTAAAAATGATACAAAATGTTTGAAAAAGTGGTCTGGTTACTCTTCATTCTCTCTATTTCATTAAAACACATTCAGTAGTTATTGTTTACAAAGGATGCAAGGATACCAGACTATATGTACTGTATTGAAAGGGATTCAGTAACATTTATTTTTAATCTTAAAATACCAGAAATATTGGAAGAGATTTCCATAGTTCCTAAGATTAATTGCCGCTCTATTGTTTTATTATGGTTCATCAAGTTTTCTTTTTTTCTTTCAGAAAAAAGTGGCCGATCATCCAAATCGGACTCCATCTATATGGCTAGCGATGTACACAGCTTTTGGGAGACCAATTCTACTTAGTAGCACATTTCGTTATCTTGCTGATTTACTGGGTTTTGCTGGACCTCTCTGTATTTCTGGAATAGTTCAACGTGTGAATGAAACCCAGAATGGGACAAATAACACAACAGGAGTAAGTTTGTGGTGCTCTTGAAAGGAAACATATTATTGGCAAATTTCTTTATAATTGCTACTTTTTAAAAATGCAGTTTTATGAGCAGTTCAAACAGGCTTATTTACAGAGAATTGAATGCTTTTTAAAAGAAAGAAAACAATAGTTTTCCTTGTAGAGAAAAACATGAGTGTATGTATTCAATGAATGGATGTGGCCAACAAAATTATTTCTCAGATTCAGAGGCTATAAACATTTAATAAGCGTTTACTGTGTGCCGGAAACGATGCTCAGAAATTTCATATTGATTATTTTATTAGATCTTTATAGCAATTCTGTAAAGAATTTTCATGCATGAGTACATGAGGGTGGCTGGGTCACTTTTTTAGAGGCCTATGACCAATGATATTGGCAATGTGATTTTTAGTATGTACTTTTATCTTTTCCTATATAGTAAAAGCCATCACCCTGTTTCACAATGATCAGGGCAAGTCACATTATACTTTTACTAGATATTATGTTACTGTTGGGGACTATATAGTATAAATTATTTGCTGTTATAAATTTATATCTTATATTTCCTGTTCTTAAGAAAGTCTGCATCATGAACTTCCTACCTAGTTTCTTTCTAAAATAAGAGTTGATTTCCCTAGTTTCACATATAGAAACTCTAGTCCAGATGAATCAGTTTTCCTTTTCTATTCTCTCAATCTAATTTCCTGTCCTCTTTTCTTTGCCTTTTAAAATTGTACACATTTTCAAAGCCTGCAGTAAATGCTGCGTCTTCGGTGAAACTTTTTCTGCTTGTCCTCGTTGGAATTTGACTCTCCTTGGTACCATTCTAATACATTGTTCACTTTGCATTGGCACTTACCATAAATACTATTTATTATGAAGCAGGTTATATATGGATATACTTACCTTTCTAGGTTGTGAGCTCTTTTAAACAGAGCAACTAGGAACAGTTCCCATTTATGCCCACAATGCTTAGCCCAGTTCCTTGCGTATATTAGTGCTCAATTGTAATAGAGGTGAACCAGATATTTTACCATTGAATACACGTTTGTGATGTTTTGTCCCTAGTAGCCTGATTTACATACAGATGTCGGAATTCCACATAGAATTCCATCATCCCTCTCCCTTACACGTATTAACCACGTATTTTTCTGAGAAGGAAGACACTTACACATTTGTATGTATCCCCAGGAAAGGAGAGGAAGGGACCAGAAGTAGAATTTAATGGATCTAAACCATAAAAACTGAAGAGTGCCCAAATTGACATGATGTGTTGATTTGAGTGTTGCTTTTCCCTTACTTCTAACAAACAAGTTACCATATGCTAGTTACAAACAAAAAGCAATCAATCTGTATATTCTTATGATGACTTCAGTCATAATCTGACTAAAACAGTTTTTCATAAGTTGTGTTTTGTCACTGAAAGTGTCATGTGGGTGAAATAAATAGCCAAATTATGTATTTTATAATTTATAATTTATTTCATTATATGAATTCAGATAGATGAAGATCAGAAAAAGTCAACTCTGTAGAATTATTTTAAATTAATAAGGCTATGGAAATTGTATTTTTGTTTCATTGGTCTTGGAAATTTTATTTTTGTCCCATTGGTCTTGCTGACCGACTATCAGCTTTGTAGCTTCTACTTCTAAATTACAGTCTAAACTAACTTCTATCTTGGTTTACTATTTTCCAGTTAACTAAGGTAGACTATATCTTTGTAGAAAATGTATTCAACTTAAAAATTTTAGATGTACCTTTTTTCCTACAAATGCCTTCAGGCATTTCCAGCCATCTTAATGATCAATTTGGGATTTTTTACATTGAACTGGTTTGTATTTGTATCTGTGGATATTATGAGGAAAAACCAAAATTGCCTTGCTGTGGCTCATTCCATTGCTGTACTATAAAGACATTGAGTTTTTATATTTAACAACCATGTATTGTCTAATACATGCAAACTGTATACCAGTATATGAACAGTTTTAATTTATATCTTTTTTTCTTTTGGGATAAGACTTCAGAAACCCTCTCATCAAAGGAATTTCTTGAAAATGCCTATGTTCTAGCAGTTCTTCTGTTCTTGGCTCTTATTCTGCAAAGGACATTTTTGCAGGCTTCCTACTATGTAACCATAGAGACTGGCATTAATCTCCGTGGAGCCCTGCTGGTACGTACAAGCTTTGAATGATCTTGGCCTCTTGCAAATGCCACATACCATCCAGTGATAGGAATGGTAGAGGCTTCAGTTGAGTTTTTTCCTTCCATTTTCACTGTGATATTATGACATCAACACTTCTAGGATCTACTTAATATAAAAGAACCACAGAGCTAATTAATAAACCCACTGAATTAAAAATAATACTTATAATAATACATTAAAATATTTTGAAATCTTGCATTTATTTATTTCTGTTACTATTTTTTCCAGAGGTTATGTTTCAATTTGAATATATGTTTAGATTATATCACCAGAAAAAATGTTTCTATTTAGTTGAGGACTGAAAGTAACAATACTGAAATGAAAATAATGGTTGACTTAAGAAGATGGCATTATAGGGTTTTTCTCCTTTTTTTCAAAAATTTTTAAAAAGTTACTTTTTTCAATGAAAATAAATAAGCATAATGTTGATTATTAAGTTTAGAGCTTCAAGTACATTTCTTTCTTTTTTTTTTTTCAGGCCATGATATACAATAAAATCCTGCGGCTTTCTACATCTAATTTATCCATGGGTGAGATGACCCTGGGTCAGATCAATAACTTGGTTGCCATTGAAACCAATCAACTCATGTGGTTTTTGTTCCTGTGTCCCAATCTATGGGCTATGCCTGTTCAGGTAGATCAATATAAGTAAGATTCTTATTTGCAGAGGAAATAAGAACAAGAAGATATCAGTTTTAAAATTTATTGTTTGTTTTTTCATTTGTAATGGAAATCCAAATCCATGTGTATGTCATTCACAGTGCTTGGCACAAAGTAAAGATTTAGAATATGCTTTGTTTTATTTTATCAAAATGTGTTTATACACAGATCAACTAGGTAGCTGCCTACATGGTGTAATTTAAAGTGCATCAAAAATTCCAGGCTGCCTCTAAATGACTGCATCAGAGGTGACCTGAAGGAAATTTTCATTTTGATTGGAATTCCCAAAGAGCCAAATTGATTAGTCACTAAACATGTGCCGTTGCCTCCAGAAGGTCACTAATAAGCTGTTATCATTGGCATATAGGCATGGGTTAAAGGCTTTAACTGTATGGATACAATTCATTAGTTGACATCTTGAGCTATGATAAACTGAGCTATTGGGAAATTGAAAAAAAAAACAGCAAGAGAAGATAACAGGGTTAAAACCTGAGTTTTAAAAAAAGAAGACAGTGACAAACCAGAGAGGCTAGGCCTAAGTGGTTCAGTCTTCAGTTTGGGAAATAAATTTAAAAAGGGAAGTAAGGTAAGATGGGGCACCAACATTAGCTTCTCCACGGTTTTAGTTAGACCTACCCTTTTTGTCATTAAGTGACTTCTGGGGTCATTGAGGAGCTGACGAGCTCAGATCATTTAGTCCACGAACAACTCTCTTGTTCTCTTACATGATGATGCTGGTTCTTACTTTCTATCCCCCTTGCCTTGATAAGCTAATACAATTCCAAGAGAATATGGGATGTTAAATTTATGGCCGGTGACAACATTTTCAAGAAAAATTTTGTGTTCTTTTAAAAATTTGAAGCCTGTTTCAGGTTGAAAGCATCCTTGGGACCACTCTGCAACTTCATGCAGTAAATTGGTTCGGCACCAGTTGTACACATCATGACACTAAAAATAAACTCCAGCTATTTAACCTTTGCCAAATAAATCATAGTAAAACTCAACTGTCACAGTTGAGTTGACTTCCAAATACACTTAATATAATAATTAAGAAACACTGTCATTTCACTAAAAAAATCCTTCCTTTCATGTAGTGGTCCCCACACCCCTATTCTTTTTCCCCTTGCCTTGTGTTTTCCTTGCTAGATCATAATGGGCGTGATTCTGCTCTACAATTTGCTTGGGTCCAGCGCGTTGGTTGGTGCTGCTGTCATTGTGCTCCTTGCGCCAATTCAGTACTTCATTGCTACAAAGTTGGCAGAGGCTCAGAAGAGCACTCTTGTAAGTAACATCTTTTGGAAACTTTATTAGGAAAATCTAGTCGTGTGGTTTTATTTTTAAAATATAGGAAATTAATACATACCACTCAGGATTATTTGGAAATCATTATATTCCATTTCAGTTCTTAGGCAGCAAATGGGAAATTTCTGGGTTGCTCAACAAATTTAAAAGTGGATTTGACATCTAAGACGGAATGATCTTAGACTCTAAACACAAGAATCCCAATGCCTGATGTTTTCACGAGTCATGATGTGCTGAGGCTTTGGATCTTCTTGTAGATCACTTACCTATACTTACGGGTACTAGAGAACCCACTTATGGGTACTTTTGATTACACGTACATTGGATGTCAATTACTGACGTGGGAGAAATGGATCGAGGAACAAATAAAGGGTCAGATTTGGTGCTTCTGAAATTAAATGTCCCTAGGGTTGAATCAGACCATGTGATGAGCTATGGAGTTACACTGAAATGTTTCAGTGGCAGCTGCTCTGCCTGAGTATGTTCGTGGTCAACTTGGCAAGCAAGAAAAAGTTTGATTATTGACCCTTTCTGGCTTCAATTTGCCATGAAATCATTTTATTTGAGCAAGAATTGGCTTCTTTTAAAGAAATATTTGCAAATAATAAAATTGTTGACAGCATGTTTAGAAATAAAGTTTGATTAAATACGAGCAAGGCTGTCTGTAAATCAGGTGTGAAATGTAGGGATGCTGCCACTGGTGGACTGTTTCCCAAGTTGGTGTTTCCACCGTGACAAGCAAGTCCCATGTCACACAAGTGGTTTTTTTTTTTTCACACACACACACTGTATTTTATTTTTACAAGAGATAAATAGACTGACACCAAGCATTGTACATGGATGACCACAACAAAAGCAACAATGATTGCAATTACCAAACATGAAACACACTCATACTATGTTATAATATTGACATTCAGTCCAGTAATCCTCCACTGTAACAGCTCCTTTACTTTGCAGTGAAAATTGATTTGTATATTCTTTGCCTCTGAGTCCTACACAAGTGGTTTTTATCACTTGTTTTTCTGCCGCTTCTGACGAGGTTACTCATTATTTCTGTCTGAGCCATCTACCCTCTTTACTCCAGGACAGGGATACAGAAAGGTGTGGAAGAGGGAACATGACAAACCAACATCTGACTTTCATTTAGCCATTCATACTAATTCGTTCACTCACCAAAGCAGTCATTGATAGGCACTTAAGACCCTCAAGAGACAAAAAGGTGAATAAAATCAGATCATTTGCTAATGCCATTTGCAGCAACATGGATGCAACTAGAGATTATCATACTAAGTGAAGTAAGTCAGAAAGAGAAAGACAGATACCATATGATATCACTTATATGTGGAATCTAAAAGATGACACAAATGAACCTATCTATGAAACAGAATCAGGGACATAGAGAACAGACTGATGGTTGCCAAGGGGGAGGGGTTGGGGGAGGGGTGGAGTGGGAGTTTGGGGTTAGCAGATGTAGCATTTATACATAGAATGGATAAACAACAAGGTCCTACTGTATAGCGCAGGGAGCTATATTCAATATCCTATGAGAAACCATAATGGAAAAGAATATAAAAAAAGAATGTGTATAATATATGTATAACTGAATCACTTTTCTGTACAGCAGTAATTAACACAACATTGTAAATCAACTATACTTCAAAAAAAATCAGATCATTTGCTGCTTTTGCTTCCTCCTATCTGCCTTTTGCCACTCTGCAGATCCTTTTGAGAGTTCACAGGTGATATTGTACTTTCCTAGTAATTCTAATGTAATATTTGGAGGAAACTGAAACAGTTGACTAAAGAGACTTTTGGATCTGCTACACATCTCTTTACAGTTAATCCAAGTGGTTGGCAATCAGTACATCTAATTTAGGCTTTACACAAGAGCTTATGAAGAAGGAGGTGGAGATTTCTTGAAGTTAAAAATAATAGGCTTGGTTTCAGTAAGTGTCTTATGAAGACTCAATGTGAACACACACAATACTGTACCCTCACATTCCCAAATCAGAAGCAAACTGACTTTTCTTATATTCATTGTTTCTCTTTTCCTAAGTATGAGTGATAGTTCTGAGGGGAGAAAGAAATGATTTACATATTAGAAGGAGCCATTGGAAGCCTCTTTATCATTTCCCTACATGTCTGTGTGTGTTGTCTGCAGACATTATTCAAGGAAATCATGTGAAACTTAAGAAACTGCTTTTGTTTAAACCAAAGCAACAGAGGCATAAACAGTTTTTTAGGTGGAAAGAAATTTGAGGCCGTCTCATTCAACTCTTCATTTTCACACTGGAGGCAGCAGTACAGAGAGTTTCACTGCTTCTCCCGGGAATCTCACAGCCATCATTAGACTCAGAGCCGGGCAGAAATCACACTCTCCTCAATCCCTATCTAGTACGTGGTCTTGCCTCTCTGATTCACTTGGATGCAGCTTGCATTGTTTTTTTATTCCTTTCTTTTATAGGATTATTCCACTGAGAGACTGAAGAAAACAAACGAAATACTGAAAGGCATCAAACTTCTAAAGTTGTACGCCTGGGAGCACATCTTTTGCAAGAGTGTGGAAGAAACAAGAATGAAAGAACTATCCAGTCTCAAAACCTTTGCTCTTTATACATCACTCTCCAGTAAGTTGCTGTTGCTCTGAGGACCACCAAAAAACATGTGGTCTGTTCACTTTAACTTGTGATCATTGAGACATTCTAGGCATCAGAGGAAGCCCATTTATTTTCTCCATTTGTGTGGTCCAATAGCCGCTAGCCACGCGAGGTTATTTAAATTTAAAGAGCAGAGTTAGACAAGCTTAGAGTCAAGTAGACCTGAATTCAGTTCTTTACAAATGTGTGTCTTTGCCATGTTACTTGACATCCGAAATCCTTGGTTTCTTCATCTGTAAAATGGGGATGGTGATGATTAGTAGTACTGATAATTGAAACCCTCTTATCAGTTACAGTTGGGATGCATCGTGGGTTTTCAGTAAAAATTTGTTTATTTAAATTGATTTGACTGTAATGCTATTGATCTTGTCCCCAGACATCCTTAAAAATTATGTGAGGTTGTCTTCCCTGTCTCTTTGGGAGCTTATGTTATTATATTTCCTCGAAGATTGCATGTGAAATGCCAGTTTTGAAAATTGAGGAGAAAATAGTGTCAGCATTTCCAGATGAAAGAAGCCAGACTGCATTCACATAAAACCCTCTTTTCCAATACACTTTCAAGACTTTTTAAATACAAAGCATTTTCTCCACAACTCTAATTTTTAAAAAGCAATTGCTACAAAAATATTATTGTTTTTTTTCTCAAAGAGTGACACTGAGTACTCTCAAGAATAATGAGTTTGTGTTAGTACAATTCTTCTGAACTTAGCCAAACTACTCTCACTAATATTTGATTTAGTTTGTGTGTCAGTTTTGCTCATTTCTATTGTTCCCCAGACCTTCAACAACTTAAAGTTTTGGAGGTTTATAGATTGTTTCCTTTGAATTCTAAACTACTTGAGTCCTTAGAGATTATAAACACTACTTTTGTGAAATGGATTTAAGGAAAATATTTGGTTTATATAGCTCATTTATTCTAGCCCTAATGCTGGATACATTAGAAATGAAATGGGAAGGAGATTTATCTTCCAGCTCCGCACCACTGCTAATATGGTGTCAAAACGCTAGAAGATGGAATGATCGATATCCACTTGCTTATATGATAGTACTCTAAGCTGCTGGCTCCTACAATATATTTCTCTCTGCAGTGGACTGAAGTTCTCATGGCGAGGATGGATACAGCCAGAAATAATGATGATAATAATAATAATAACAAAAATATATTTAGATACTCAGCCAATTATTGCCATAAGTAGCTTTACATATGTCATCCTATTTAATCCTCACAACAGCCCAATGATTTTGATTCTTTTTTTTTTCTTTTTTTTTTTTTGGCCACGCCACATGGCTTGCAGGATCTTAGTTCCCTGACCAGGACCAGGATCGAACTCAGGCCCCAGCATTGAAAGTGCAGAGTCCTAACCACTGGACCATCAGGGAATTCCCCAAAGATTTTGATTCTGTTATTACCTTCGTTTTGCAAATTAAAAGATTAAGGTGGAGAGAGCTTAAGTAACTTGAATTTCCCCCAAATCATCCAGCTACTAAATGGCAGAGGTGGGTTGTTAACTCACCTTAACCCAGTTATGTAAGATTTGGGTTGGTTTTTGAAAGTCAGAGACAAAAGAGAAGAGGACAGAGGAGGCTATACTGAAGAGAAAAACAAGAAATCATGATGGTGAAAATGCATAATCATGTTTTTTTTTTTTAAACATCTTTATTGAAGTATAATTGCTTTACAATGGTGTGTTAGTTTCTGCTTTGTAACAAAGTGAATCAGTTATACATATACATATGTTCCCACATCTCTACCCTCTTGCATCTCCCTCCCTCCCACCCTCCCCATCCCACCCCTCTAGGTAGTCACAAAGCACCGTGCTGATCTCCCTGTGCTATGCGGCTGCTTCCCACTAGCTATCTATTTTACATTTGGTAGTGTATATATGTCCATGCCACTCTCTCACCTTGTCACATCTCACCCCTCCCCCTCCCCATATCCTCAAGTCCATTCTCTAGTAGGTCTGTGTCTTTATTCCCGTCTTGCCACTAGGTTCTTCATGACCTTTGTTTTTTTTTTTCTCCCTTAGATTCCATATATATGTGTTAGCATACTGTATTTGTTTTTCTCTTTCTGACTTACTTCACTCTGTATGACAGACTCTAACTCCATCCACCTCATTACAAATACCTCCATTTCATTTCTTTTTATGGCTGAGTAATATTCCATTGTATATATGTGCCACATCTTCTTTATCCATTCATCCGATGATGGACACCTAGGTTGCTTCCATGTCCTGGCTATTGTAAACAGAGCTGCAATGAATATTTGTTTTTATGATTATAGGCAGCAGGAATTCTTATATCAGTGGTGCAAAGTTCCACTTACACCACTTCCAAGTTTTCCGATTTGGTTACGTATGGTGTTGGTGGTGGTGAAGAGCTTCCATTATCTGAGTTGAATGGACCTGGCTCTAAATCTGAATTCTGCCACTTCATAGCAGTATGGCTTTGACCAAATTACTACTTCTATCCTCCAAGCCTCAATTTTTTCATGTGTAACAGTGGAAAATAACAATCTCTACCATGTAGGATTGTAGTAAAGATTAGAATAGATTAAGGAATGCTGCAAATGTTGATTGACTTGTTGATTGACTCTATTCCAGGCACTACATCAAGGGCTTCCTACTCATTGTTTTGTATAACGCACCTGGCAAGTGGGCTAGTGTTCAATAACCTCCCTCAGTTTCCTCCTCTAAAAATTGGTGTAATAAGAATAATACCTTTCTCACAGGTATATTGTGAGAGTCAAATGAGGCAGTGGACGTGGCACTGTTCTGTAACTGTTAAAAATATTTTGTAAATAGTATTTGCAGAGTACCATAAGTTTAGACCAAAAAAAAAAAAACCAAAAAAACAAAAGAAAGAAAGAAAAATGTCAACTGTATAACATGGTGGTTACTGTTGAGTCTTAGAGTGCAGGCTGACCTGGAATGAAATCCTGCCTCAGCAACTTGTCTGCTATACATCCTTGGTCAGCATTTGGTGGCGTCTTGGTTTCCTCATCAGGAATTTGGGCTGTATTCAGCATACCTGGGGGAATTAAAATAAGATAATGTATGTAATGTGTATAGAAAAGCACCTGAAACATAAAAGCGCTCAATCTGTGGTATCGGAAAATGTTGAAAAGCAAAATTAAACAGGATAAATACTAATAAAACTGAAGATCCATCTCTGAATCAGTGTTCTTGCCACTGGAGATCATATCTGGGGGGCAAAAGAGATTCTGTTAAATCATTTCCTAATCTCCACTGCCAAATGGTCATGTGCTGTTTATGGATTTCATTTTTTGGCCAAAGACAAAGGCACGATTTTATTTTTTCTCTCTTCACTTTGATAGAGTTTTATGCGGAGAAGTGGGAAGAACATGAAGCTTTTGACCAGAAAGGTCTGGGTTTTATCCAAGCTCTGTCATCTCCTAGCTTGGAATCTTGCCTGTGACTCATCTTTCCTAAGTGCTTTCCTCATTATTGCGCAGGGTAGTTGTAATCATTAAATAGGAGAAGGCACTCCCGTCATACCTCAGTAATTGTGAGTTGTTGAGTAGTGGCAGAGTGAAGTGGTGGTGAGTACGGTCTGAGGAGCCCAGCTGTGTGACCTCGTGCATCCCATCCTCATCTTTATAATGAGGTAGGAAGGGTCCCCGATAACCTGCACTGGGTGCAGAGTGCCAAATAAATAGTTTTTAGTAAAATAGCAGCTGCTCTCTCTCTTCCTCATCAAGAGGAGATTACTTATTTAAAGATATTTAGAATGAGTTATAAATAATGATGTGGAGGAAAAGAATGAAATACACTTAGAAAAAAAAGGTCATAATAGCTAGAGAAAGATGAAGACAGAAACATGATTCTTCATCTGTACTGTTATGAGTCTCAGAGCCGCGTTTGGATTGCTGCTACCGTACAAGAATTCGGATTTGATAGCTAAGCCACCTGTGGACCTTCAGAAGCACAGGCTGAGTCTGTACACGGTGGTAAGGACAGTTCATGAGAGTGGTTCATGAGAGCTGGTGATAGTTTTTAGATGGACTGTCTTCTGAGTGTCAAGAAAACTAGATTATAGTTCTTGCTCTGCCATTGTCTGGCCCTGTTACCAACTATGCAGTTACTTTTTGGTCCTCCGTTCCTAAAACTCTATGGTTTATGACAAAATAACTACAAATCATCAACTTGGCTTTTTATTTTTCCTATTACTTCCAAATGCTAGTATTCTAGCCTAAATATGAGTTTTTCTTATTTCAGTTCTGCATATTATGCTTATCAAATGATAGTGCAATATATTCCTGGAGAGATATTTAAACAAGCAGAGGGCCCAAGATATGGAGCTATTTTATTAAACAAAAGGTCTATAAGTGAAAATTAATATCACTGCTGGAAGGAGATTTTTCACGTGATGTCAAATTCTTTTTATCTGTATAATATCCCAATTTTTATATTTTTAAGTTAGTTTAGTGGACCAAACAAAATACAGACCGTGAATACTCTGAAGAATGCGTATATGTTAAATTCTAATAACTTTATCTAAATTTTGCTCTTTGTAACATGTCATAAAAAATATAATTTTTCACATTTTCTGGTTAAGCCTCACCTATGGGAGTTCACAACTGTGAACCAGGAAATACCAACTGGGAAATGTTTGTGGACTCAAGACAAAAATGTTACTTAATGTACTTGGTCCTTCCTGTACTTAATTCCTTCCTTCCTTAATGTACTTGGTCCTTCAAGGAAAGTTAGAGTAATAATCGATGATTAATTAAAGTTACTGAAATGTCTCACAGTTCACTGAAACTAATGTATTTGGTTTCTTTCCACAGTCTTCATGAACGCGGCAATTCCCATAGCAGCTGTTCTTGCTGTAAGACACTTTTTCTTACCTTAAGAAATGGACTTAAGTCAGTGTTCAGAAATGACTTAGGAACAAGAATGGGTGGGTGGTAACCTATATTACCTCATCTTCAGTTTTCTCTTCGCTGTCTCCATTGTGATAGTTCTAATCCGGGGTTTCTCAACCGTGGCACTGTGGACCTTTTTGGTCCCGATAATTAATTCTTTGTTGTGAGAACCTGTCCTCTGCATTAGGATGTCTAGCAGCATCCCTGGCTTCTACTTATTAGATGCCATTAGTACCATCAAAAATATCCCCAGACACTGCCAAATGTGTCCTGGGGAGCAAAATTAACGGAGGTTGAGAATTTACTGACCTAATCTCCATGACCTGGTTCCTGGACATTCTTACAAAATAGTGCTAGATCAACAACTGGAAAATGTTAAATGATTACATTATATTTCAAACAAAAAGGACAAACCCAGGAACTAGTATTATACTTAGAAATATTTGTAAATAAGTCTGCCTTGGATACCCTTGTTGGTGATTTTAGGAAAGATCCACAATAGGGACCCTAAAACAATGGAATGTTTCCTTTCTTCTCTCAGAAAATTTAGTATTGGTTGGAAAGAGCCTGAGTAGGTGTGAAGAACTCTGGATTCTCTCATGGTTATTCTCCCATCTCAGTAATTTGACAGAAGTTAATTTTCTAATCTGTCAATAGAATCTGTTTTGCCCCTTTCACAAGTTTACTGCTAGAATGAATGTAAACCATTAAGTACTCTACCAATAGCAAGTGTTATTTTTCTTAGGGAGGGATTTGGATGAAGCAATTGTATTATATTTTTCAGAGTTGCAATGGACATATTGGCATAGTAGAATTTGTTAGGCTTGTAAAATTGAATGCAAGTATTTGTGAACCTTTCTCCAGCTTTCTCTAAAATCCTTTCTTTGCACAGACATTTGTGACCCATGCGTATGCCAGTGGGAACAATCTCAAACCTGCAGAAGCCTTTGCTTCATTGTCTCTCTTCCACATCCTGGTCACCCCTCTCTTCCTGCTCTCCACTGTGGTCAGATTTGCCGTCAAAGCCATCATCAGGTATGTGCTGGAATGTCTGGAGTTCTTTGCTTGATTATAGAAATACTATCTGCTCATGGTAGTAAGTTAGAAAAAGTATAAAAAGAACATCCAAATCACTGCCCAGAGATAACTTGTTAAAATTTTGGTATGCTACCTTTCAGTCTTTTATCTATTTCATATAAAAATAATTATTCTAAAATAAAAATTTTGAACTTTGGGGGGTTATTTTCCCCCTCATTAAAACCATAATGCATGATGTTTATTGGCTACATGATATTCCATTGTTTGGAAGTATTCTAATTTATTTAATGGTTACCTCTTTCTTAGACATTTAGAATGTTTCTATTTTCACCCATGTAACATAAATAATGTAAATTACATTTGAGAGAAGCATCTGTTTATCTTTAAACTTTTCTCTGATTATTTTCTAAAGTCAGATTTCTAGAAGTGGTCTTACTTGTTCTAATAGTATGCATCTTCTTAATGCCCTTGATGAGTATGGCCATGTTGTTTTCCATTGAAGGAGACGTAGGTTAAAATGTGTACAGATTTTTAAGTTTTTTTAAATGAATATGGCCATAATGTTTTCCAGCAAAGCTGGGCCAGTCTATGTTTTTACCAGCAGTGATGGAGAATGTTCATATCAACACATATTTTCTGTTTTAATTTTAGTTTAATTTGGCAAAAAAAAAAAAATCCAGGCTCACAGTCTCTGAAAATGGAAAAACTTTGCAAAACTGAGTGCGGTGTTCTGTTAATTTTAAGTAGACTTCTATAGGTTTCTAAGCAGTGTAGACTTTATCTCAGACTCACAATTTCCCATAAAAATAGTTGTGGTCTGATAATGACCATTTCCCCACCATTTTTACTTGTATTATATAATAAATATGTTACCAAACTATATTATACTACCCTGTATGTGCCATAGTGCCATAGCTATGTTTCAGTCTATATTATATACAAGGTAGTCTTAAAGTAGTATTTTGCTTTTTGCTATAAGGTCTTATAAACCTTATAAAACCTCAGCATGTTTCATAAACAGTCATTATCATATTTATATCTGGCCTTTGAAAGAAATGCCAAGATGTTTCAATACAGAAGGAAAAATGGAAAATTGAGGCCTTAAATATACTAAGCATAGTGTTGTCATTAACAGCAATGTAGAGCATCTATTGTAAGGTCCTTTAAAATGAAATACTTTCCCAATGTCTATGTATTGTTAAGCAAACTATTTTTTAATATTCAAGATACCAGAACCTCTAGTTTTAGGCAATAGTTTATATTGGCTTAACAAAGGCTTAATACCAAATATCATTAAAATTCATATACCTTATCTTACTATAAACCAAGTTCTGATTGTTTACACTAATACTGTAACAAGATTTCAATCCTATTCTGTAAGATATGCTGTTAGTAACAGATTCTGGAGCTGTTAAGAGTTTAAAGCTCAGGCCCTCTGACCTCATCTGCCCTCATTTTCTTATTGTTCTGACTTCTGAAACACTTGTACGGATCACTGACTGATTTCTGTAGCACCACTTCCAAATTAGGCAGTGCTCTGGAAGGGAAGCGACTTCAAACAATAAAACTGATAAATGGCCAGAGTCTGCTATTTTGGTTCTTATTTTCATTTTCTCCACTTAATAGCTGTCCCTCTCACGGTTGCCTTTTTAATTGAATTTGACTTTGTGCTACAAGTCAAACAGAAAGCAGTTGATCACTAATAATAGATCAGTCCTCTGAAATCAGGAGGTTACCAAGCACCGAAAGGACTTTAAGAGTTGCTGTGAAAAAAAATTAATAAATCTAGGCGTGTGGGTTTCCCCAAGTCCATAGTATACAATCCTGCTGTAGTGAATCCTAGTAAAGCTGAGCGTGGATCATAATCCCTGTATATTTCTGCATAACACTCTCTCTTCTGTACGTTCCAGGGAAAAGGCATTTGCCAGTTTGATAAAGACCAGTCTGTTTTCAGGGCTCAGCTCCAGATTTCCCAAGCCATAGGCCAAATAGAATCAGCTTATAAAAACTTGCTTCTCTAAAATGAATTTCAGTGGTTGATTTGTGGGTCCTCGGGAGATGACCAGTCAACAGAGGAGGCCAGTCCTTTTTCCCACTGTGTGCTGGTTCTCGGAACCCAGATGAGCGTCTTTCCCAGTGTGAACTGGGCTTGGCATTTCCTTCTCTGCCTGGGAACCCGTGACCAGGCTTTAATGCCAGTTGGCCCACAGCGAGTTGAGCAGCCTGTTTATAATCGGAGACTTTGGTTAGCTGATTTTGAAACCTCCTTTTCAGGACTGTGGAAGTCATAAGTTCTTTGCTACACTCTGAGATGCATGCAGAAATTTGGTGGGTTAGAAGAGGGTGCGGCATACTCCGCAACTTGTGTTAGTTGTGCCTGTAAGAGATGTGTAAACTTCTCTGCTGGAGGAAGATTCCATGCCATGTAAAATTCGTTGCTTCGAGAAAATTCTATGCTTTCTTTTAAAAATGTTTAGCTTGTTAGACAAAATTGTCTTTGCGGTGCTCACCGGGTGGGACCTTATGTATACATAATAAAATGGAAGAAAGAGGCCGTTAAGATTCAGGTTATCTCCCAGTAACCCCAGCACCCCACATCATTTGAGTTTTCTGGACCTTTTATGGTGATGTGTTCCAGTCTACATTTGCAAAACGGAGGGAAGAAATGAAGAGAAGTAGGAAAGTCACTAGTTTCTAAAATGTTAAAATACTTGAATTAGTGATTTTTTTCATGATGCCTGCTGTACTTGTCCTCTTTGCTTTATTTGTAAGAAAATAGTTTATGTGTTTTGCTTTTCTGGAGGAAAAGGTTAAGTTGTTATATTGTATCCTTTATAAATAATCTGAGTTTAGGTTTCTGGTACTTGACGTACAATGCAGTATCTATATCCAGAGATGTTATTTACCAAGGAAAGAAATGTGTAAAACTAATCCCTTGCTTTGGTGGACGATAACTCTTGTGTCCTTTCTCTCATTTACCTCCCAAAGGAAAGTACGCTTGGCTAGTCTACTGTGATTACCTTCAACCAAATAAACTGTTAGTATATTTATCATAGAACATGCTCACAGGTTGACCTGGTCCACATTTACAAAAATTTCATGGTTTCCACAAGAAAACACATAACTGCCAGCAACAAAATCAGTTATTCCCCCAAAACATAGCGCCTGTCCAAGGTACTCAAGCTGTATGTAAACACCCAAACTTGAAAAGTGAAAAAAATATCATCGGTAACAAAACCTTAAATACTTTGACGAATTACCTAAACAAATGAGAAATTAGTAAAACGCTGAACTAAAAGGTGATGGAGGCAGGATAGGGAGTTGTTTGGTATCAAGTTTACCTGCTTTCAATACCTGCACAGCCATGGAATACTCACTGTTCAACCACAAGCATATTATTTGGTGCCTCTATGGCTCAGCTTCCTCACTTATCAAATGAGCATCATAATGGTTCCTGCTTATGGTGGTTGGGAGAATTAAATGAGATAATACATGAAAGATGCCCAGCACATTGCCTACATATTTTAGATATTTAACAAATCTCCGTTTTACTAATTTAACACCATTTTATTGAACTCTGTTTCGTGCTTCAGAGATATATCTTTCTGTGGATCCACATTCATTTATTAAGCAGTTCAGGTACCTTGCTAGGCACTGGGGATGGCAAAGATGAAAGATGGAGTGAAATCCACAGGAGTCCACAGTCTAGCTGGAGAGACTGGGAAGGGAAGGGAATTACAACACGCATGTTATGCTGTGATAGAGCACTACACAGAATACCATGGGCCATATATGAGGCTCATTGAAGCTTATCAAGGGAGAAGGGAGACAGTCCGGTCAGTAAAGGTTTAAAGGCGGTGACAGCTCCTTCATGGGATCTTAAAGAATAGGTAGGACTTGCCCAGTTGAATAAAAAGGGAAAACACATTCTGTGTGAGGGAGCGATGTATGCAAGGGGAAGGGGTGAGCAGAGAGGTGAGAGATCTTGGTACCTTCTGGGGGCTAAAGGTAATTGCATGTAGTTGGAGAAAGGTCCTGATGAGGAAAGCACTGGGAGATGAAGCTGGAGAGTAAAATCCCAATCAGCCTGTAGATGATGCCAAGGATGCTGAAAGCTGCAGGGTGGCCATTTGTTATTTTAAGGAGAGGACTGTTGTATGAGCATATTTGCATTTTAAAAATATAACCCTGGCAGCATGGTGGAAATTACTTCACCCTTGGTCAGGATTCATGCATTTTCCATAGTTGTTTTGCCTCTGTGAGTTCTGAAAGGCCCTCATATGAACAGGAAATGTTTTTTGTATTACCTATTCATTCACCAGACATTTCTTGAGGAATTGCTATGTTATATTTTTGGCACTGGGCTAGATTCTGAAGATGAAAATTTTCGCTTTTAAAGAGTTCGGAGTCTAGTGGGAGAGATAGACAGTAATAAAACAAACAAAATAGTGCAAGGGACCCTAAGCCAGAGAGCCTGGAATAATGGGGATGAGGAGGGGAAATGGAGGGGGAGATTCAGAAAAGTGCTAGTATTGGGTCCTCCGATGTTTATTGTAATTGGAGTTCCAAAGTGGGATCTTATGAAGAGGAAAGAAGTTCTCCCCATGCTCCAGTCATGCTCAGGGACCATTGCTTCCTGATATTCAGCAAGAATGGGTCTCATTAATTTCATAAAAGCTTCAGTAAGATTTGTGTGTGCTAGAAAGTGAAATGGAGAATTGAATCAACTGACCTTACTTAAATGTCTGAATCACTGGTTTATTCCTTCTTTGATTGATTCAGCAAACATTCATTGAGTAATGTGTACCAGGAGCTGCTGGACTTAGAGTTACAAAGGCACACGAGCCTGGCCCCATACTTTCCTTTGTGTGCAGAGACACAGTGTGAGGTTGTCTAAAAGGTATTCCTTTGATTGACAAAGCTGTGCTCCTTAAAATCCAATCTCTTCTAAACATTGGAACAGAATGACAATTAAAGTCTGTAAAAGTGAAGAAAGGATACTGCCATTTAAGATGAATAAAATGCCATTTCTAAGGCATTTCTAACACCATCTTTCAAACCTATGTGATCAGGCTTTGCTGTCAAAGACTCAAAGAGAGTACAAAACCCAAAGCTCTTCTTTCATTTTTTGGTTCTGAAATTCTTTTTAAAATTGCAGTAAAATATACATAACATAAAATTTATCATTTAAATCATTTTAAGTGTACAGTTGAGTGGCATTAAGTACATTCACATTGTTGTGCAAACGTCACCACAATCCATCTGCAGAACTTTTTCAATTTCTCAAATTAAATTCTATACTCACTAAATGATAACTCCCCTTGTACCTACCTCTCCTCGCAGACCCTGGTGACCACCATTGACTTTCTGTCTGTATGAATTTGACTATCTCTCTACCTCATATAAGTGGAATTATGCAATTTTTGTTTTTTGTGTGCCTGGCTTATCTTATTTAGCATAATGTTTTCAAGGTTCAGCCATGTTGTCATAACTTGAATATATTTAAATAAGTCAGGAATTCCAGAACCATGAAAAAAAGTATGGCAGATGCTCAAAAAATTAAACATAGAATTACCATATGATTCAGCAATTCTACTTTTGAGTGTATACCCAAAAGAATTGAAAGCAAGGACTTGAATAGATATTTGTACATTCATCTTCATAGCAGCATTATTCACAATAGCCAAAAAGTGAAACAACCCAAATGTCTCTCAATTGATGAAAAAACAAAATGCAGCATACACATAAAATGGAGTATTATTCAGCCAAAGCTTTCCTTAAACAATTATTTTTTTTAGTGGAATCTAAAAAATACAACAAACTCATGAATATAACAAAAAAGAAACAGACTCATAGATATAGAGAACTAGTGGTTCGTTTTAGTAGTTACCAGTGGGGAGAGGGAAGGGGGAAGGGGCAACAAAGGGGGTAGGGCATTAAGAGGTACAAATTATTATGTATAAAATAAGCTACAAAGATGTATTGTACAACATAGGGAATATAGCCAGTGTTTTATAACTATTAATATAAATGGGGTATAACCTTTAAAAACTGTGACTCACTATATTGTACACCTGTAACTTATATAATATTGTATCAACTGTACTTCAATTAAAAAATTACTTTTATGGATTAAGATATACACACTGCTATATATAAAATAGATAACCAACAAGGACCTACTGTATAGCACAGGGAACTATACTCAATATTTTTTAATAACCTATAAGGGAAAAGAATCTGTAAAGGAATGTATATATGTAGATATATATATATCTGTAGATATATATATCTGAACCGCTGTGCTGTACACCTGGAACTAACATGATATTGTAAGTCAACTATACTTCAATAAAAAAAAGAATGGAAAAATTATTTCTTTTAGTTTCCTGTAAATGAAATTTAGAAGTTAATAGTTAGACTGCCCTAGTGGATTTTATCTACCTTTATGTTTCCAAAGAAAGGAAGTGGTTTCTATGACATGCAAGGCTAAAGAGCTTAAAGTTCATGGACAACAGACTGAATTGAATTTACTTTTCTTCATTTTATTAGTCTGTCACAAAAACAAACTCTGCAGACTTGTCTGGAGGCACTTAACTTGACTACAAGCTGAAATGAACAATAAAAAAATCTTTTGTTTCAAATGTGTATTTTCTAGTTTCCTACCAACGGCAATCTTTCCCCTGTAAGTGATGCTGCAGGTGCCAGGCCAGTTTGCCCACTGTTAACATCTTAGCGTGCTAGAAGGAGCATTTCTTGTCTTTTCAACTTCACAGACTTTTCTGTAGTGAATCATTTTATTTATAGGAGGATGTTTTCAAATTGTGTTCTTGTTTTCTTCGATTCGTTTTACTCTTGATCCTATGACACTGGTTTGAGAAAATTAGAATGGGTAGGGTAAGGGGGCCAAGGGGTCTTGTGTCCAGCCTCTGGAGACCACAGTAAAGAATGTTTGTAAATTACTCTTCTAGAACAGGGCTTCTCCAACTGTACTGTGCTTATGAAGCAACTCTGGATCTTCTTAAAATGTAGATTTTGACTCAGGAGGTCTTGGGTGGGGCCTGAGATTCTAAGTTTTGAGTAAGCTCCCAGGTGATGATGCCACTGATCTTGGCCAACATTTTGCATAGTAATATTCTAGCGGGCCCTCTCCTTGCCAGGTTGTGATATGTCCAATATATACAGTAGTGCTTAAGCAAAATAGCATAGTGGGCAGGGACCCATGATCTGTGTGTTATATGCTGTATGCTTTTACTTAACTGCCCTGTACCTTATTTCCCTTCATTTGTAAAATGAGAATAATGATACTTCCTTCGTTGGTGTTATTTTTTTTAACCACCTTGTTTCAAGTCCCTCTCCAATTCTATTGTCTTTGACAAGAAATACAATTGCAAAAAAAAAAAAAAAAAAGTGCAAAGGAGAGTTGGTTGAATTTAGGGTGACCAGTTGGTTCTGGTTTTTCTGAGATTTTTCCATTTGAAGCGCTGAAAGCCCCAGGTCCTGGGAGCCCGTCAGTCCCCAGCATCCTAGCTGAATTCCCAGTTGGTCCTGAGAAATGACTCTCAGAGCTGGCTTGCTTACCATGGTAACAGTGGGGGAAAAGTTTGTTTATTTAGGTAGAACTTCGTTGGTGGTGGTTTTATTTTTATCCCTTATTGTGTGATTGCTTGTTTGCCTTTTTCAGTGTTCAAAAGCTGAATGAGTTTCTCTTGAGTGATGAGATTGGTGAGGACAGCTGGCTGACTGGGGAAGGTTCTCTTCCATTTGAATCCTGTAAGAAACACACTGGAGCCGTAAGTGCTTTTCTTTGTTACGGGAGCTGAAAATAAGGGACAGTCCTGAGGATGGATGATTGAAAATGGGTGCAATTAGAAGAAATCGTATGCTTTACTTTTAACCTATATGAAGAAAAAATTGCCACCTGCTTCTGCAAAAAACCTTACAAGTCTAAAATCAATAAAGAAATGTATAAGGCTTGTCTTTATAAGTCATCAAAGGATTATCCCGAGGGACACCTCATGTTCAATTCAACAGGAAATAGAGAGGTTGTCTACCCCAAGCTTTGTATAAAAATCATACAAAATAAACTTACAACTCTTGTACCATATTCTTATAATACCTTTAACTATGTTATACTTTTTAGTTTAAAAAGTGCTTTTTTGATACATTATGTCTTTTGACTCATTTAATATATTACACTACATTACCTATTTTGTTTTCTAGATGCATATATTTATTTGCATGTTGAATGGTTTGAATAGTCACAAGATTTTAGTGGGAGAGCCAGAATTAAAACCTGAGTCTTGTACCTCCTGAACCAGTTTATTCATCCATTGCACAAATATTTACTCATATCTACATAAAGCCTGGAAACACAGTCAATATTATTTTGTCATGTTTTACCTGGACCATAACGTGTATTATATATTTGCCTGTATTTCCAGACTTATCAGCTATCCTGTGCTTTGTGCCAAGACCTAGCGATGTAGCTCTGAACAAGGCAGGCAAGATCTTTCTTGTCACAGAGTTTGCTTTCTTGAGGCAGGAGTCAGATGATAAACAAGTGAGATCAATTCCCTGTGGGAAGAAAATAAAAGAAGATATTAGAGAGTGACTGGGGTCCTCTAAGCAGGGTGGTCATTTCTCAGGAGGCCCCTCTGAAGAGCTGGCATTTGATCTGAGACCTGAATGAAGAGTAAGTACCTCTTCTGCAAAGACCTAGAAAAGGGGCCAGATCATTTCAGGCAGAGAACTAGCAGATGCAAAGACCCTGAGGTGGGAATTAATTTGGTGTGTTCAAGGAACAGAGGGGCACTATGGCTGAAGCCTAGTAAAGAAGGGAGGACAAGATGAGGTAAGAACAAGGATTGAGAGTCCTGTAAACCAGGGAAAGAGTTTGGATTTTATTGGCATGCAATAGGAAACCACTGGAGGGTTTTAAAGAAGGGACTCATATAATTTTGTGTATATTTTTAAAGGATCACTCTGGTTGCTGGGTGAAGAGTTGTCATGGGGGACAAGAGTAGAACAGATAGATCAGTAAAGAGGTCATTATAATAACATAGACAAGAAATGATGATGGTTAGAATTTGTTTTTGTTGCAGTTGCACTGGACCTTGAGAAGAAGCTATCAAGTTCAGCGCACACTTTTTAGGCTGAGCTGATAAACACTGGCTGATAGGTTGAATGGAGGGAATGAGGGAGAAAGAAGGCTCAAGGATGAATCCTAGTTTATTGGCTTGACTACTGGGTAGACGGTGGAGCCAATAACTGAAATAGGGAAGCTGAGAAATGAGTAGGTTGCTGTTGAGATGGAATCAAGAGGTATATTTTGCACATGATAATTTTGAGATATTTATTGACATCTAAGAAGAGAAGTCCCCCTTGGAGATGTAAATTTAAGAGCCACTGGCCATTAGATGATATTTAATGGGACTGGATTAAACCACTTTCTTGAAAGCCATGTCTGAAAAATTCTGAAGAAAGTCTTTAAAATTAATGTCTATTTCATAACAGTAAAGTAGAAAGAAGTTCTTCTAAAATAAGTTAATAATTAGTTATTCATTTACTATTAGAGAAAAATGTTAATATATTTACCATTTATGTAACCAAACAAAAATGCATGTGCAGTCTCCTGACAGGAATTGACTGAGGCTTGGAAAACCTTCACCAGGAAGTCAGTCTATATTAAATTTTTATTCACATCATGCTAAAAATAGTTAAGACAAGCACTTGGCTGTCTTTAGACTTGCTGATTTCTTCTGCTTTTCTGGAGTAATTTTTTTACTCTCTGTTGAGTTATTTTGTTGAGCAGGTGTGATTTTGTCTGAGTAGGAACCACCACCCATGCTTGTAGACGCTGCAGTAACAAAGCCTGAAAATGCTTGTGTACTCTTGTGTGGACATGGACACCAAGACAGGAATACATCATAGACTGTGTACACTTTGAGGCAGCAGGAAAGTCAAGCATTTGATTAGAACCTGACTTGTCTCACTTTAGATGATAGGAGATTCGCAAAGAACTTATTAGATCGTCTTTCAGAGATGTAGGGATGAGCAGAGGGAGATGACCTCAGGAAAGGGAACAGAGGAGGTCAAGTTTGAGGGAGTGGAGTGAGGGAAATCTGAAGAGTGGTTTGTATGAGATGAGGGATAGAAGAAATATTGAACTGAGCAAAGGTTGGAAGGAAAAAAGAATCCCCTTCAGTTGCCTCCAGTATCTTCAGAGTTATTGAAACCAGACTGGACTTCTGATGTCTTTCGGGGCCATTCATCACTGCTGATGGGCCAAACCACAAATGACAAACTTTTAAAAATGAAGAGAAAAAAGCTGTGTGTTTGAAAAGAACACTAATGGAAACTCCTACTTGAGAGCGCTTAAGATGCTATGTATTCTGTAAAAGCTTAGAGTTAAGTGGTTTTGGCTGCAGAATCTCCACGGAGAATTAGTGACAGTCTAGAGCCAGAGTTTCTTCAAATTACATCTGTGAGACTCCGACTCAAATCTCTGTCAACACGTCTCCTCCTCCCACCCTCTCCTTAGTTTTGTGAAGAACATGAAGTCATTCCTTTTGGAACTCTGGGCGCAATACTACTATAGAAGTTACGACTCTAGAAGACAGAGAATATATGTACAGATATAGACCTGTCTTGTGTGGGAAATATACTCAGCTTAAAGGATAGTGGCTTTCTACATCTCTCATGTAAGGTTATCTGTGAGGACTGTGGGAAGAAAAACAAAACTAAAAATGTCATGAGCACTCTTTCTCTCTCTCTCTTTTTAAAATTTAAAATGCATTCAGTAGTTTCTGTGCAACAGAACACTGGTAGTACTTCTCAGTGACTTTTTAATCTCAGTATTGAATGGCGTGTAGCTTAGCAATGTGCTATTTGGTAGTTTGATATTCTGTTGATACGCTGATGGATATAAATTGGAGGGCGATATCTCGTTCAGATTAAATTACTGATTATTCGAGGACATTCCTGATTCCCATAATAGAACTCAACGGATTTATCAAAAGCTAAACCTGCTGTTCCAAGCCCAAGGAAAAAAAAAAGTTTCACAATTCTAGAATCCTTTGCTTTTAAAGGTAATTTAACAGTTTTAAAGTGTTTTACTATTTAGCTTTCATCATCTCTATAAGGTATTTAAGTAAGAGAGATAATCATTTATGTCGAAATACTTGCTTACTTGATCTCTGGGACAAATTTTGAGCTTATATATTTTTCTAAATTAGAGGTTTACAGAACTGAAGTTTCTACCTTCTCTTTAGTCATTTGTCTCTATGTGAAATTAAACTCAAAATTAGAGAATGACAAGTTTCTAGTTATGACCTAATTTGAGCTCATTTTAAGTATGTGAAGATTGCCTAGCTTTAGCTGGCAACCTCCGTTTTATGGAGACTTTCTTTAGTCCTTTGGCTCAGAGCAATGCTATAACATTTGTGAAAAACTAGATCACTCTACAGTGCTTATGGATTTCCTTATGAAATAATATGCATATTATAGGCAAAAAAGTCCTCGATGCTTTTTCTCATTCCACCAGGGATCTTCAGGTGACATATAGCCCAGACTGATTTATGTGAGTGTATCGGATTCAAAATCCTCATGATTCAGAGGGTGACCAAAAATGCACTGTTGGAACATTTACAAGCCCGACGGCCTAAGAATTAGATTCTAGTTTACCCTGAGTTAGCCTGCTTGCCTTTGGCCATGACACACAGCTTTTTACCGCCTGGGCCTGTTCATCCAGAAAGCTGGAGAAAGAATATCCAAAGCCTAGTTTGGTGCTCAGCACTTTAACTTCTATCATTTGCAAGTATCACATCTTCATATTTTTGTTTTTCTTAAAAAGTTTGTGAATCAGGTTTAAAATTATCGTGTAACACTTTTTCATTATCATTTGCTTTTTTTTGGCGGCAGGGGGACACCATAGAAATAATTAAAATATGACATTCACTTTACTCATTTCTTTTTCTTAGAATTGAAGTGGAGAAGTAGCAATGTGAGTTAATGTTCAGTAAAAACTCAAGTTTTTTCCATAGACCTTCAACTTGTGCTCTTTTCCATGTGGAATGCAGCAGCCAAAAACTATAAACAGGAAGCAGCCTGGAAGGTATCACCTGGACAGCTACGAGCAATCAACACGACGTCTGCGTCCCGTGGAGACCGAGGATATCGCAATAAAGGTTATTTTATTTCCTGAATTCTTACATGAATAGAAACATTGATGTTACTATTTTATGGTGAAGTTCTGCAAAAGGGTCCTACCTCATGTCTTTAAAGTCTCTTTAGCATGGTCACTCATTCTCAAAAATATTCCGATAAGTTTATAATTCTCAGTGCTGCCTTGCCTCCCAACCACAGCTTTGCTCCAGCAGTTGTTTAAGTAACTGGAGGATGAATCTTTCTTCTGAATCTGCGTTAGAAGCTAGTATCCAACGTATTTCCGCTCATACTCTTATGTTTATTTACCAAGTAGATTCATTTCTAGAGAACGCCAATATTACAGGTCCAGTTTTTGAGGAAGTAGATTAGATAACAATTATCTACAACCAGGAAAGGCTTAGACCTGGGTTGTGTGCTTCCACCCAGCTTCCCAATACTGCCTTTGACTCGTCTCAAACGGCCTTTTTTTTTTTTTCTTAACATTTTTATTGGAGTATAATTGCTTTACAATGCTGTGTTAGTTTCTGCTGTATAACAATCAGCTATATGTATACATATATCCCCATATCCCCTCCCTCTTGCATCTCCCTCCCCTGCTCCCTATCCCACCCCTCTAGGTGGTCACAAACTACTGAGCTGATCTCCCTGTGTCATGCCACTGCTTCCCACTGGCTATCTATTTTACATTTGGTAGTGTATATATGTCAATGTTACTTTCTCACTTCGTCCCAGTTTACCCTTCCCCCTCCCCGTGTCTTCAAGTCCATTCTCTACATCTGTGTCTTTATTCCTGTCCTGCCCATAGGTTCATCAGAACCATTTTTTTTTTTTTAGATTCCATATATATGTGTTAGCATACGGTTTTTTTTTTAAATACAGCAGGTTCTTAATACTTATCCATTTTATACATATTAGTGTACATTCAATCGCAATCTCCCAATTTATCACACCACCACCACCCCCCCCACTTTCCCCCCTTGGTATCCATACGTTTGTTCTCTACATCTGTGTCTCTATTTCTGCCCTGCAAACCGGTTCATGTGTACCATGTTTCTAGGTTCCACATATATGCGTTAATATATGATATTTGTTTTTCTGACTTACTTCACTCCATATGACAGTCTCTAGATCCATCCACGTATCTACAAATGACCCAATTTCGTTCCTTTTTATGGCTGAGTAATATTCCATTGTATATATGTACCACATCTTCTTTATCCATTTGTCTGTCGATGGGCATTTAGGTTGCTTCCATGACCTGGCTATTGTAAATAGTGCTGCAATGAACATTGGGGTGCATGTGTCTTTTTGAATTATGGTTTTCTCTGGGTATATGCCCAGTAGTATGATTGCTGGGTCATATGGTAATTCTATTTTAGGTTTTTAAGGAACCTCCATACTGTTCTCCATAGTGGCTGTATCAATTTACATTCCCACCAACAGTGCAAGAGGGTTCCCTTCTCTCCACACCCTCTCCAGCATTTATTGTTTGTAGATTTTTTGATGATGACCATTCTGACTGGTGTGAGGTGATACCTTATTGTAGTTTTGATTTGCATTTCCCTAATGATTAGTGATGTTGAGCATCCTTTCATGTGTCTGTTGGCATTCTGTATATCTTCTTTGGAGAAATTTGTATTTAGGTCTTCTGCCCATTTTTGGACTGCATTGTCAAACAGCCTTTTTTCAAAAAAATGTTATATTATTGAAGTATAGTTGATTTATAATGCTGTGTTAATTTCTGCTGTATAGCAAAGTGACTCAGTTATACATATATATACATTCTTTTTCATATTCTTTTTCATTATGGTTTATCAGCAGATATTGAATATAGTTCCCTCTTCTATACAGTAGGATCTTGTTTATCCATTCTATATATAATAGTTTGCATCGGCTAATCCGAAACTCCCAATCGATCCCTCCCCCACCCCTCTCCCCCTTGGCAATTACAAGTCTGTTCTCTATGTGTGTGAATCTGTTTCTGTCTCATAGATAAGTTCATTTGTGTCGTATTTTAGATTCCACATATAAGTGATATCATATGATATTTGTCTTTCTCTTTCTGACTTACTTTACTTAGTATGATAATCTCTAGGTCCATTCATGTTCCTGGAAATGGTATTATTTCATTCTTTTTTATGGCTGAGTAGTATTTCATTGTATATATGTACCACATCTTCTTTATCCATTCATCTGTCGATGGACATTTAGGTTGTTTCCATGCCTTGGCTATTGTGAATCATGCCACAGTGAACATTGGGTGAAGGTATCTTTTCGAATTATAGTTTTGTCTGGATATATGCTGAGGAATGGGATTGCAGGATCATATGGCAACTCTATTTTTAGTTTTTAGAGGAACCTCCATACTGTTTTCCACAGTGGCTGCACCAATTTACATTCCCACCAATAGTGTAGGAGGGTTCACTTTTCTCCACACCCTCTCCAACATTTGTTATTTGTAGACTTTTTTTTTTTTTAATATTTTTATAAATTTATTTATTTATTTATTTATTTTTGGCTGTGTTGGGTCTTCGTTTCTGTGCGAGGGCTTTCTGCAGTTGCGGCGAGCGGGGGCCACTCTTCATCGCGGTGCGCGGGCCTCTCACTGTCGCGGCCTCTCCCGTTGCGGAGCACAGGCTCCAGACGCGCAGGCTCCAGATGCGCAGGCTCAGTAGTTGTGGCTCACGGGCCTAGTTGCTCCACGGCATGTGGGATCTTCCCGGACCGGGGCATGAACCCGTGTCCCCTGCATTGGCGGGTGGATTCTCAACCACTGCGCCACCAGGGAAGCCCTTTGTAGACTTTTTAATGATGGCCAGTCTGACTGGTGTGCAGTGATACCTCATAGTTTTGATTTGTATTTCTCTAATAATTAGTGATGTTGAGCATTGTTTCGTGTGCCTGTCGGCCATCTCTATGTCTTTGGAGAAATGTCTATTTAGGTCTTCCTGAGGAAATTAACAAAAAATACCTAGAAACAAATGACAATGAAAACACTATGACACCAAACCTATGGGATGCAGCAAAAGCAGTTCTAAGAGGGAAGTTTATAGCAATACAATCCTACCTCAAGAAACAAGAAAAACTCAAATAAACAACCTAACCTTACACCTAAAGCAATTAGGGAAAGAAGAACAAAAAGACCCCAAAGTTAGCAGAAGGAAAGAAATCATAAAGATCAGAGCAGAAATAAATGAAAAAGAAATGAAAGAAACAATAGCAAAGGTCAATAAAACTAAAAGCTGGTTCTTTGAGAAGATAAACAAAATTGATAAACCATTAGCCAGACTCATCAAGAAAAAAAGGGAGAGGACTCAAATCAACAGAATTAGATACTGAAAAGGAGAAGTAACAACTGACACTGCAGAAATACAAAGGATCATGAGAGATAACTACAAGCAACTATATGCCAATAAAATGGACAACCTGGAAGAAATGGACAAATTCTTAGAAAAGCACAACCTTCTGAGACTGAACCAGGAAGAAATAGAAAATATAAACAGACCAATCACAAGCACTGAAATTGAAACTGTGATTAAAAATCTTCCAACAAACAAAAGCCCAGGACCAGATGGCTTCACAGGTGAATTCTATCAAACATTTAGAGAAGAGCTAACACCTGTCCTTCTCAAACTCTTCCAAAATGTAGCAGAAGGAGGAACACTCCCAAACTCATTCTGCGAGGACACCATCACCCTGATACCAAAACCAGACAAAGATGTCACAAAAAAAGAAAACTACAGAGCAATATCACTGATGAACACAGATGCAAAAATCCTCAACAAAATACTAGCAAACAGAATCCAACAGCACAATAAAAGGATCATGTGCCATGATCAAGTGGGGTTTATTCCAGGAATGCAAAGATTCTTCAATATACGCAGATCAACCAATGTGATACACCACATTAACAAACTGAAGGATAAAAACCATATGATAATCTCAATAGATGCAGAAAAAGCTTTTGACAAAATTCAACAGCGATTTATGATAAAAACTCTCCAGAAAGTAGGCATAGAGGGAACCTATGTCAACATAATAAAGGCCATATATGACAAACCCATAGCCAACATCATTCTCAGTGGTGAAAAACTGAAACCATTTCCACTAAGATCAGGAAAAAGACTATGTTGCCCACTCTCACCATTATTATTCAACATAGTTTTGGAAGCTTTAGCCAAAAAAAAGAAATAAAAGAATCCAAATCGGAAAAGAAGTAAAACTGTCACTGTTTGCCGATGACATGATACTATGTATAGAGAATCCTAAAGATACTACCAGAAAACTACTAGAGCTAATCAACGAATTTGTTAGAGTAGCAGGATACAAAATTAATGCACAGAAATCTCTTGCATTCCTATACACTAATGATGAAAAATCTGAAAGAGAAATTAAGGAAACACTCCCATTTACTATTGCAACAAAAAGAATAAAATACCTAGGAATAAACCTACCTAAGGAGACAAAAGACCTGTATGCAGAAAACTATATGACACTGATGAAAGAAATTAAAGATGATACAAACAGATGGATAGATATACCATGTTCTTGGATTGGAAGAATCAACATTGTAAAAATGACTATACTACCCAAAGCAATCTACAGATTCAATGCAATCCCTATCAAACTACCAATGGCATTTTTCACAGAACTAGAACAAAAAATTTCACAATTTGTATGGAAACACAAAAGACCCCGAATAGCCCAAGCAATGTTGAGAAAGAAAAACAAAGCTGGAGGAATCAGGCTCCCTGACTTCAGACTATACTACAAAGCTACAGTAATCAAGACAGTATGGTACTGGCACAAAAACAGAAATAATAGATCAATGGAACAGGATAGAAAGCCCAGAGATAAACCCACGCACATTTGGTCACCTTATCTTTGACAAAGGAAGCAAGAGAATATGATGGAGAAAAGGCAGGCTCTTCAGTAAGCGGTGCTGGGAAAACTGGACAGCTACATGCAAAAGGGTTGTTTGTTTTTTGTCATTGACACTCAGCCATTTGTACTCTTCCCAAGCATGAGTGCTTCATAGGACAGGCCACCACAGGAACACAGGCTGAGGACTGAGTGTTGGGATCAGCCCCTGGAAGGGGTCAGGGTTATGCAGGAACCAGAACAGATGCCTGCAGCAGTCAAGGGCCTCTGGACATCAGAGCCAACAGAGTCTGGAAACTAGCTGTTTAGAAGACTAGCCACATTGGCTGCTGGGGCTGTCCCACTCCCTGCCCTGCCCAGTCAGAGTGAGGGATGCTCAGTGAGTGGTACAGTAAAGCCAAGAACAACATTTAATTCTCCTCTCTCTATCCTTATTGCCTGACACCATACCTGTCCCACGACAGGCTTTTAGCAACTGGAACAAATGCGTTACTGGATGGAATAAGCTAATGCTAGCCTTCCCTTTGCCATTAATTTGATGTGTGATTTGGGCAAATTGCTTCTCTAAACCATGGTCTGCCCCTCTTGAGGTGGGGATGCCATTTTAGTATGGTTGTTTTGAGGATAAGGTATATCACCTGTGAATTTCAAAGAGCTGTAGTGACTCATTTTTTAATTATTTATTTATTTATTTATTTATTTTTGGCTGCATTGGGCCTTCGTTGTTGCGTGCGGGCTTTTCTCTAGTTGCGGCGAGCGGGGGCTACTCTTTGTTGCGGTGCACGGGCTTCTCATTGTGGTGGCTTTTCTTGTGGCAGAGCACAGGCTGTAGGCACGCAGGCTTCAGTAGTTGCAGCGTGTGGGCTCAGTAATTGTGACTCTCGGGCTCTAGAGTGCAGGCTCAGAAGTTGTGGCTCGTGTGCTTATTAGTTGTTCCGTGGCATGTGGGATCTTCCCGGACCAGAGATCAAACCCATGTCCCCTGCGTTGGCAGGTGGATTCTTAACCACTGTGCCTCCAGGCAAGTCCTGTAGTGATTCTTAGTCTTGGCTGTACATTAGAATCACATTTATATATATATATATGTATATGCATATGTATGTGTGTGTGTGTGTGTGTATATATATATATATAAACCTGGGCATCATTTTTGAAAACATCTCTAGTAGTTCCCTAGACAATTATAATGTACAAGTAGGGTGTGAACTAAGCTATGATAAAGTAAGTAATGAGAGACTAGAAAGGGTCCTCTATGCTGCCAATTCTCAAATATGCCCAGAAAATAACAATGTATTAGTGACTAAAAAAAGAGTGTTTTTTAATCGACATTTTCTCTTCAGTGTAGTGGGAACCTAAAAATACATCTTTTCTGTGTGCCTTATTCAATTTATTTTCATTTTTCATGGAAAAAAGGAAGGTTATCATGATTTTTTTCCCAGAATTGACCCTTCATGCACCAAAAAACCCACAAAAAAACAACAAACCCCTGCTCATCAATGTCCTGGAGTCTGCTATTCCACTGAATGGCCACTGCAGTTTTAGATACCCCTTCAAGCTCGAATTCACCGTTTATTCATAGTGGGAATTCCCAAATTGGTTATTACTCATTTGTATTTTTGAAATCTTTTTTATTGTGAAATACAACATACCTACAGAAAAGTACATACAACATGTATGCACTGTTAAATGAAAAAGTAAATACCTGTGCAACCACTACCAAATGAAGAACATCATCAGCTTCCTCTGAAGGTCCCCCCAGCACACACTTTAGCTGCACTCTCTCTATCTCTCCCCCGAGATACAATCGCCACCCTGACTTTTGTGGTCATCATTTCCTTGATCATCCTTGCTATGTATGCCTCCCTAAAAATGTGCTTTAGTTTTTTTTAAGTTTGAATATGTGCATGTATGTGTATGTGTGTTGCTTCTTCTGCTCAACATTATGTGGATATAATTCATCCATGTTGCTATGTGAAGCTGTAATTCATTCATTCTCATCACTGTGTATAGTTTCATTGTATAAATATACCAGAACTTATTGATCTGTTATACTTTTGATGGACTTTTGGTTATTTTTTTTGAGGCTGTTGTGAACAATTGCTGAGTCATAGGGCTGTACATCCTCAACTTTTCTTCACAATGGCCAACTTTTCTCTAAAGTGGTTGTGCCATTTTACACTTCCATTAACAGTGATTGAGGGACTTCTCTAGTGGCACAGTGGTTGAGAATCCGCCTGCCAATGCAGGGGACACAGGGTTCGATCCCTGGTCCTGGAAGATCCCACATGCCATGGAGTAGCTAAACCTGCAAGCCACAGCTACTGAGCCTGTGTGCCACAACTACTGAAGCCCGCTTGCCTAGAACCTGTGCTCCGCAACAAGAGAAGCCACCACAATGAGAAGCCCACGCACCGCAATGAATAGTAGCCCCCGCCTGCCGCAACTAGAGAAAGCCCGCGTGCAGCAACAAAGATCCAATGCAGCCAAAAATTAAAAAATAAATAAAATACATAAATTTATAAAAAAGAAAAACAGTGATCGAGAATTCCAGTTGGTCTCCCTCTTCACCAGTGCTTCCAATATTTTGCCAAAATGTGTGTTGTGTGTTGGGAGGAGGTGCAGTTGTATCTTGCTGTGGTTTTTATTTGTAATTTTCTGATTTCTAATGAGGTTGAGCACCTTTTCCTATATATATTGACCATTTGGGTTTGGAGCTCCTCTTGTGAATTGCCAGGTTATTTGTTCCCCCTGTTTAAAAAAATTCTGGGTACTACTTTGGCACTTATATATGTTACAGAATTCTTTTCCCACCCCATAGCTTGGCTTTTCACTCTCTTTATGGTATCAGAAATTCTTAATTTTAATGTAATCTAGTTTATAGAACTTTTCCTTTATGGCTAATGCTTTGCTTTTTGCCTCCTTTATGAAAACGTTTTTGGGGACTTTCCTGGTGGTCCATTGTTAAGACCTCACTTCCAATGTTGGGGGCATGTGTTTGATCCCTGGTTGGGGAACTAAGACCCCACTTGCCACATGGCGTGGCCAAAAATTAAAAAAAAAAAAAAAAAAAAAAAAAGATATCTTCTTCTACCAAAAGGTATAAAGATATTCTATATTGGTTCTTAAAATCCCTGGAGCTACACCTTTTGCTTTTAGTACTTTAATTGACCTAAAATCTATTTTTGTGGTTGGTATGAAGTAAGGTTGTGATTTAGTAGGGAAATCAGTAATAAATAATTTTAGCTGTAAGTTTAGCAGTAGTAAATTTAGTAGTAGTCATTTTACTGCATTTAGTAGTAAGTCGGTAAGGTTGGATTTAATTTTTTATATGATGTCGGGTTGTCCAGGCACTGTGTATCAGTCACCGTACCCACTGACTTTTAGTGCCGTCTTGTCACACAGATTTCTTTCTTTATTTTTCTCTGATTTGTCTGTCCGGTATTCCACTGTTGTGATTATTATAGCTTTCTAATAAACACTGACATTTTTTAGGACAAGTTCTTACACCTTATCTTTTTTCTTCTAAAATATCTTAGCTATTCTTGGCCCTTTTGGAAGGAAAGAAGCTTAGGTGCTCTGGAGTGTATATATCTTTTTGTACTTTTCCTTATACTATCACTAGACATTTCCTTACTCCTTGCTTTAATGAGGTTTTTTACAAACTATATTTTACTCAGCATTTTAATTTACTTTTGGCAGGAGAGAGTGGACAATGGTGTGTGGAAGGTCCTGCCCTTAGATTTTCAAAAAATTATTTCAATTGGGGTGAAATTCACATAGCATAAAATTAACCATTTTCAAGTCAACAATTCAGTGGCATTTAGATTCCCAAAGTTGTACAACCATCCCATCTACTAGTCGCAAAATATTTTTATCACCCCAAAAGGAAACCCCGTACCCATTAAGCTGTCACTCCCCATTTCCCCCTTTCTCTTGCCCCTGCCAACACCAATCTGCTTTCTGTCTCTACGGATTTACCTATGCTGGATATTTCATATGAATGGAATCATACAGTAGGTGGCTTTTTGCATTGTCTCGTTCCTGCCTTTACATTTTAATTCATCCTTTCCCTTTATCCCTGATCCTTATGCCTATATCCCCTCATCCTCCCAACAGTACGGTGCCAGCAATAATATGCTCAATATATGCACTTAAACACACTCATATCCCTGTGAAATATGTAGTATTGTCATGAGCATTTATATTTTCAGTTTCCTGAAATTGTTTGCTCCTTCTAGCTGCACCACTGCATTCTGTAACATCCCTGCCTTTTACTTGTCCCCTAGTGATGGCTGCTGGGTTGGCCTCCATCCTTCCTCCATCACAAACCATGCTGTGATAACCATCTTTGTACCTATCCTTTTATGAACCTTTGCAGAGATTTATATATTAGCTGATTTTCCAAGGTCAAACAGCTAGTTTGGGAAGCCAGGATTTTAACCCTTATGGTGGAGAAGTGAGACGATTTTGTAAAAGGGAGGAGGGAATGGAAGGGCAAATCACAGCGGGAGGAATTCACTTTGACTCTCCTCCATCCCTCTCAAGTGAGCTCTGTTCCCTCTTATACTTCTGTGTAGGACCAAATCAGGAGGTGACACTGTATTCTTCTGGTTCTTCCCTGCTGCTTTCCAACCACATCTTTCCTCTCTCACACTCTTGTGAAGCTATAGCGTGTTGTACCTTTCTCATGTCTATGATCAGAGAACCTCATAATCACTCACCCACCTTCACTGAAGATTTAGGTACCTGTTTCCGAGTCCAGCTTTCTACCTTAGTAAGTGCCACACCTGGATGTGATTTAAACTTCCAGGTTCACAGCCCATCTAGTATCCCAGCCCCCAAGCCCCTTAATCGACCACCCCTCCATTTCCACAAACTCACCTGCATTCACACTTGGCCACCACTTAGACTCATGGCCCCTCTGAGATCTTAGCCTCTGTTATCCCAGCCGGTCACCGACAGCACAGCCCTACCCTACAGCTCCCTTAGGGCTTCACCTTCACTGGCATTGGCTTTTTTCCCCCTGCATTATTTTTTATTTTATTTATTTTTTTATACAGCAGGTTCTTATTAGTTATCCATTTTATACATATTAGTGTATATATGTCAATCCCAATCTCCCAATTCATCACACCACCATTGGCTTTTAACCTCATTGCAACCTGCGGTAACTTGAGCCCCTTCTTTTCTCCCAGCCCTTTCACATCCTTCTGTAGCCGTTCAACCCCATGCCTTCTGGGCTGCTGTCCCCAGGGTGCTAAGTTCTGTGGAGAAAACGACTTAATGGTACAAGTTGGCATGGCCAGAGCTTCATTACCTCCACCCTCGGCTGACTCTCCATGGTCCTTGGCAATCCTTTCCCATGCCTCCCTTCAGCATGATTCTCCATCACCTACAGTAGCTCTTCATCTGTCACTAATCTCCTCCCACCTCGTTCTCGCTCTCCTTTGGCTGCCTCCTGTTTCTACAGATAACCTTCCCTCTCAATTCATTGAAAACGTAAAGGTTGTTATGGAGGGCCTCTCAGTTCCATGCTGACCCTCTCCCCAGCCCATCTGTATTTGCACCTCGTTTAGCCTGCTCTCCACTTTCTCCGAGAAAGAGGGATTCTCAGCCTTGAAGACTGTAGATTTTCTTTGAGCATCCTTTGTCACTTAGCCACTGTATCTTAAACCTCTGCCCTAGCCAGCTCTATTCATTATTTCTCATAACACGTTTCATGGTTTTCGGATCCTGAACCTGTTCTCACTGTAGTTCTTTACTCAGAAATACTTTTGCTGAAATTCAGCATATTTTCCAAAACTAGCTAAAAGACCCTCCTTTTTCAAAATATTTTCTTTTTTTTGACTCATCTCAGACGTAAATGAGTTTCCTTATGAACTGCTGTTGCACTTTCGTCTGTCTGCCCCTCCATTTGTTACTTAGTCCATACTCTCTTGCCTTGGTTTACTACTCAATTGACTGTAAGCTCAGTTGAGCAGGGAAGCAGGGAGGATGCATTATACCTTCTTTGTAGCCCACATCAGTCCTAACACAGGACTTCACATAGACTGGGTGCTCAGCAGGTATTTGTAAAGTGATCAGTTATTGAGCCCTTCCAGGCCACCCTCCTTCCAGGACTAATTTCATGCATATCTATGTGATGGATATTATTAAATGCCAAGCTAGAGAAAACTTACATGGAAAAACATAATCTAGCCTTTTCAGGTAACTTTTGCACTCTAGTTGTTCATTTTAAGAGCTTTTTAAGGATATTTTTAGTTATAATTTAGATATTACCAATCTATTCTGCAAAATTCCTGAACAAAAATGTGCTTAGAAATTTCATCACTTGGGGTTTGGAAACAAAATATTAATTTATGAGCAAAGTGTAGCCTTACTTTAGTTTCCTCTAATTTTTCAGGCACTTTCTCTCCCCTCATCTGTCTCTGTTCACCCTTCCAACCCTTGGGTTCTGTTATACCTCTTTCGTTTCCCATTTTTGTAACTGTTAAAACTATCAAGTTTTCTTGACACATATTAAAACAATAGATTGCTTTGGATGACTCTAAGGTCTTTTTGTTTGTTTGTTTGCTGGTTGTTGAGGTTTATACCACCAAGCAATGTTGCCTCATTTATGTGCTGTTTCTTCCTCCCCTTTACCTTTTCTTTTAAGATCAAGGGAGAGTGATAAATCCACATAGTTCAGGAAACTTATTCATTACAAAACCTTCCTTCCTAGCTAGTGGAATCATTTTGTTGGAATAATTTGTAGTTATTTCTGTTCTTTACTTTGCATCACAGGATTCTGGGAATTGCAGCAGTGAGAAAATAATCAGTGTAGCAGTTACATTGGCAAATATTTGGGTGATTGATTTTTAAGAATGTTCACATATAAATGATCCCAAATTTTCAGGGAAAATTGTTGCAATTTTTAGCATTCTTCATAATATCATTAATTCAAAGACCCTCCTCTCACTTCCATTCTTTTTGTGTTTCATTTATACCTCTAAGCAGTTATAACTCTAAATTAGAATTTCAGCACTGTGTGTTCTACTGTGTTGAAAGTCTTACAGTGCTTTAAAAAGAAATCTATTTTAATTGGAATAATTCTCTAACACCACATATTTACATAATTTTATAATTTAATTTCTGTATTCTTATTTTCTAGGTCACAAATGGGTACTTTTCATGGGGCAGTGGTTTAGCTACCTTATCTAATATAAATATTCGAATTCCAACAGGTAAGAATCATTTGTTACTCGGGTTTGTAATTGTTAACTATCATGACCATGGTTTTCCGACATAACCGAGCCTAACAAAAGGAGAGAAAGACTTTTTCAAGACAAACATTACTAATATTTATTTGTACCATGAAGCTCATGAACCCCTGTATCACTGTGAGGTGACTGGGAATTATAAGACCTGCCTTACACCGCAGAGTGTGGACCTTTGGACAAGTTATTTACCATCCAAATGAATTGCTTTCAGTTTATTTGCTGATTTGTGGCATTTAAATAATGGAGTAGTTCATTTCTCAGTTTTTTGAAGGAAGAATTTAAAGAAAGGATGTATGAGAAAGTAGTTTTCTATCCCTGAGGAAACCTGATGAAGTTTTCAAGATATTTAAGACATAAATACCCAATATTTTTATTTAAAATGTCTAGATAATTGAATAGAATTATTTTTTTGAGTTGACCTCATGGTCAGTAGTTGGGATTTTTCTATTATACATGCAAATCAAAGTATTTTAAGAACAGTCCCCAAATCATTTTAAGCCCAATTATCTATTTTAGTCAAAATTGCCTTTTTCTCCTGAATGAATTGAACAATAAAGGTAACACTAATCTAGATGATTTAGGCAAGTATTTCACTGTTTTCTTTACTAGTGTCAGTTATTCTCATAGTTTTAAAAATAATACATCAAGATCTATAGATTTTAATTTTTCTTCTATTTTCCAAAAAACTTATGTATCAGGGAAGGGAGCTGTTTAGAATACTTTATTGCTGGAGACCAAAAGTAGCCCATTGATTGTGAAACATCAGCCTTTTCTAAATGTGTTTTGATTTTATTTTACCAAGTGAATTCCATGTTATCCTGTTATTATCCTTTGTTTCTTTTCTGTAGGTCAGTTAACCATGATTGTGGGCCAGGTGGGATGTGGGAAGTCCTCTCTTCTCCTTGCCATCCTCGGTGAGATGCAGACATTGGAAGGAAAAGTTCACTGGAGCAAGTATGTGTATTTTTAATTGGTTTCTGTTGCTCTGTCATACATCTGATGATCTCTCAAGGGAAGAAATTAGAGCAATAGATTTCCATGTTAGGAGTCTGAGGACCCCTCAGAAATAAGCATAGCTTTAAAAAAAATCAAATTAGTGGAAACTTTAAATGTTGTAAATTAAAAATTATAAAACAATTTATTACAGAGGTTTATCAGAGAGAAACCTGTATGTTGCTTTTAAGTAAGATTGGGATTGTAAAGATAGATTTTGAAAGTTATATGGGTAACACTCAAAGAAACACAACTTAAAAATTCATCCCATAGTCAAAGAAGTTATGGAAAACTTGCATTATTTATAAAGCATATGTGCACAGAGAGCTTTAGTGGTCCAATGTTCAGAGAAGAAATATCGAATAATCTTTTCCAAACTCTTCATAAGGGGCTGAGAAATCAGCCTTTTCTCTTCACATCCAACTTAAACTAGACACTAGAAGTGTCTAGTTAGGGACATGACTGGGTCAGACTAGCGTGTTGTGCAAACCCAAAGACATGGTACTTCTTCTGTATATTTGAGTGGTTGTTTTGGGTTCTTCAGAGCACATTGTAGTAATAAAGTGACTCAGAACCATAATATTATATAATTGTGTAATAAAGAATGAATCATATTTCTTTAGTTTGATCTACCTGGTAGACCCCCCTCCCCCATTAGCAGTTTATGGAGAAATTGTTTACAGTTTATCTAAGATATTGGATTGTAGACCAGTGGTTCCCAACCAGGTGTGATTTTGTCCCTAGTGGACATTGGGCAATGTCTGGAGACAATTTTGGTTGTCGTTCTAGGGGAATTGGGCTGCTACTGATCTAGTTAGTGGAGGCCAGAAATGCTACTATACATCCTACAACGCACAGGACCGCCTCCCCACAACAAAGAATTATCTGGCTCCAAATGTCAGTTGTGCTGAGGAAACCTTGCCCTAGACCTACACATGTCCTTTAATATCATTTAGTTCTTATCATTGTAAGTTCCATTGTGGCTTAATCTACTGTTTACATACACAGGCATCTCTTACGAATGTGTAAAAACTATTTACAGGCATTTTTAGAATAGACTCTATTTTAAACTCCAATTAAGAGATGGAGATGCTTGGATGTGAAATTTGAGCTGGAAACAGCAGAACTATAAATCCTATTTTTGGTATCCTTGGTGAAAGAAGGAGGCTGAGAAATGTTGAGGGTACAGTTTATTCCTGTTGGAGTAGTAGACATGAAACTGTTTAGTGCTTATCCAGTAGAGAGCTTGGTAATAACTGCTCCCTGCAGTTTGCTTCATGATGGGTCCCTGTTGATCCCTAAGGTCAGATGCTAGGTGGTGTGTACCCTGCCACCATCACCTGCCAGCTTGGATGGACGCAGGTTTTGAGAAGCAGGTTTTACTGGATTAAATTATATTGTATGACATGTACGGCCATAATGAAGTTATTTGGCTTTTGTTTTTACCTTGTTTCACTAGCATTAAAACAGAGAGAAAGAATGAGAGACTGGGACAGAAAAAGCATGAGATTTTATTTTCATATCTCTAGAATGTTCTTAAAATCTAGTCTTCTCTAGTATTACTTAAGATTAGCTCCACTTGGGCCAAACTGACTCCCAATATTATCACTAATAATCATTATCATTTTGTTAGTGGATAAATAAATGATATGGGAATTAGGAAAGTATTTTACACAGTCTACTTATTTATTGAGTTTCTAAGCAAGATACATATATATATATATCTTAAGCAAATTTATATCCTATCTCATTTCATAAAAGTTGTGAATTATTTTATATAACATACTATAATAAAGCTTGAAAAATAAAGATATCAAGAAGGAAAATAAGGTTTAGATAATAATCTGAGCAATTAATAGGGTAGAAATGCATGCATTGGAGTCTTGCATGTTTATAACACATGGGTCCCAAATTCTACTCTGAGCTTCATGAAAGCTAGTCAAAGAGGGAGACAAGAGATAAAAAACACACATATACTTAATAAAGTTTAAGGTTTTTTTTTTAAAGAAATAAGAAAGAAATATCTCCCATGGACCCTAATTTAAAAAAAGCTAAGAAAAGGTTATATCTTAAAGTCAGAGCCAATAGAATGAAGATGTGAGAAAGGATTTAAGAAAATTCTAAGTATTTATAGAATCACTATAATTTAAAAATCATCTCTTTATGAATACTTGCCTTAATAGACAATAATCCCATCTCTTCATGGCAGAAAGGACTGAAATTTTCTTCAAAAAATATTTGGGTTTGTCTGACACACACACAAATTAAAAACTAACCCCCTAAGAGATTAAATAAGCTAACACAAGTTTTATTTTTCTTTATTTATGAGAACTACTTAATTTTTTTCCATGGTATCCTTAATATCTGATAAAACGTATTTTCAAATCAGGAATGTTCAGAGAATACTGACCTTTTTAAAAGAATTATTTGCAATGACTTTTCATCCTGGAAAAAAAAAAAAACAAAAAACTTGTGCCTAGTCCAATAAGGATAGGCATATAAATGTTATTAGAATAAAGCTAATTTAGAAATTATCAATATTGGTAGGTTGATGGTGTGTATGGGAAGTACTTTACCGCAGCAGACTGAATTGTTTGCTGAATTTTTAAAGCTCAAAACAAAATAAAGCAAAACAATAAACTAAATGTTATGGTAAAGCACCAAGTGCCTTGCTGTCATTCTTTCATCATTGCACGTATCTCTGGTTGCCTGAATTTTATTTTTAAATGTGTCCTCATAGATGGCAGGACCAAAGTCCTATAAAGTACTCTGCCCTGTTGCAGCAAGAAATATTTACTTTGGGCGGGAGAGAAGGCACTGTTGCTCATCCAGGATAGACCTACATGGGTAGAACTTGGTACACAAAGACATTTATACATAGGATGCCTCCTTGGCAATTGCTACCTTTGACCTAGTCTGACATGCAGTAGCCCCAGAAGGGAAAGGAGAGAGAGATGAGGGAGGGACTGAAAAATTCTCCAAACTTGTCAGAATGCCAGGGTTCTTGCCCCTGCATCTGGGTGTGCTCTGTATTTGTTGAAAAGCAAATGTTCTGCCTGACTGAAGTTGTCCTTTCCTAGTTGTCATGATAAATAATAATTCCTACTGACATCTTAGGAACTAAGACTAAATAAAACTCTTTACCTGATGGACGGTTCCAATGAGGGAGTCCAGAATGTGTAATAATTGTGGTAATCATGTGAGACATAGCCATCATTTATCTTTGGTTTCCCTTTCTTTTTCTTCCACCTTGCCCATGCCATCAGCCATCCTGTCAGACCCCATCTGTCATGATGTCCTATTTGCTAATGTCTTGGTGCTAATTTGCTAATTGGCTTTATAACAGTGGCTGAGTTACTCTAGGACTGGCAAATTGAGGAGTTACTCCTTTTCATGTGATGTTGCCTGGCATGAAGGGGTGATAACATGAGTCAGCTTTCCTGGATCAGACATGATATAGCATATTTGCGCCCACATCTAGCTCCCCTTCTTCCAAATATTGTTCCTGATTTAAGCTTGCAAAAGTCACTCTTTCCCATTCCATAAGGTACCAACCATGAACTTGGAAGTTGCTAGAATACCAAGTTTAACTTTTACTCTTGAAGGAAGATACACACAAAATCCTGCATGTGGAAGTGAAATTGGATGCCATTTTCCAGAAGGGGATTTTTCCATTTGACCTCCTCACTTTCTCGCTTGCCTTCATCACTGTTCACTGCCACATCGAATAGTGGACGATGAGTCTATAGACATGGAACTGGTGATTTTCATGTAATCAGATAAGATCTGATGTTGGAATTCGGAGCTAACTCTATTTATTTATTTATTTAGGAAGAGAAGAAAATAACCTTCCTCAATTGAATTTGATTAAACATATTGTTAAGTGAAAAGTTTGGAGAGGTGGTCTCTAGAAGTTAAGGGCTACATTACTCATGGAAAATGAAAGAGAATAATTTTTTAATTTGTTCATGGGAAATGACTACCTACAAATGGATCTATATCTACCTTTTCTTTCTTCCTCTGAAACTAGTATATGTGATTTAACTTTCACTCTTAAAGGAAAATATATCTAAATTCTGTAAGGGGAGGACTTCAGAAGTGAAGATCCTCCATACGCTGTTTTGCCTTTTGCATGACATTACTACATGAATGAACCCTTCTTTCTGATAGAAGTCTTTAATTTCTTGCCCTCCTCATTTCATGATCCTCTATTTTATTTTATTTTATTTTTAAAGATTTTTTTTGATGTGGACCATTTTTAAAGTCTTTATTGAATTTGTTACAGTATTGCTTCTGTTTTATGTTTTGGTGTTTTGGCCACAAGGCATGTGGGATCTTAGCTCCCCGACCAGGGATCGAACCCTCACCCACTGCATTGGAAGGTGAAGTTTTAACTACTGGACCACCAGGGAATTCCCATGAGCCTCCATTTTAAAAAAAGGTCTTTCCTATCTCATAAACAACGGGAGCATTTCTCCTTTTAAAAGAAGAATCTACCCACACTTAACCTCCTTGTTCTCCTTCCTCTCAGCGCAATGCAGTCTGGCTGAAGAGTTCTCGTCATGACTGCCTAAATGCTCAATTGTCATAATTTGTTCTCAATCGTGCTTAACTTCTCCATAGCTTTTGAAACTGTTCACCACGGATGACTCCTTGAAACCAACTCCTTTCTTGGTTTCCATGATACTTTTACTTATTCATTTGTTTAAAATGTGTATTGGACACCTGTAACATGCATATCATTGTATTCATTGTTGGGGGTAAATAACTGAATAAGGGAAACCAGCCCCCTATTCTCATGAAGCGTAGTGTTCAGCAGGAAAGGCCACGAGGAAGTAAGAAAGTATTTTCATAATTATTTGGTTAAATTTTTTAAATATCAGGAAGAAAAAGTACAGGGTTTTACAAGAACAAATCATAGGTGACCTGAGTTGAGTTTGTGAGATCAACAAGGTTTTTTTAGGGGGGGAGGCATACATGAATGATCCTTGAACTTACATTTTAAGAATAAGCCAAAATTAATGAGTTAAACAGTAAGGAGCTGCAATACAAGTGGAAGAATATACAGTCTACTGTAGGATCCCCTTCCTTTATTTATATCTTTGACTTCAGTTTTCTCTCTAAGTACTAATGACACACCAGTGTACATTTCTGGCCAAGAACCTTCTTCTGAAAACCTAATAGCTCCTCCAAAAAGTCTTATACAAGCTGCAAATTGAACACATCCAAACTGAGCTCATGTTTCCAAAACCTCCTTCTCTGCCTGTATCCTCGAAGGGTTGTGTTCTCACCCCCTGAAATCAATTGGTAGGAGCCCAAGTCAGAGCTCAAGGATTCAACCTAGATTCTTCTTTCTCTATCGCCTGCAAAATCCAACCAATCACTTTTCTTATGTCTGTTCTTCCATTTTTGTATCTATTTTAATTTTCCTGGTTCAGGTACTTAATCGCATTTGTGAACTACTCACTGTGAACTACTTACTCCCTCACCTTTCTTTACACTGTTGTGAGATTTACCTTTTGACATGAAAATCTAATTACTTTCTTCTTGCTTATAATTCTTTTCTTGACTGGCCAAAATGTAGAAGAAATATTCTAGACACCTTTGCATAAAAGGGCCTTTCCCGATGTGGTCCCTATCTAACTTCTTAAATTCATATCCTGCCATTCCACCCACCCTTTCCATTGTGTTCCAGTAACACTGGACTGCAGGTCGTTTTCAAATACACATACCTCCTCTGTAATGCCCTCTCCCAGGTTGGTGGCCTCACTGTTTTTTCTGGTGTCAACTCTGATGTTGTATCTTTGACAAAATCTCTAATTTTCCCAGGTGGACTGAAATGTACCTTCTCTTCTGGTCCCTCTGCACTTTGTTCAAATAAGTAATGTGGGCTGGTCTCCTTCCTAGACTGAGACACCCTCAAGCCAAGCATGTTGTTTTTTGCTTTTCATCTACTTCACATCTAACCCAGACCTGGGCTCTTTCCATTTCTCTTTGTAGACACACAGGACTCTCCTCTCCCTCTCTCTTTCTCTCTCTCTTTCTCTCTCTCTCTTTCCATCTCCATCCCTATTATCTTTCTAATCTCAGCCCACAGCCCCTTACAACTACCACTGTCTCACCTTCTTTTTGTAGATAAAAAGGCCTTTCCTGGGACTTCCCTGGTGGTCCAGTGGATAAGACTCCGCCCTCCCAATGCAGGGGGCCCGGGTTCGATCCCTGGTTGGGGAACTAGATCCCGCACACATGCTGCAACTTAGAATCTGCATGCCCCAACTAGGACCTGGTGCAGCCAAAATAAGTAAATATTTTAAATAAATTAATAAAGGTCTTTCCTCTTTCCCTCCAGTTCCTTTTATTCTCCTTTCGCCTCAGTCTACTGCAGTCTCATGTCTACCTCTGCCACTCCACTGAAACTATTCTTATCCAGTCCATCAGTGCCATCCTAGTTATTAAATTCACTGTGCACCTTTTTAAAAAATTTATTTTTTTTTATTGGAGTATAATTGCTTTACAAGGTTGTGTTAGTTTCTGCTGTACAACAAAGTGAATCAGCTACATGTACACCTATATCCCCTCCCTCTTGGACCTCCCTCCCAGCCCCCCATCCCACCCATCTAGGTCGTCACAGAGCACCAATTTCCCACTAGCTCTCTGTTTTATGCACGGTAGTGTATGCATGTCATTCCTAATCTCCCAGTTCGTCCCACCCTCCCCTTCGCCCTTTGACCTCCTGCCCACTTGACGTTGTTGCCCATACCTTTCTTCTTCAAAAGGTTTCCTTGCTTAGTTTCCAGTGAAACTCACAGTCAAGTTTTCCTCTTAGAACTTTTGCCTGCTCCTCTCAATCCCTTCTGCAGATGTCTCTTCCTTGGCCATTTGTTAAATAGTGATGTTTTTCAAGGTTCCGTCTTTGTTCCCTTCTTTTCTGCCTCTATATATACTTGCTGGGCAATCACACAGCTTCCCATGATTTTAGTTTCCTCTATCTGCTCCTGCTCCTTTGTTCACTTCGTTGTGATAAGCTAGCATTGTTGAAGTCATTTATTGGCTTTTCACTAGCAAAGGAAGGAATCCAAAGTCCTTGGGATCTAAGGCATATATTATGAGGGAAAATCATCCCAAAGGCTTCATTTGTTTACCAGATCTGTCTCCTGAGCTTCAAATTCTGCTTTCTGGCCATGGTCATTCTGACATCCCTTAGGTATCTCAAACTGAATGTGTCTGATTCTGAATTTATATCTTCCCCCACCATATGCATTTCCTCATCTGTGTCCCCTGTCTGTCACTCCTTCCTCCCTTCCATCCCTTCCCATCTTGTCAATCACACAATCCTAGGTATCTTTGAACATGTCCACTTCTCTTCATTCATTCACCATCACCCAAAGTCAGGGCACTGCCTTCTCATCTCCAGTATCTGACAGCCTTCAAGGCTCTCTGTATTACCTCCCATCTTGCTCCCTCCAATTTATTTGTTACTTTCTGCAACCAGAGTGATATTTCTAAACTGAATCTGTTATCTCTTTCTTGTTTAAATCCTTTTAGTGTTTTCTGTGGCTCTGTGGAAAAGTTCAAACTCTGTAGAACGGTTTATGAGCTCCTTCACTATGGCTGTTCACCACTTGTTTTTAAAATTCATACTTTTCTTCTCTCACCATTGACACCCACATTTCAGAAATGGTAAATTTTTTTTTTTTTTAGAAATGGTAAATTTATATCAGCTCCTTGTATGACCAGGATACTTTAAGGTCATCCAATATGTATTTTATTTGGTCTGAAATATTCTTCACCTTTTCTCCATCTAACCCACTCTTATCCCTCTGGCATCAACTCCTCTATTTACCCTGGTTTGCCAAAGGTGGATTGGGTGTCCTTCATCTGTGCTCTAATATCACCTTTTCCTTCACCTATCATGGTGTTTATTCCCTTGTCACGTTCCCACCAAACAGAAAACAACATGAAAGAAGGAATGACTTTTCTTTGTTTACTGTATCTCTGGTATTTTGGCACTAGGGGGTGATCAATAAATATTTTTCAATTGATATTAAATACATATAGTTGGAGTTAATCAATAGTAATTGAAAAAAATTGGTGACTTCCAAATTCATATCTCCATTTCGGGCTGACATTTTCAAGTATCTGATGGGCATTTCCACCTGGATGGCTGATAGGAAAATTAATTCATTAATTTCTGCCATACACCTGCTCTTCCTCATCTGTTTTCTCTCTTCCTCAGATTAAATAAAACCATTGAGTTCATTTATTGGTTTTTTTACCACTAAAAAAATAAAATAAAATCCAAATTTTTTGGCATCTAAAGAATATTGTGTGGAAAATATCACTTGGGAAATTGTGCATTTCATTATTTTTATGAGCAACTTAAATCAGAGAATAATCATTATTGAGAGGGAAGGTTTAGTCTGAGATTGTTTTTCCATACCTCTATTAACCACCCCATGATGTCATCAGAAATGTGCAGTTGTGAAAATCTTATCATTAGAAACACTAAGCTAAACATCACCAAGTAATGTACTTAGGTACATTTTCTCCACAAAAGCATATGATGCTTTCCAAAGTGAAATAGGATCTGTTCTTGGAGTTCTTGTAGACTTTAATTATGTGTGTGGTTTTTGAATTCAGAATGATGGAGTTCAACTAAAATATTAAAATTTAGAATAATAAAAAAATAGGTCCTCGGGTGTTTTTTCCCCAATGAAATAGATATAACTAAATTTAATTAGCCAAACACCTTGTTTTACGTAAATAATATCAATCAGTAATTAATTATACCCAAATGTTGCAGTGTGACCATGCATTGTGCATGTCCGTCTTTCTTACCAGTTCCTTAAGGGCCAGGCTGTGTCTAAACCCTTCAAGTTTAGAGAGCAAAAAGTATTTCTTGTTATGCCTTAGGGTAACTAATTAGGAATTTAGATAGATTAAATTCAAATATTAAAGGTAGGGAGCGCTTGGAAACATCAAATTCTTGTATAAACTAAGAAACTGTTCTGCAAAGTTTACTTAAATCTACACAGGTAGTTGGAGCAGAGTTGGGGCTAGAACATGTCCATTGTATGAACCCAAATTATATATGAAGGAGAACAGTGCTGTCCTTCTTTTGGAAGCTTACTAAGTAATTATTTCCTCACTGATGAAGATGTAAAAGAAGACGGTCATTTATCTGGTTTGCCTTTGGGACTAATATCAAAAACTATTTGGGAAATGTAGCTATTTTATATGTTCAATGTTTATCTTTTACCTGATATGTACACTCATTCATTCTATATTTATATTTCATAATTAATGAACATTGTTTGCCACACTTGCAGTGTAAATGAATCTGAACCTTCTTTTGAAGCAACCAGAAGGTATTATTTCTATTTTAATTGCATTTAATAAGAGTAACTTCCTTCCTCAGACTTTACCTGATAACTCCATCTCTTACTCCTAGTCATTTTATTCATTCTGATAATGTACAAAGTCATTTATTAAAATGCGCTAGCAATATTTCCAGTAGCAGTAGTTCCCAACATTTGGAGGCTGCTAAAAGAATTAATTTGCCAAACAAAATGGCCCATTGTGTCAACTGTTATCTTCTCCATGAGTCACATGGGTCTCAACTTTGGCTGAAACTCAAATGTTCTTAGCGAATTGGATTTGGGATTTCATAAAATAAAATTGCATAAGAATTAATATGTATATTGTTTATGAATTAAACTGTGATGGGATCTGCTTCTAAGCTGGAGCTGGAGAGCCAAGTGCTTCATCCATTAAAAACAAAAAACAAAAAACAAAAAAAAAAACCTTAAAGGACCTGGGGCGGGGAGAGGGAAACAGACATGCCAAAGGTTGGGAACCACTGTTTTACCACACAGATGGTTTTCTAAGAGACTACTAGCATACTGTATATTATCATGCCTTCTAAACTCCTAAGACATAATGTTTCAGGATGATCACTGATCATTTCTAAGTACTTTTTTTCTTAACTTTATTCTCTTTTAACCTTAATTCCTTAATTAGTACTTACAGACCATAAACTAACTGTGGAAGTGTGAATTTTAAGCTGACCCCTTCCCTACCCCAATCTCATCATCTTCTGTATCTTCAGCTCACATGCATTTTCCTAATTATTGCAAATTAAAATCTGATGTATAGACATCTGGTAGAATTTGCAAGCCAAAAAAATGGGGGACAGGGAGGAGGTTATCATTTTTTAAAAATAAACTATTTCAATATGTATTGAAATATGTGGTTTTTAAATGCGTAGTTTCATTATTGAAATGGACTCCTCAAGATCACTCTTTGTTTTGAAGTATTTATATTATCTATTAATATTATCTATTACTTTAAAATATGTTCATTCAATTAAGCCACAAACACATACTATAATTACAGTATTAATTCACATCTTTTTAAAGATATTCATATAAAATTCAGAGTTATGTAAAATGCTTTAATATAAAGTAAAATATCCGTGGCTATTAGAGAGTTAATTGCTATTTATCTTCAAATTATTTTTAAAATTATAGTCATTTTAAAAAATAACATTTTAATTAATAGTTCATATCGTAAAATACTTCTTTAGCATAGCAAAATAAAATTTGCACCTTGTGTGTTGTTTTAATTAAGTTCTCATCCCTTTAATTTAGTGAAATATTTAACCATTAATTAATAAGGTTGATGGTTGTTAAAATGTTCTCTTTTAGAAGTTCCCCATTTCTGTCTTTGAGATATTTTATCAACTTTCATTTTTCTTTGTTATACTAAAATACAGATTCAGCACAGCACCCTTGCTGTGTTTTGTTTTTCTTTTCCATTTTCTAGTAGGAACAGGTATTCTGTGGCTTACGCAGCTCAAAAGCCTTGGCTATTAAATGCTACAGTGGAAGAAAATATTACCTTTGGAAGTCCTTTCAACAAACAGAGGTAATTTTGAATGTATAAAATTTAGAACTCAAATGAGCAACTATTTCTAATCCCTATGTTTGGTTCACGGTTTCTGGAGTCTTTTTGTTTTAAATTTTTATTGGATTATAGTTGATTTACAATGTTGTGTTAGTTTCAGGTGTACAGCAAAGTGAACCAGTTATACATATACATATATCCACTCTTTTTTAGATTCTTTTCCCACATAGGCCATTACAGAGTATTGAGTAGAGTTCCCTGTGCTATAGAGCAAGTTCTTATTAGTTATCTATTTTACATATAGTAGAGTGTATATGTCAGTCCCAGTCTCCCAATTTATCCCCCCCCCCCACCTTATCCGCTGGTTCTGGAGTCTTTGTATTGGGACTTCCTTTCTTCTCTGTTTGCCCTGCGTCCATCCTCATCACCTGGTCTATTAAGTCAACTCTTGTAAGAGAAGCCTCGTTGGAAGTTTCAGCCCATCCTATACAATTATTGAGAAGAATTTGTACACCAAAAATAAACAGCCGTAACCGAAGTGTGTGTGTATGTGTGGGGAGGGGGTGGACATGGTGCTGAGGTTGTTGGTAAACAGAAGAAAAATCCCAGTAAGGAGCAGAAAGAGGGTTAACCGTGGACAGAAGAAAAGGAATATGGGATCTGAGGGGTCTGGTTACTCGGAGCAGCCAGAATATGTCCTCTTTCAATCATCTTTTAAACACCCGCTGGAGTGTACAAAGGCAAGACCCTTTCCTTAAGCCACGTGCATGAGGGGTAGGGAGTGTCCTAAGACCCTGAGCTGGGTTCTGAAAGTTAAGGAAAATTAGGTCTGGGAAGAGGCATGAGGAAGGGGGAAGGGAGAGGAAAGTGTGGGAGGAAAAACTCAAATTATGTGGGATTGTTTGGGGCCTGGGAACAAACCAGACAGAAAGGGACCTGTGTGTACTGATGGCAGCAAACTAGATTGTAAAGGAAGGCTGAGATGAGACAGTCAGGTGCCTTAAAAGCCAGCCGGATATAAATCTGACATTCTCGGGAGGCACAGCAAGTGTTAAACGGGGACTAACAAAGTAAATGTGATCTGGCAGTGTCATAAGAGATTTATGTGGGATGAATCTGTATTAGGAGCAAAAAGACATTTAGAAGTTTGTTGGGATAATGATCCAGGCATGCTGTGTTTGTTGCCTGCACTTGGCAGTGACTGTAGAAATGGAAGAAGAAGAGATGGTTGACAGAAAAGCATTCTAGAATAAGAATGGACAAAATAAGAGCAGGGGGAAGAAAAGGGAAGAATCAAGAATGACTTGAATATTTTAAGACCAGGTGATTGAGAAAATGAAACCATTGATATTTTCCCTAGCACTCCCAGTGCCCGTGCTTCCCGGTATTTCCAGTCTGTCCAATTTCCAGATCCAGCCTTAGGTCAGCTTGAGTACATCAGTCCTCATCGTCTTCCGTTTTCTCCTCCCTTCAGCATCATGATTGTGGACACAGATTCCCCACCTGTAACCCATGCTTTAGCCCTAGTGAGCCTCCTCTTATCCCTCACATGCACCATGAACTTGTTCACCTTCCTGCAGTTCCTTAAGCCTCCCTTCCCTCATTTTCATTCCTGGCAAATTACAGCTCATCTTTCTGGATACACCTTACAACTCGCCCCCTCTCAAAGACGTCACTAATTTCTCAGAGCAGTCGGTCATTTCTTCCTGTGTATTCTAGGAGCACTTTATACCTACCCATCTATAATATTCAGTACCTAACAAGGTACATTTTTATTATATGTTTCTATGTCAATCTTCTGCTCCATTTAATAGTTTTTTTTAAAAAATTTTAACCACTTTTTTCACTGAAGTATAATTTACAATGTTGTGTTAGTTTCAGGTGTACAGCAAAGTGATTTAGTTGTACTTATTTATATCTATTCTTTTTCAGATTCTTTTCCATTATAGGTTATTACAAGACATTGAATATAGTTCCCTCTGCTATACAGTAGATCCTTGTTAATAGTTTTATAAAAGTGGGAACCAATATCTATTTATCTTTGTATCTACAAGCCTAGTGTAGAGGCTAGTATATACTAAATAGTTCAATAAATGTTTTATTTCAGCTTCCAAGACATTGGACCTGGGACTTAGTTTATGGGCAGTATATTAATAGTGATCTAAAAACTCAAAATACTTTCTCCCGAAGGTACAAAGCTGTCACAGATGCCTGTTCTCTTCAGCCGGATATTGACTTACTACCATTCGGAGACCAAACTGAAATTGGAGAGAGGGTGAGCTATGTGTAGTTTAATTAAACAATGAACACAAATCTAGAAAAGTCTTCTGGTTGTCTTTAACCTTTCATGGAGCATAAGAAAATCTGAGAGCTCTGAATTATGTGCTTTCCTAGTGACAAGTTCTAGAAACAGGAGTTCTTGATGCCACGTCTCTTAAGTATTTGTTGAGTAACCAGCATGCACTTCACATTTCGCTAGCTGCTTGAGAGTTCTCAAGGGAAGGGAAGCAGTCCCTGACTTTGATCAAATGTATTTTTACTTACTTGGAGTTTACTGTAAATTGGTTTGGAAACTGAGATTGCTTCCGACAACTTCTTCCACTCTTGTCAACATCCATTTATTCCTGTTAAAGGGTTCTTTTTTCTTTGTGTAAACAGGTTTTACATTGGCATCATACTGTTCTATGACTAGCTGAAAAATATTTATACCTGTATGTAATCATTTATAACAATATTGGCTAAAATTTTTGACTCTTATAGGTGGCAAGTACTGGGCAAAAGGCTTTACGTGCATTATTTACTTTTACAACAAAGCTGTTATATGGGTGTTTTGTTATCAGTGTATTGCAGCCAAGAAGACCAAGGCTGAGAAAGGTTAAGGAACTTGCCCAGTCAGAGTCATTGGTGCAGGTGGGATTGGTCCAACTCTGTAGTCTGCGTTATTCATGGCTGTTCTTTATTGCAACCTAGTAGAGTGCTTAAGACATGACCTGGACTTCTCTGAGTCTTCATTTCCACGTGGGGAAAAATGCCTACATGTTGAAATTGCTCTGACGAATAATAGAAGTAAGGAATGGAAAGCCATTCACACCAGCCTGGTGCATACTAAGTGCTCAATAAATACTAGTTTTTCAAATTTTTATAATCAGTACTTGATTATAAAAGCATATTGCTGTGTAGTTCTGTTGAACAAAACTTGTAATATCGAATTTAAGAGGCATGTGTTCAGTATACTACAGACACAATTCATGAAACTGGAAACAATTTGGGGATTACTTGCATCTTCAGCACTCACCTTGGTTTATGGTTATTAATGCTTTGGTACAGCAGAGTTCTCTATCAGAGTGAAAAGAGGATTAATGTTATCAGTCAGAAATTACCTTAATATAATTCAAGTATTGACCACTAAACAGCTTGCATTTTATCTTACTAATGTTATCACAATTTAATTAATAAATTACCATTAATTTAAGATTCTTTTAGAGAAGTTTGTATTTTAAAGGGAATTTTTTTATCAACAGATCATCTACTAATATAAAAGGTGGATGTTTATGGATATTTCTTCTCTAGGGCATCAACTTGAGTGGGGGTCAGAGGCAAAGAATCTGTGTGGCCCGAGCTCTCTATCAAAATACCAACATTGTCTTCTTGGTAAGAATATGGCCTTTTTGTTTCTTTCTATTTCATTTTTCCCTCTGGACAAATGAGTCCTTAAAGAGACAAGTCAATTAACTCAAGGAAAGATGGTTTAACTTGTGAAATTACAGAGAATTAAGGGGAGACAAATCCTCAGAGTACAAATCAAATCAACATCAAGATGAGAGCTGGGGGATCCAGAGGGACTGAGGTGCCCAAATGTTTACTTATATGAGTTTTTAAATCATGAGAATCATTAATGAAAGAGTATGGATGGTGCTGGATGAACTGGACAGGATCATAGGTCTTCTCATTTATATTTGCTGGCAAAAAAGGAGGGGCTGGAAAATATACTCTTGGTGGACACAGGGGTTAGTAAGTATGCAACTCAGGCTGTGGATAAGATTTATCTGTGAAGCTTCCTGAAATTCTTCTTAGAAATCTTGATACTAGCCTAGACCTACTGAATCATAATCTATAAAGGCAGAGTTTAGAATCTGTATCTTAAAAAGCTCCATAGATGATTGTCTTGTATTTATATCCTGGATGGATAACTCGCTTCTACCTATGGATCCGCAAATAAAATTCGATGATTATGTTGATTATGAATTTGCTCTAGTTTGGTTTCTCCAGAAGGATGTAGCCAAAATAACTTAGCTTACAGATAGACAGTGTATATTAGAGACCAGCAGGCTATGTAAATATATCCTTCCCCTGCTTTCTCCTTCTGTGCAGTTATTAACCATTTATAAATCTGGTTCTCCAACCTCCTTTAGAGTTTTCACTCCATCTAAAATCGAACATCTTCAAATTTAGTGGAGTTTTCCACTAAATTTGGATCCATTACTGGGGATGGGAGTAGAATTTGGACATAGTGGTGGAAGTGCACTTCAGGTTAATGTCCCTAAGAATACCTGTCCCCAAAATGTTCCAGAAAACACCACCATAAAAGCTATACCAGTATCTAGCAGTAACCTACGTAATTATAAATCCTTTTCATAATGGGTGAACCCACAACTAGAAATGACTTCTTGAACTTTGGGATCAAGTAATGATTGAAGCACCTGAGGACTAAGTGACTTGGAAATCTGAAAGAGACAGAGGTTCTTTGAATGTAGTATTCTACTCCATTTCATTCCACTGCCTTCAATTTAATGACCCTTACTTCAGTTGTAGAATCATGGGATTCAAAGGAGTCATAGTGCTAGCACTGTGGATTCCCAGCCATTCATTATAGAATTGCTTATCGTATCATCTCTAACAGCTTCTTGATGACTCTCTCTGAAGACAGGTTGCTTATCTTTGAGGCAGTCTTTCCTTGTTGGGCCGTGTATGGGCTGCTATAACAAATTGCCATAATTGGTGGTTTACACAATACAAATTTATTATCCTATAGTTCTGTAGGTTAGATATCCGACATGGGTCTCACACAGCTGAGATCAGAATGTCTGCAGGGCTATGTTCCCTTCTGGAGGCTACCGGGTAGAAAAGGCTTCCTTGCCTTTGCCAGCTTCTAGAGGCTGCCCACATTCCTTGGCTCACAGCTGCCTTCCTTCATCTTCAAAGCCAGCAACATCTGCAAAGCCAGCATCTCTGACCATTTTTACTACTCACTTCTCCCTCTCCACATCCGGGGAAGTTCTCTGCTTTCAAGGATTCATGTAATTAGTTTAGACCCATCAGGATAATCTTCCCATCTCAAGGTCTTTAATCTAAATCATATAGACATACCTTGGAGATATTGCAGGTTTGATTCCAGATCATCATAATAAAGCGAGCATCGCAGTAAAGTGTGAGTCACGTGAATTTTTGGGTTTCCCAGTGCATACAAAAGTTATGATTACTACACTGTAATCTCTTAAGTGTGCAATAGCATTATGTCTAAAAAAACAATATACATACATTAATTAAAAAATACATCATTGATAAAACATGCTACCCATTATCTGAGCCTTCAGTAAGTGATAATCTTCTTGCAATAGTAACATCAAAGATCCTTGATCATAGATCACTGTAATATAATAATAATGAAAAAGTTTGAAAGTATTGTGAGAATTACCAAAATGTGACACAAAGACATGAAGTGAGCAAATGCTGTAGGAGAAATAGCGCCGATAAACTTGCTGGACACAGGGTTGCCACAAATCTTCAATTTGTAAAAATATGCAACTCTGTGAAGCACAATAAAGTGAAGTGCAATAAAACGAGGTATGCGTGTATCTGCAAAGTCCCATTTGCTATTAAGGTAACATAGTCACAAGTTCTGGGAATTAGAACATGGACATCTTTGGGGACCATTATTCTGCCTGCTGCGGATAACTTTCATTATTGGAAAGTTATTATGTGATTGAAATCTGCTTCTGTGTATTTTCCGTTTATTGGTTCCCATTCTGCTTCTGCAGCAGCAAATGTATTTCTTTTATATAGCCATAGTTCAATATTTTAATATTATTGTCATAACTTGCCTTAATTTACTTTTTTCTAGACTAAGCAAGCTTAATATTTTTAATTCTTTGACAATAATATAATATTTATAACTTTTTTTTACCTTTTCTTAATTCTGGATGTAATAGTGTTTGTCAGGGTCCCTTTGAAAAAGCATGTTCCAGATGCACTCTGCTCAACTCAGATAATCTTAAAACTAATAGATCTTATGATCTAAATATTATAGTTTCTTCATTGTAGCCTAAAACTGAATAACGTTTTAGCAGCAACAGAATACTGTTGATGTGTTTTAATAATTTCCCCCAAATGAAAATATCTTACACTTCCCATTGTTTAAAAATTCACAGAGCACTTTGAATCGCAGTATTATCTCATTTGATTCTTATGACTGTGCTGCTAGGGTAGATGGTATCCTCATGTGAAGTGAGGAAACTTATAGATAGAAAGGTGAAGTGCCTTACTCAAGGACTAATGACTAGTGAGTGATACAGTCTGGGCTAGAACTCCATGTCTTTTGAGTACTGTTTTTCTGATCAGCTAAGATGCTCTGGTATTTTTTAAGTTACTACCTGTGTTGTCTTTTTCTTTCCTTTCCCTCCCTCCCTCCCTCCCTCTCTCCTTCCTTCCTTCCTTCCTTCCTTTCTTCTTTCCTTCCTTCCATCCTTCTTCCTTTCCATCCGTCAATGTTTAGTGAATGTCATCAGTGCCATCTTATGTGCTGGGTAAAGGAAACAGTTTTCTCCTTTGTTATTCCTATCTTTAAGGATCTCACTTGTACAAATAATTAGTTAAGGTTTTACATTTTGCTCTGATCTCTAGTTAACCTTTATCAAATTAGCCTTTACACTGTATCAAAGCCATGTGAAATATCTTAATTATATATCAAACATATTAGTTATTTTTAAAGCTTTGTAGCATCTATAAATGTGCTGTATCAGTGAATATATTTTTAAGAGGTTATTTCCAAAAATGTGTCCATAAAGACTATACTACTAAAACATATTCATTGAATACAGGAAAGACTATATTAGTGAGAACTGTATATATGTATATAAAAATAAATAATATATTACTGAAAATGAAGAATTGACCATTCATTGATTTGGCTATTTGTCAAATTGTCTTGCACTCTTTAAAGAAAGTATCTCCACAGAATGTTAATACACAAACTGAATCGTGAGAAATGATTAGCAATCCATCAAATCTAGATTATTATTAGGTTATATAAAAGGTTACATTTTACTGCAACACCAAGATGCCACATAATGAAGCCATGGCATATACATGATAGCAATCATTATTAAGGGCTTTTTATGACCTAGTCATGATTCTAAATACTTTATGTATATGAACTCACTTCATCCTCACAATAACCCTATTAGGTTTGACATTGTTATTATTAATGTTACCTTTATTTACACAATGATAATGTTGAGGCTTTGGGGGATAATTTATCCAAGGTCACACAGATAGTAATAGTGAAGCAAGGATACAAACCCAGGTGATCTAATTCCATAGCCTGTGTCCTTAACCACTGCACTCTTCCTCATTAAGAGATTCCTGGAAGTCACTAAATTCTCACTGTGGTGCTTTAAAGGGTTTAGCACAGTGTTAGTCACCACAGCTTTATTTATAAGAAAATAATAATAAAATAACGCTTTTTAAATATTTTACAGAGACTTTTACAACATTATTTGATCTTTGCAGCAAACCTATGTGCTCTCTAACAGGTCTCTTTATTATCCCCATTTTACAGATGAAGTGACTGAGTTTGAAAAATTGCCCAGTGTCAGAGATCTACTCTGTTAACTACTTTCAAATATGCAACACAGTATTATTAACTATAGTCGTAGTGCTGTACATTCTATCCCGAGGACATGTTTATCTTACAACTGGAAGTTTGTACCTTTTGACCACTTTCACCCATTTTCCCTAACCTCACACCCCCACCTCTGGCAAACACCAATTTGTTTTCTGAATTTATGAGTTCACGTTTTTTTTTTTGGATTCCACGTATAAGTGAGAGCATATAGTATCTGTTTTTCTCTGTTTGACTTACTTTACTTGGCATAATGCCATCACAAATGGCAGAATTTCCTACCTTTTTATGGATGAATAATATTTCACATTTTCTTTACCCATTCATCCATTGATGGACATTTAGGTTGTTTCCATATCTTGGCTATTGTACATAATGCTATAATGAACATGGAAGTTCTTAATGAATATTGAGATAATGATTTCATTTCCTTTAAATAAATACCCAGAAGTGGAATTGCTGGATCATATGGTAGTTCTATTTTTAAAAATTTGAGGAACCTCCATACTTTTTTTCCATGGTGGCTGCACCAATTTACATTTCCAACAACAATGCACAAGAGTTCCCTTTTCTCCACATTCTCACCAACATTGGTTATTTCTTGTCTTTTTGATAACAGCCTATCTAACAGATGAGAGGTGATATCTCATAGTTTGATTTGTATTTCCCAGATAATTAATGATATTGAGCATCTTTTCATGTACTTGTTGGCCATTTGTATGTCTTCTTTGGAAAAATATCTATTCAGATCCTCTGACCATTTTTAAATTGGATTGTTGGGGTCTTTTTGCTATTGAGTTGTATGAGTTCTGTATATATTTTGGATATTAACCACTTATCATATATATGATTTGCAAATATTTTACCCCATTTCATAAGTTGCCTTTTCATTTCGTTGATGGTTTCCTTTACTGTACAAAAACTTTTTAGTTTGATGTAGTCTCACTTGTTTATTTTTGCATTTGTTCCTTTTGTTTTTGGTATCAGAATCTTAAAAAAGCATTACCAAGACCAATGTCAGGGAGCTTATCCACTATGTTTTCTTCTAGGAGTTTTATGGTTTCAGGTCTTATGTTCATGTCTTTGATTCATTTTGAGCTGATTTTTATGTGTGATGTAAGACAGTAGTCCAGGTTCATTTATTTTACATGTGGCTGTCCAGTTTTCCCAGCACCATTTATCGAAGAGACTATCCTTCCCCCATTGTATATTCTTGGCCCCTTTGTTACAAATTAATTGACCATATGTGCATGAGTTTATTTCTGGGCTCTCTGTGCTGTTCCATTGATCTATGTGTCTGTTTTTATGCCAATAAGATACTGTTTTGTTTATGATAGCTTTGTAATACAGCTTGAAATCAGGAAGTATGATACCTCCAGCTTTGTTATTCTTTCTCAAGATTTCTTTGGATATTAGGGGTCTTTTGTGGTTCTATACAAAGTTTGGAATTGTTTGATTCATTTCTGTGAAAAATGTCATTGGAATTTTGATAGGGATTGCATTGAACCTCTAGAACATTTTCGATAGTATGGACATTTTAACAATATTAATTTTTCTAATCCATGAGCACAAGATATCTTTCCATTTATTTGTATTTTCTTCAGTTTCTTTCATCAGTGTCTTAGAGTTTTCAGTGCACAGATCTTTTACCTCCTTGGTTAAGTTTATTCCTTAGACATTTTATTCTTTTTGATGCAATTACAAATGGGGTTGTTTTCCTAATTTCTCTTTCTGATAGTTTGTTATTAGTGTATAGAAATGCAACTGATTTTTGTATATTGATTTTGTATCCTGCAACTTTATTGACTTCGTTCATTAGTTCTGTTAGTTTTTTGGTGAAATCTTTAGGGTCTTCTATAGAAAAATGTCATCTGCAAATAGAGATAGTTTTACTTCTTCCTTTCCCGTTTGGATGTCTTTTATTTCTTTTTTCTTGGCTAATTGCTCTGGCTAGGACTTCCAGTACTATGTTGAATAAAAGTAGTGAGAGTTGGCATTGTTCTTGATCTTAGAGGGACAGTTTTCAGCTTTTTACCATTAAGTATGATGTTAGCTGTGGGCTTGTCATATATGACCTTTATTATGTTGAGGTATGTTCCCTCAATACCTACTTCATTCAGAATTTTTATCCTGATTGAATGTTGAACTTTGTCAAATGCTTTTTCTGCATCTATTGAGTTTATCATATGATTTTTATCCTTCATTTTGTTATTGTGGTATATCACGTTGATTTGCAAATGTTGAACCATTCTTGCATCCCTGGAATAAATCCAACTTGATCATGGTGTTTGAATATTTTATTGACTGTTGAATTCAGTTTGTTAATATTTTGTTGAGAATTTTTGCATCTATGTTCATCAGAGACATTGATCTGTAATTTTCTTTTCTTGTGGTGTCTTTATGCTAGCTTTGTAAAATAAGTTTGGAAGTGTTCTTTCCTCTTCTGTTTTTTGGAAAAGTTTGAGAAGGATTGGTATTAGTTCTTCTTTAAATGTTTTGTTGAATTCACCACTGAAGCCATCTGTTCCTGGACTTTTGTTTGTTGGGTGGTGTTTTTTGGTTACTGATTCAATTCCCTTACCAGTAATTGGTCTGTTCAGATTTTCTAATTCTTCACGATTCAGCTTCTGTAGGTGTTTGTTTCTAGGAATTTATCCATGTCATTTAGGTGTCCAGTCTGTAGGTATATAATTTTTCATAGGAGTCTTATGATCCCTTGTATTTGTGTGGTATGAATTGTAATGTTGCCTTTTTCATTTGTAATTTTATTTGAATCCTCTCATTTTTTCTTGGTGAACCTAGCTAAAGGTTTATCCATTTTGTTTATCTTTGCAAAAAATCAGCTCCTAGTTTCATTGATCTTTTCTGTTGTCTTGTTAGTCTGGATTTTATATATTTCCACTCTGATCTTTGTTATTTCCTTCCTTCTACTAACTTTGGGCTTAGTTTGTTCTTTTTTTCTAGTTTTTTGAGGTGTAAAGTTAAGTTGTTTATTTGAGGTATTTCTTTTTTTCTTAATATAGGCATTTATTGCTATAAAATTCTTTTAGAACTGCTTTTGCTGCATCCCATAAGTTTTGATATGTTGTGTTTCATTTTCATTTGTCTCAAGATAGTTTTTGATTTCCTCTTTTGATTTCTTCTTTGACCCATTAGTTGTTCAGGAGCATGTTGTTTCATCTCCACATATTTGTGAAATTTCCAGGGGTGGGGTTTATGGCGAGAGTGTGTCTCAGCCTTTCCTACTTATTTTGATGTATTTTCTCAGTTGCTTAATGTGTCAGAATCACTCAACTAATTTCTGGATTTCTTTCAGAGGGAATTGCTCCATGTGTAGCTGTATATTTGGTGTGTCCATGGTAGGAGAGAAATTCAGGAGCCTCCTATGTTGCCCTCTTGGTCTAGAGTCTACACCTATTTTTATTATTTAAACTCTATTGATAAACTCCAATTATCATTTCATTCAATTGATAAACTCCAATTATCATTTCATTCTTTGTTTTGGTTTTTTGTTATAGGTTGTTGAGTAATGTTGGTTTTTGAACTGGGGTATTCTACACATAAGAATTCAAACTACTTTGAATACTGTTATTTACTTTTTAAATTAGTTTTTAAGTGAAAGAGAAAATAAAAGCTTCATTTTTAATTTAGTACCGTTTTTGTAATTTAAAGTTATCCAGAGTCTGTTTATTATAAATAGGATTTGTGAGATAATTTGCCTTTAGTTATTTGTATTTCTGCTTTCTGGAAGATTTAGTTACAAAGAGAATATAAAAATGTTTCATCATCTCTCCATTTTACTTGTTGTAGGATGATCCATTTTCTGCCTTGGACATTCACTTGAGTGATCACTTAATGCAGGAAGGGATTTTGAAATTTCTCCAAGATGACAAGAGGACACTCGTTCTTGTGACTCACAAATTACAATATCTAACACATGCTGACTGGGTAAGAGTTTAAAAGAAATTTCATTAATTTTTATATTACAGTTATATAAATGCTTTCTGAGATAAAGATAATTCTCTTGGCCAATTAAGGATTTTTGTCACAATTCTTCTAATATGTGCTTTCCTTAGATCATAGCCATGAAAGATGGAAGTGTTCTAAGAGAAGGAACTTTGAAGGACATTCAAACCAAAGATGTTGAGCTTTATGAACACTGGAAAACACTTATGAATCGGCAAGATCAAGAACTAGAAAAGGTAATTGCTCAGAGTTCAGAAGCATTCAGAGTTGAGTTCAGAAGAGTCAGAAATATAGTGCATAATTACTAAAAAAACTTTTAGAGAAATATTACCATTTAATGTTTGATAATATAATAGTCCTCACCTGAAATCTGAAATAATTGTATATTTCTATATCATTAATTGATAGACTACTTTGAAACTAAAAAATTCTAGTGATATCTTTCGGATGATGTATTGTCAGCCTTTTAGAGGAATTTTATTTGAATTGGAGGCATATTACAATCATATGTGTGTTTAAAACTTAAACTACTTGCTCAAGCATGCTATTTCCTCATTTTATCTTATTTTTCCTTATGTATGTCTTATTTTCCTCACCTGTAATATGAGAGTATTTTCATTCACCATTTACAAATGGAGGGTTGTGGGCAAAACAAAATCTTAGATGATTTTGAAAGAAGAAAGAGCTATGAGCTGTGGGTATAGTGGTAAAGCATGTCTGGGATAGAGTTGGGGGGTGAAGGAAGGTAATCAGAAGGAAATAACAATAAAGCTTTATATTTGCATAGTTTTTAAAGTCCACAAAGCCTTTTTACATGATCTCTGTTAATTCTCACAAAATAAGCAAAAAATATGAGAAATAAGTAAAGAAAATATGATCTCATTCTTACAAATGAGAACACTGAGGCTAAGAGAGGCTAAGTAATTTGCCTAAAGTTGTACAGTACATATAATAAGTGGTACCAATTGAATTTGAACCCAGGTCTATACCCAATGTAATTCCAGTATAATGTAAATATAACATTGAATGAAATGATAACAGAGTTGGAAACCAGACTGAGTATGATAAAAGAAGAACAACTCATGGTTGATAGGTGAATTATAAATTGAATTAGTAAATTTTCAAAATGTTTTCTCTTGAGTTGGGACTAGGAAGTGTCTAGAATTCAGTAGTCCTGGCTAGGAATGAGCATTATAAAATGAAAATGCTTATATCAGCAAATTTCTGAAAATATCAAGAAATTAAAATGTATTATTTCATAAAGGAAAAAATGATCTATGTTTCAATAGCAAAAGGAAGATAAAAAGTCAGACAAACCATGGGATTGCTCTGTCTTCTGCAGCTTTGCCAAAGATCTCAAAAGTAAACTACAAACTTCTCAAAATATGTAAGAAAAGATATATGTAAAAGTCTTTAAGTAGGCTAGGACAAATCACAGAACCTTTGAAATGAGGATATTCATCAAAATATGACAATGTACAATTGGCAAGAGCCCACTTAAGAATTATGCGGTGGAGTGCTTGATTGTAAACTTACTGGGATGGCTCCAAATGACATTTTTTCAGTGGTCTAGATGCCAGGGACAAAAGAAAATGATGTAAGCTTAAGGAGTGGACCATTTATGGTTTACTTTGGAAAGAAGATCTGGAAAAAGACAGAGAGAGAGAGAGAGGACGCTCTTGGTTTGATTTTATAGTAATACTGATTATTGAGCAAGCCAGGAAGAAAGTCCATTACATTGTGTTTAGAAATGAAGTGATCACTCAAGATAGCCTAACTCTGTAATTAAAGACAGATCACAGGGTTATAAATCAGCTGAGGGAGATATGGAGCAAGTTAAGGTGCGGAAAGGGCAAATCCAGTTGCGGGGTGAACCAGTGGCCAGTAGAAGCCAGCATGAGCCATGCACCTGCCCAGAATCCTCACCTGGGGCTGGAGGGAGGTTACTGCCACCCAGAGAAGGGCAGGTGCCTGAAATTCATCTGAAGCCAGGGAGAGTCACACTGTGGGGAATAAGACCGCAACACCTTGGGGAAGTTTTCATAGAAACAGCTTCTGAATATGTTCTGTGGCAGGATGGGGTGTTTGCCTAGAACACTGGTTCTCAACCAGGGTCACTTTTGTCTTCTTGGGGACATTTGGCAACATCTAGAGACATGTTTAGTTGTCACAGTTGGGGAGCAGGTGCTACTGGCATCTAGTGGGTAGAGGACAGGGGTGCTGTTAAACATTCTACAGTGCACAGGGCAGCCCCCATGACAAAGAATTTTCTGACCCAAAACGTCAGTAGGTTGAGAAAGGCTGGCTTAGAGCCAGAGCAGATCAACCAAGTGGACAAGGGAGTGAAACTAAAGAACTCACAAAACATCCCATCTCAGGGCTTTAGACAGATCTGTCAGTTTAAGGGTTAAGGGCTAAGGGGGAAAGAATATGTTAAAAGGATAGAAATGGCAGCTATGAAAAGGAGAAGTTTATAACACTTTTAGCTGATTTAAATGTTATTAAAAATTCTATCTTGGATGGCATCACCCATTGTCTTCATAATGTTATTAAGCAAAATAAAGTAGCATCTTTGGACATTTCTTCCCCCAGCCTCCAACCCTCACCTTGACCTGACCCTTCACAGGCATTCAGTAAATATTAATTGGATGAATGAAACTAAATTTGTATTTACTTAATCCAGATATCAACACAATTTAAAATATTTAACCTCAAATGAGCTTAATATGAGTATTTACTCATAAGAAAAATGACTAAAGATTAAAGTCCCCAAGACGTTAAATCTTTTGTTCACACAGATTGGTGAGTTGAACAAGAACCAGATCTTCTGTTTTTCCATGTACAGGTTTATTTCATTTTGTTACGCTATGCACAAAGGATCAGGTCCTTTTTAATTTGGGGTTTTATTTACTCTCATGTACAAGTGTTGGTTTTCATATCATTAGGCACAATTAAAAGCTAATGTAAATGTGATGAATTGGGAGATTGGGATTGACATATATACACTAATATGTATAAAATAGATAACTAATAAGAACCTGATGTATAAAAAAATAAATAAAATATAATTCAGAAATTCAAAAAAAAAAGCTAATGTAAAATTGTCTCTGAAAAAATACTATTCAAGAGACACTTTCGCTTTTACTTTTTTTTAATTCAAGAACTTGGAAGCGACAGAGCCTTCTAGAATAGCAAGTCTCCTAAATCACACATGTTGTATGAGGCCAAACAAACAAAAACAAAACAGGACCACTATCTAGAGACTGATCACCAAAGATTATTGGTTTATCAGTGTCACAACTGTGATTTTTTTTTTTTTTATGTCAGCATGTACAGGAAGCTCTCAAATTACCATAGATTTGAAAAGTCTGTGGGTCAGTTATTTGGAACTCAGAATGCGTTTCCCCACAGAAACAGGGAGATGGTTAGTTTCCCAGACTGTCCTGCAGAAGCTGATTTAACCCACAGCATAACTGAACTGATGCTACTCGTCCAGTTACGAAGCCAAGGGGGCGGAGTGTTGGAAGCAGAGAACTGGAGAAAACAAAATGCTTTTCCCTTTCTCAGCACAGGACAAGTCAGGAGCAACCCTTAAAAATTTGCAAAGTTTGTTTTTGCCATTTTTCTCTTCTTTCTGCTTATCTTCCCTTCCCAGGGCTTTCTCCTAAACTGCTAGGCAGCTGAATACCCTCCTTTCCCATTTGCTTCAAAATTACCCACCTTTCTTCAATTTCTATTGAAGTCCCTTTGTTTTGTGCCGTTCCCTTAGTGAGATAATCAGTCAGAAATTCATCTCGATTTAATAATTCGTAATATTAGTGGATGACTGATAGTGCTTTAACCGATCCAGAAACACATGCATTTTTCAAGGAAGATATTTGTTAACATAGATGACTTTAGTTAGAAAAATTACAGGAGTACGTGAAAGTGACATAAAAGAGCAATGGTGGATCCAGGCTTTAAGGCTAGGGGAGGCGTCCCCCTGCCCCTGGGGTCAGCTCCATCACTTTTTTTACTACTTTTCCTGGCTTCTTACTGCCCTACACCTCTGAGCTCTGAGACATTTTCCACAAACCTCAGGCATTACTCCTGTGACAGGAGTTGCCCATCCATCTGTAGCGTGAACAAAGAGCCCAAGATCCAGAAAGGTAACTAAGAATTGGTTCTTGGCACGTGTGGGTCACTGATTGATAAGTAGAACTTGACTGTGGCTGTGAACTCCTTGAATGATAGCACAGTGTTTCCTGTAGGATATGGAAGCTGACCAAACAACTTTAGAGAGGAAAACACTTCGAAGAGCCATGTATTCAAGAGAGGCAAAAGCCCAACTGGAGGATGAAGATGAAGGTAGACCTTTTCATATATCTGACACATTCAAACGGGTAATAGGATGTGAGGGTCTTTCTTTGGCAAATGATGTGTGAATATGTCAGTGAGGAACGACTAGCCAATTTGCAGCAGGGGGAAAGGCCAAATCAAATACATAAAACTGAAATGGAAAGAATACGAGTGAAGGAAAGGTGTATGCAATCAACCAACAAGCATCTTCAGGGACTTCCCACAGTGTGTCTTAGTATTTTTGTGTTGTGCGTGAGAGAGAGCTGACAGGACAACAGGTCTAGACCGTTGTTCAGATAAATTGGAAAGGTGTAGTATAATAAAATGTCTGTCCTTTGGAAATAAACAATAAATGGGGAATATGGAGAAAATACTGCTTTGAAAGACTTATACTTGAGTCAGTAAGTTCTTATGGGGTTTTCATGATAACACGGCAATGAAGACTAAGAGAATGAGAAAGCTGTTATGTTTCAGTTTTCTGGATCTAGTAAGGTATAGCAGGGAAAAAAGGTTTATGGGAAATTTGAGGAATAAGATGAAATAGTTACATGACTTTGACATTTGTTACCGAGAAGTTTGTAAGATAAACCACACTTAAGTCCGTACAGTAAATGCACTATACTTCATTTTTCCTACATGGTTTTTGCTTAAGAACACATTTCTACAAGCCAATTAAGAAAGAGAAAATTATAATTTCAAACTGAAGGACACCAAAATATGTTATCTTTACTCATCATATGATAAATATTGTGTTTCAATAAATAATCATTAAGTAAATAAATAAATGAATGAAGAAATGAATTTTGTACTCCAGTTTCTTAGATTTAAGAATTTTTTTTAACATTTTTATTGGAGTATAATTGCTTTACAATGTTGTGTTAGTTTCTGCTGTATAACAAAGTGAATCAGCTATATGTGTACATATATCCCCATATCCCCTCCCTCTTGCATCTCCCTCCTACCCTCCCTATCCCACCCATCTAGGTGGTCACAAAGCACGGAGCTGATCTCCCCATGTGATTCAGCTGCTTCCCACTAGCTATCTATTTTATATTTGGTAGTGTATATATTTCAATGATACTCTCTCAATTCATCCCAGCTTACCCTTCCCCCTCCCCGTGTCCTCAAGTCCATTCTCTAAGTCTGCATAGAGAATGGTTCATCAGAACCATTTTTTCCTTTTTTTTTTTTTTAGATTCCATATATATGTGTTAGCATATGGTATTTGTTTTTTTCTTTCTGACTTACTTCACTCTGTATGACAGACCCTATGTCCATCCACCTCACTACAAATAACTCAATTTCATTTCTTTTTATGGCTGAGTAATATTCCATTGTATATTTGTGCCACATCTTCTTAATCTATTCATCTATTGATGGACACTTAGGTTGCTTCCATGTCCTGGCTATTGTAAATAGTGCTGCAATGAATATAGTGGTACATGACTCTTTTTGAATTATGGTTTTCTCAGGGTATATGCCCAGTAGTGGGATTGCTGGGTCATATGGTAGTTCTATTTTTAGTTTTTTAAGCCCCCTCCATACTGTTCTCCATAGTGGCTGTATCAATTTACATTCCCACCAACAGTGCAAGAGGGTTTCCTTTTCTCCACACCCTCTCCAGCATTTATTGTTTGTAGATTTTTTGATGATGGCCATTCTGACCGGTGTGAGGTGATACCTCATTGTAGTTTTGATTTGCATTTCTCTAATGATTAGTGATGTTGAGCATCCTTTCATGTGTTTGTTGGCAAACTGTATATCTTCTTTGGAGAAATGTCTATTTAGGTCTTCTGCCCATTTTTAGATTGGGTTGTTTGTTTTTTTGATATTGAACTGCATGAGGTGCTTGTATATTTTGGAGATTAATCCTTTGTCAGTTGCTTCATTTACAAATACTTTCTCCCATTCTGAGGGTTGTCTTTTCATCTTGTTTATGGTTTCCTTTGCTGTGCAAAAGGTTTTAAGTTTCATTAGGTCCCATTTGTTTATTTTTGTTTTTATTTCCATTTCTCTAGGAGGTGGGTCAAAAAGGATCTTGCTGTTTTATGTCAAAGAGTGTTCTGCCTATGTTTTCCTCTAAGAGTCTGATAGTGTCTGGCCTTACATTTAGGTCTTTAATCCATTTTGAGTTTACTTTTGTGTATGGTGTTAGGGAGTGTTCTAATTTCATTCTTTTACATGTAACTGTCCAGTTTTCCCAGCACCACTTATTGAAGAGGCTGTCTTTTCTCCATTGTATATTCTTGCCTCCTTTATCAAAGATAAGGTGACCATATGTGTGTGGGTTTATCTCTGGGCTTTCTATCCTGTTCCATTGATCTATATTTCTGTTTTTGTGCCAGTACCATACTGTCTTGATTACTGTAGCTTTGTAGTATAGTCTGAAGTCCGGGAGCCTGATTCCTCCAGCTCCATTTTTCTTTCTCAAGATTGCTTTGGCTGCTCGGGATCTTTTGTGTTTCCATACAAATTGTGAAGTTTTTTGTTCTAGTTCTGTGAGAAATTACATTGGTAGTTTGATAGGGGTTGCATTGAATCTGTAGATTGCTTTAGGAAGTATAGTCGTTTTCACAATGTTCATTCTTCCAATCCAAGAACATGGTATATCTCTCTATCTGTTTGTATCATCTTTGATTTCTTTCATCAGTGTCTTATAGTTTTCTGCATACAGGTCTTTTGTCTCCCTTGGTAGGTTTATTCCTAGGTATTTTATTCTTTTTGTTGCAATGGTAAATGGGAGTGTTTCCTTAATTTCTCTTTCAGATTTTTCATCATTAGTGTATAGAAAAGCAAGAGATTTCTGTGCATTAATTTTGTATCCTGCCACTTTACCAAATTCATTGATTAGCTCTAGTAGTTTTATGGTAGCATCTTTAGGATTCTGTATGTATAGTATCATGTCATCTGCAAACAATGACAATTTTACTTCTTCTTTTCCGATTTGGATTCCTTTTATTTCTTTTTCTTCTGTGATTGCTGTAGCTAAAACTTCCAACACTATGTTAAATAATAGTGCTGAGAGTGGTCAACCTTGTCTTGTTCCTGATCTTAGTGGAAATGGTTTCAGTTTTTCACCATTGAAAATGATGTTGGCTGTGGGTTTGTCATATATGGCCTTTATTATGTTGATGTAAGTTTCCTCGATGCGTACTTTCTGGAGAGTTTTTACTATAGTTGGGTGTTGAGTTTTGTCAAAAGCTTTTTCTGCATCTATTGAGATTATCATATGGTTTTTCTCCTTCAGGTTGTTAATATGGTGTATCACATTGATTGATTTGCGTATATTGAAGAATCCTTGCATTCCTGGGATGAACCTCACTTGATCATGGTGTATGATCCTTTTAATGTGCTGTTGGACTCTGTTTGCTAGCATTTTGTTGAGGATTTTTGCATCTATGTTCATCAGTGATATTGGTCTGTAGTTTTCTTTTTTGTGACATCTTTGTCTGGTTTTGGTATCAGGGTGATGGTGACCAGGTGAATGAGTTTGGGAGTGTTCCTCTTTCTGCTATATTTTGGAAGAGTTTGAGAAGGATAGGTGTTAGCTCTTCTCTAAATGTTTGATAGAATTCACCTGCGAAGGCATCTGGTCCTGGGCTTTTGTTTCTTGGAAGATTTTTAACCATAGTTTCAATTTCAGTGCTTGTGATTTATCTGTTTATATTTTCTATTTCTTCCTGGTTCAGTCTCAGAAGGTTGTGCTTTCCTAAGAATTTCTCCAGTTCTTCCAGGTTGTCCATTTTATTGGCCTATAGTTGCTTGTAGTAATCCCACATGATTCTTTGTATTTCTGCAGTGTCAGTTGTTACTTCTCCTTTTTCATTTCTAATTCTGTTGATTTGAGTCTTCTCCCTTTTTTTCCTGATGAGTCTGGCTAGTGGTTTATCAAGTTTGTTCATCTTCTCGAAGAACCAGCTTTTAGTTTTATTGATCTTTGCTATTGTTTCCTTCATTTCTTTTTCATTTTTTCTGCTCTGATCTTTATGATTTCTTTCCTTCTGCTAACTTCGGGGGTTTTTTGTTCTTCTTTCTCTAATTGCTTTAGATATAAGGTTAGGTTGTTTATTTGAGATTTTTCTTGTTTCTTAAGGTAGGATGGTATTGCTATAAACTTCCCTTTTAGAACTGCTTTTGCTGCATCCTGAATGTTTGGGGTTGTAGTGTTTTCATTTTCATTTGTTTCTAGGTATTTTTTAATTTCCTCTTTGATTTCTTCAGTGATCTCTTGGTTATTTAGTAGTGTATTGTTTAACCTCCATTTGTTTGTAGTTTTTACAGTGTTTTTCCTGTAATTGATATCTAGTCTCATAGCAGTGTGGTCAGAAAAGATACTTGATACGATTTCACTTTTCTTAAGTTTACCAAGGCTTGATTTGTGACCCAAGGTATGATCTATCCTGGAGAATGTTCCATGAGCACTTGAGAAGAAAGTGTATTCTGTTGTTTTTGGATGGAATATCCTATAAATATGTTAAGTCCATCTTGTTTAAAATCATTTAAAGCTTGTGTTTCCTTATTTACTTTCATTTTGGATGATCTGTCCATTGGTGAAAGTGGGGTGTTAAAGTCCCCTACTATCATTGTGTTACTGTCGATTTTTCCCCTTTTATGGCTGTTAGCATTTGCTTTATGTATTGAGGTGCTCCTATGTTGGGTGCATAAATATTTACAATTGTTATATCTTCTTCTTGGATTGATCCCTTGATCATTATGTGGTGTCCTTCTTTGTCTCTTGTAATAGTCTTTATTTTAAAGTCTATTTTGTGTTTTATCAGAATTGCTACTCCAGCTTTCTTTTGATTTCCATTTGCAGGGAATATCTTTTTCCATCCCCTCACTTTCAGTCTGTTGTGTCCCTAGGTCTGAAGTGGGTCTCTTGTAGACAGCATATATATGGGTCTTGTTTTTGTACCCATTCAGCCAGTCTATGTCTTTTGGTTGGAGCATTTAATCCATTTACATTTAAGGTAATTATCGATATGTATGTTCCTATTACCATTTTCCTAATTGTTTTGGGTTTGTTTTTGTAGGTCTTTTCCTTCTCTTGTGTTTCCTGCCTAGAGAAGTTCCTTTAGCATTTGTTGTAAAGCTGGTTTGGTGGTGCTGAATTCTCTTAACTTTTGCTAGTCTGTAAAGGTTTTAATTTCTCTGTTGAATCTGAATGAGATCCTTGCTGGGTAGAGTAATCTTGGTTGTAGTTTTTTCCCTTTCATCACTTTAAATATGTCTTGCCACTCCCTTCTGGCTTGCAGAGTTTCTGCTGAAAGATCAACTGTTAACCTTATGGGGATTCCCTTGTATGTTATTTGTTGTTTTTCCCTTGCTGCTTTTAATGTTTTTTCTTTGTATTTAATTTTTGATAGTTTGATTAATAATTGTCAGCGTGTTTCTCCTTAGATTTATCCTGTATGGGACTCTGCGCTTCCTGGAATTGATTGACTCTTTCCTTTCCCATATTAGGGAAGTTTTCAACTATAATCTCTTCAAATATTTTCTCAGACCCTTTCTTTTTCTCTTCTTCTTCTGGGACCCCTATAATTCGAATGTTGGTTTATTTACTGTTGCCCCAGAGGTCTCTGAGACTGTCCTCAATTCTTTTCATTCTTTTTTCTTTATTCTGCTCTGTGATAGTTATTTCCACTGTTTTATCTTCCATGTCACTTATCCGTTCTTCTGCCTCAGTTATTCTGCTATTGATTCCTTCTAGAGAATTTCTAATTTCATTTATTGTGTTGTTCATCATTGTTTGTTTGCTCTTTAGTTCTTCTAGGTCCTTGTTAAATGTTTCTTGTATTTTCTTTGTTCTTTTTCCAAGATTTTGGATCATCTTTACTGTCATTACTCTGAATTCTTTTTCGGGTAGACTGCCTATTTCCTCTTCATTTGTTTGGTCTGGTGGGTTTTTACCTTGTTCCTTCATCTGCTGCATATTTCTCTGTCTTCCCATTTTGCTTAACTTACTGTGTTTAGGGTTAACACAGGCTGCAGGTTTGTAGTTCCTGTTGTTTTTGGTGTCTGCCCCCAGTGGGTAAGGTTGATTCAGTGGTTTGTGTAGGCTTCCTGGTGGAGGGGACTGGTGCCTGTGTTCTGGTGGGTGGGGCTGGATCTTGTCTTTCTGGTGGGCAGGGCTATGTCCAGTGTTGTGTTTTGGGGTGTCTGTCTACTTAGTATGATTTTAGGGAGCTTCTCTACTAATGGGTGGGGTTGTGTTCCTGTCTTGCTAGTTGTTTGGCATGGGACGTCCAGCACTGGAGCTTGCTGGCCGTTGGGTGGAGCTGGGTCTCAGCGTTGAGACAGAGACCTCTTGGAGAGCTCTCACTGATTGATATTACGTGGGGCCTAGAGGTCTCTGGTGGTCCAATGTTCTGATTTCGGCTCTCCCACCTCAGAGACTCAGGCCTGACATCAGGCCAGAGCATGAAGACCCTGTCAGCCACACAGCTCAGAAGAAAAGGGAGAAAAAGAGAAAGAAAAATTATAATATAAAACAATTAAAATTTTTAAAAATTAAAAAAAATATTAAAATAAAAAAATTAAAAAGTAATTAAAAAAAAGAAGAGGGCAACCAAACCAATAAACAAATCCACCAATGATAATAAGTGCTAAAAACTATACTAAGATAAACATAAAGATCAGTAACTAGTCAGCCGCAGACAGCAAACCCCAAGTCTACAGTTGTTCCAATGTCCACTGCCTCAATTTTGGGATGCTTTGTTGTCTATTCAGGTATTCCACAGACGCAGGGTACGTCAAGTTGATTGTGGAGATTTAATCCGCTGCTCCTGAGGCTGCTGGGAGAGATTTCCCTTTCTCTTCTTTGTTTGCACAGCTCCCGGGGTTCAGCTTTGGTTTTGGCCCCACCTCTGCATGTAGGTCAAGCTCAGGCATTTGTTCCCCACCCAGACAGGACGGGGTTAAACCGGTGGCTGATTAGGGAGCTCTGGCTCACTCAGGCCGGGGGAAGGGAAGGGTACAGTAGTTATAATTGGAATGCGGGGCCGAGCCAGCGGCGGCAGAGGCCGGCGTGACTTTGCAGCAGCCTGAGGCTTGCCGTGTGTTCTCCCAGGGAAGTTGTCCCTGGATCATGGGACCCTGGCAGTGGCAGGCTGTGCAGGCTTCCGGTGGGAGGGGCAGTGTGGAGAGTGACCTGTGCTCGCACACAGGATTCTTGGTGGCTGCAGCAGCAGCGTTAGCATTTCATGCCAATCTCTGGGGTCCGAGCTGATAGCCGTGGCTCACGCCCATCTCTGGAGCTCATTTAGGCGGTGCTCTGAATCCCCTCTCCTCGTGCACCCCGAAACAATGGTCTCTTGCCTCTTAGGCAGGTCCAGGCTTTTTCCCGGACTTCCTCCCAGCTAGCTGTGGTGCACTAGCCCCCTTCATGCTCTGTTCATGCAGCCAACCCCAGTCCTCTCCCTGGGATCCGACCTCCAAAGCCCGAGCCTCAGCTCCCAGCCCCCACCCGCCCTGGTGGGTGAGCAGAGAATCCTCTCAGGCTGGTGAGCGCTGGTTGGCGCCAATCCTCTGTGTGGGAATCTCTGTTTGCCCTCTGCACCCCTGTTGCTGCGCTCTCCTCCATGGCTCCGAAGCTTCTCCTCTGCACACCCCGTCTCCGCCAGTGAAGGGGCTTCCTAGTGTGTGGAAACGTTTCCTCCTTCACAGCGTCCTCCCAGAGGTGCAGGTCCCGTCCCTATACTTTTGTCTCTGTTTTTTCTTTTTTCTTTTGCCCTACCCAGGTACGTGGGGATTTTCTTGCCTTTTGGGAAGTCTGAGGTCTTCTGCCAGCGTTCAGTAGGTGTTCTGTAGGAGTTGTTCCACATGTAGATGTATTTCTGATGTATTTGTGAGGAGGAAGGTGATCTCCACGTCTTAGTCCTCCACCATCTTGAAGGTCTCCCCTAAGAAAGTTTTAAAAGAATGTTTGGGGACTTCTCTGGCGGTCCGGTGGTTAGGACTCAGCGCTTTCACTGCCATGGCCCTGGAATTCAATCCCTGGTCAGGGAGCTAAGATCCAGCAAGCCACATGCCATGGCCACAAAAGCAAAAGCAAAAACAAACAAACAAACAAAAAGAATGTCTGGTGCTGTAAAGAGACAGCCTCTAGAATTGCAGTTACTCTCTCCAGTATTTCAGTAGTGAATATAGCATTTGAGAGGCTGACTCTGCCCTGGGCTTGCTGTGTTAATCCATTTTCTCAGGCATAAAGTAAGATAATAATACTTTTCTTACAGAGTTGAAGGAAATAATTTATATCAAAGAGTCCAGTATGGTACGTATTACCTAGTAGATTGCTCCTCCTGGTGCTGTCAGTATGTCTGTTCAAGACGCCAGGAAGGGAAAGAAGAAAGTAGTTGCCCGTATTTTTTTCTACTGCTAACCATTGGCCAGTTCATCATCTGGACAGATTAGGTTCTGGGGAAGTGAAGAAATGCTGTCTTAACTGGGCAGCCATAGGCAAGCTGAAATTTCATTTAATATGGAAACAGAGAATAGATATTGAGGAAACACAGTCTGCAAGTTTCTACCCCTTTGATCATGCAAATTTCGAATCCTGTTCTCACACATTGGACCCACCCTTACCAAAGGGTAGATTATCTGAGACCTGTTCATTTTTTGTATCCAGCTTAAATATTAGGATCCTTGGTGATGCTCAGTCTTCCCATCATATCCACACTTAGATCTCTGTTGTCTGATAACCTGTAAACCAAATTATCTATCTTTCCTACCCACAACCTGCTCACTATACAGTAGTGGAGTGCATACAGGATGACTGCAATGAAAACTGCCTTTGGGAAAAGAAAGAATGGGAAATCCACAACAGTCACTAGACCATACGAATGATCAAATTTTGCTGCTCAGGAAATACCAAAATTCCCTGTCCTTGTAATGGAGTATGTTCTTAAGATAACCATCTAGAAGTTTCTAGGTGGCTTAAAGAGCTGAGAGGACATCCCTGCACATTGTCCTCTGTTCCCTGGCTTTGCCTTCTGGAAGGTTTCTTTTAGCCCATGCTCCTCCATGACCACATTTAAAACTAGCCATAGAGATTATGGATTATTCCCTCTTGAGCTATGCACAAATTTCAGAGACTGTCTCCTCCTGGTGCAGTTTTACAAATTCAGAAATGTAGAGTTCAAAAAATTATAAATGTTTGCAGGCCTGTCATGTAGTGTTATTGGCAACACCATTCCTTCAATAACTTAGTGAACTTCTAGTCTATATTTCTAGTTAGTTTGATGTGTAATAAATCAGCAAATTAAGTCATCCAGACATAGATTTTATGTTTATTTTTTCATTCACTCATTCTTTCTTTTATTTATTCATTTTCACGTATTTTTTAACTTATTTTTATTGAGGTAACATTGGTTTATAACATTATGTAAGTTTCATGTGTACATTATATTTCTACTTCTGTAGACCCTACAGCATGCTCACCACCAAAACAGTTGATCCCCTTTACCCATTTCATCCCCCTCCCCCACCCCTTTCTCTTCTGGTAACCACTACTCTGTTCTCTGTATCCATGGGTGTTTTTGTGTGGTTTGAGTTGTTCATTTATTTTGGTTTTTTTGGTTGTTTTTTAAATTATACATATGAGTGAAATTGTACAGTATTTGTCTTTATCTGTCTGACTTGTTTCACTTAGCATAATACCCTCATCAAGATCCATCCATGTTGTCACATATGGCGACATTTCATCTTTTTCATGGCTGAGAATTATTCCATTGTATATATACCACATCTTCTTTATCCATACATCGGTTGATGGGCACTCATCTATTTTTTAAATGAAGTTTTTCCCTGCTAAAAGCATTTTAAATTTCTAAGACTAATATTTGTATTCCTATAAATTTGATGGAGGTTTGTGTGTAGAGGGTGGATAATACAAATTCTATCTTCCCGTTGCCTGTCAGAAGATTTAAAAAGTGTTTTGTATGCAGAGGAAGAGGAAGAGGAAGATGAGGATGATAACATGTCCACTGTAATGAGGCTGAGGACTAAAATGCCATGGAAGACCTGTTGGCGGTACCTCACTTCTGGAGGATTCTTCTTGCTCTTCCTGATGATTTTCTCTAAGCTTTTGAAGCATTCCGTCATTGTAGCTATAGACTACTGGCTGGCCACATGGACCTCAGAGTACAGTATAAACAATACTGGAAAAGCTGATCAGGTACAGTGAAATGTTGAGATTAACAGCGATACCCTTTTATCTAGTTAGATACAAATACTCTATATGTCACAGGAATTTTGTGGTGTTTTTTTCTTTTGTTTTTAACTTATTTTATTGAAGTATAGTTGATTTACAATGTGTTCATTTCTGCTGTACAGCAAAGTGATTCAGTTGTATATATATATATGTATATTCTTTTTCATATTCTTTTCCATTATGGTTTATCACAGGATAATAAATATAGTTCCCTGTGCTATACAGTAGGACCTTGTTGTTTATCCATTCTAAATATAATAGTTTGCAGCTGCTAATCCCCAGATCCCAATCCATACCTACCCAACCCTCCTCCCCCTTGGCAACCAGAGGTCTGTTCTCTATGTCTGTCACAGGACTTTTGTAATGATTCAATAAGTTAATTAGAGCAGGACCTGAAATATAGCATAAGAAGCATTTAAAGATAATGCTTGGATTTGGATTCAAGGGAGTTATACACATGATATATTTGTTTATGTGTAATATACACACCGGACTTTTGTTGTTGTTCTGATGGTATTTGATTTTAACCAGTGAATTAGCTGGTCATTCTGAGATTAGGGATAGCAAGAATGAGCTTTGTGATGTAAAAAGTCAAGAATATTTCAAACCAGAAAACAGACTCTAAGGCTTCATCTGCCCTTAGGCAAACCTTAAAGGAAGGTGAAGGAGTCTCCAAGAACTACACTCCTTCCACCGTCTAAATTGATGCAAGATAATGAAGTTGATATTGCCAGACTTTGATGTTGGGTGTTCTAGTAAGAAAAAACTCAGTTGATAATTTCTTATGAGCTTTCTTGTGTTGGCTGCTTTTTAGACCTACTATGTGGCTGGATTTAGCATACTCTGTGGAGCAGGTATTTTCCTCTGCCTTGTTACATCTCTCACTGTGGAATGGATGGGTGTCACAGCTGCCAAAAATCTTCACCACAATCTCCTCAATAAGATCATTCTTGGACCAATAAGGTAAAAAAAGTAGTTATTTACTTTACTCCCACACAGAAAAATCATAAAAACATACATTTTTAAACAGAAGTGAAATGTGAAATTTTAAAGAATTTATTCAGTCTTTCAGCAGATCAATAGGGATCTTCTCACTTTTTTGACCCCAGAATGACTGTTAGCAGTGTTTAGGTTCCAGATAATTTAGTATTATCATACATTCCAATCTGTTCATTCCCTAGATTCTTTGATACCACACCACTGGGACTGATTCTCAATCGCTTTTCAGCTGATACAAATATCATTGATCAGGTGAGTGCCCAAGTTACTTCCAAGTTCAAAAATAAATTTCTCAGTGTAAGCTAAATAACATTTTAAGATAAATCATGATTCCTGTTAACAATAGAGGATTTCTAAAACTTAAATGAAAGCCTGTTTGCATTCAAATCAATATTACATATATGCATAAATGATTTCTGGAATAAAATCTTAAAGGAAAACCTTAATTCAAAAACATTTATGCATGTGGAAGAGGATACTTAGAGAATCAGCATGAAATAAAGAGAAATCGCAAAGAATGAACGTTAAAATTTTTTGTGTAAAAAGAAGTGATTTTGATCAATGTTGTATTTCCATTCACAGTGGAGGTGTTGTAAAGTTCTTAAAGCTTAGTATTAATGCAGAGTGTCTCCCAGAAGTAAAGAATGGAATACCAAGCTATCTTAGATGTCCTTTACTTTTGTTAGATTGGCTCTTGAATGAGAGAAACTTTAGATGGTGTGATATCTTAGGGAATATTTCAAGGATGCCCAGTTTAGTCTTAGGTCCTTAGGCCTCTAGAAGTTTGTCCTGAAGTTAAAGACCTCAAACTCTGAAATTGGATCACTCCATGAACTGACTCCTTAGGGTGATTGAGCAAAGACTTGGCAAATCCAGCCCTTTCCTTTTCTGATTTTCCAGAGTGACCTTAAGAACACCTAAATTACCATCAATTTAGTAAAAGAATGGTGCATGCAGCTGTCTAAAATGTATGCTGAAAAATTTTGATGTTTTCACAACATTGGTGTCAGGTCATGCTACACCTAAAACACTTCCTAAGAAATACATATTGGAAAAGAAGAGACAGAACACTCCTTATTTGGAAGATGATACTATTGCTACCTAGAGAGTCCAAAGCAGTCAGTACAATAAAGAACCAACTAGAAAGTTAAGCAGAATATCTACATAAGACGTACGATATAAAAGTCAGTAACTTTCTCTACACCAATTAAAAATTATGTGAAAAATAAATTTCACTTATAATAACAACAAAAACTATGAAAAGAAAAATAAACATAATATGAAGAAAAGTGATCCAACAATCCTGGAAATCATAAAAATCATATATATATATATATATATATATATATATATATATATATATATATATATTTTTCCTATCAGATACTTAAAAAATACTATAAAATTAAAACACTCTGATGATCACAGAAAGCAAGCAGATCAAAAGAACAAAGTGGAGAACTCAGAAACACCAGCATATCTTGAATCAGTAAGAAAAGGAATATTTTTTCAGTAAAGGGTGTTGGGACAGTTAACTACCTATAAAATACAAAGCAAATTCACATGTAATAAAGAGAGCCATCTAAAAACATAAAACTATAAAATAAAATGTAGGAGAGTAGTTTTAGAATTTTGGGTGGGAAAGGTCTTTATAAGTAAGACACAAAACTCAGAAACAATAAGAGAAAAGGCCAACAGAAATGACTCTAAAATTTTAAACTTCTATTGAGCCAAAAGCATCAGAGACATATTTAAAATGTAATAGATTCATTGGGAGAAAAACTGGCAACATATGTAAAGAAAGAGGATAAACATCCATGATACATAAAGGGCATCTAAAAATCAATAAGGAAGATAAACAATCCAATGAAAAATGTGCAAATAATATGAGCAAGCAATTAAATTAAATTAATAGAGGAATAGCTAAATACGTTTTTTAATGCTATGCAGCTGTTAAAAAGAAATAGATTTGTATATAGTGGCATGGGAAGGTTTACAATCCATCTTGTTCAGTAAAACAAAACAAGCAAATGGACAAATAAGGTTTAGAGTATAGTGCTATTTGTATAAAATCCCACAAGATAAATAGGTAGATAGGTAAATAACTGACCAAAGATAAGTAGATAGGTAGATGGATAAACAATGGGAAGTGAGTGAAGTTGAAGGAGTGATGAATTGCTTATAATGAAAATGTTTGTATACTACTTTTGGAACTAATTATATAACTATGTTAATATAAAATTAATGATTTGGGGGCTTCCCTGGTGGCACAGTGGTTAGGAATCCGCCTGCCAAGGCAGGGGACACGAGTTTGAACCCTGGTCCGGGAGGACCCCACATGCTGCAGAGCAACTAGGCCCGTGTGCCACAACTACTGAACCCGCGTGCCTGGAGCCCATGCTCCGCAGCAAGAGAAGCCACTGCAAACCCGTGCAACCGCAACAAAGAGTGGCCCCCGCTTGCCGCAACAAGAGAGGGCCCGAGTGCGGCAGCAAAGACCCAACGCAGCCAAAAATAAATAAATAACATAAATAAATTTATAAAAACTAAAAGTAAATTAAATTAATGATTTGTTGCCTTATAACCGATGTTTTATTTGAGCTAAAACATTTTCCTTTCAAACCACCTTTTTAACAGCATATCCCTCCAACTTTGGAATCTCTAACTCGCTCAACACTGCTCTGCGTGTCTGCCATTGGCATGATTTCTTATGCTACCCCTGTGTTCCTGGTGGCACTTGTGCCTCTTGGGGTCGCCTTTTATTTTATCCAGAAATACTTCCGAGTGGCCTCTAAGTAAGTAAAACAATGCACTATTCATCTTCAAAAGCCCATGTATTTGATTGTGATCCAGATTGGCTGTAACATTTTTCAAGATAAGGTATGGAATTTGGAAATGAAATCTAATTTAACTTGTTGAAACCTATCCTGATATTATGTTTCATTTGAAGAGATATTTTCTTTCTGTAATTGGTTATCTGAGCCTTACATTGTTCTGGACTTATATTAACAAGTGGATTGAGCCCAATTTTTCATTCCATTGTCCTTTTTCTGAACATGGCATTGACAGAAAATTTATGAAATCAAATATAGTCCCAAAGGATAAGTGATTTAATATTGTTATATTCCACAAGTGTGGGGAAAAAAAGTGAAATATTTTCAAATGAGTAAAATGCACTCCATAAAAGATTAGTAGAAGTAAAAAGAGGTTAAAGAGATAAATCAGAGTGATAACTATAAAAGTAGAGAATCTTGAATGTCTGGTAGGAGTGCTGTAACTTTAAGAGGTTGGAAATTTTTAGATTGCATCATTTAACACGCCCTTGAATATCCAGCCAAATAAATAAAAGATAGCCATGGATTGTAAATTCTTCTGTTAATATAAGATTTGTCATTTGCTGAGATGTTGAATAATTAAGTGAAATATAGTACCAGTTGTTTTGAAATTTCCAATTTAACTTTGAAGTCCATGCTTTAAATAATACAGTAAATTTTATATTATCGCAGTAATCACTTTATTTCAGCAAACACTTATCAAGCGTTGTGTGTTGTAAATAACTGTGTAAGCCATGTGGCAGAGGAAGAGATCAACATGGCAAAGAACACGATTCTCAAGAAACTTACAGTCTCTTGGGAAGATAAAAAATAAGTAAGGTAACCCTTATATGTGGATCAAGTGCTGGAATAGGAAGGCAGATATTGAGTTTATTCAGTAAAATGAAAAGATTTAATAGGACTTGAGTGCAGGGAAAATGAAAAAACTCAGGTAACAAGAAAAGGCAAGATTATAGTTGGGAACCTCTGGATATATCTGCAACATTTCTTAATTAAAAAAAAAATATATAGTTGTTTCTCCCTCAGGGCTATGAATTAGGATCCTTCAAATGTTATGTTAAATCAAATGCTATGTTAAATCTAGGTATGCGTTTTCATCCCTAGTCTCTTCCCTTTGCTTGTAGCAAATTCAGACCAAAAGGAAGAGGCTAGCCATTAAATTCGCTCTTTCATTTCTTCTGGTATTATTGTTTTGTTTTGTTTTCTGGTATTATTGTTGATGCTGCTTGCTGGAGGGGCAGAAAAGTTCAGATACTTCATTTCTGCTGGCTGTTTCCAAATCTCACTTTGCTTTCTCACCACTGATATTCAACAGTCATGTTTTACTTCAATCTCATACTCATTTGGGCCTGTTTTCACTCCTGGGCAATACAAATTGAGTGCAAAAGCCAGGCAAATATTCTTAGTTCATTACAAATTTGAATTGTGAATTCTGTTCATTATAAGTAAGAATAATCCGTTAACATTGATAGTTAAAATATGCAGGGGATGAATTATTTTTAAAGGATGAACATTGCTAATGGATTATAAGCCATTCTTATTTGAAATTCTCTGAAAGTTTGCAAATAGGACCACATGATACTAAATCTCACAGACAAAAAGACCCTTCTAGATGTTGAGGTTCTGCAGGACTCAGCCATGCTGGAAAGCTCAGGCAGTTTAACAGACTATTTTGTAAACACCAAAGGGAATGAAGGTGGGGCACTAGCTACAGGAAATGCCATGAAATTTTGAATATCTAAAGTCAAAGACCTCATGTGTGGTTAGCTCTGTAAGTAAGCATTTCCTGCTTACAAGAATACAAGATCAAGCGGTACCCTCACCTTTTTGGTTCCATAAAGTACAGTCCTATAAGCAGAGTTTCCTCCTTCCTCATTTTTTCCCTTTCATGACAAACCTCAATGTAGTGACCAACTGTTACTTGCGTCAAATTTACAAATAGCCACTTTTCTGTTTAAAAATAGCAGACTCTTTACATTCCTTCATATTCATCCTCCTCCTCCCCTCTCTCTTTCCCTCCCCTCACTGCAGTTTCTGAAGTGAGTAAGTCCATTTTAGAAACTTAAAAAAAGAAGACTTTGCGTTTGGTTGTGGGATGACCCAGGCAACCCAGGATGGCCTAAGATTATGTAACAGTTGAAGATTACGTTAACAATGTACTCAGTTCCCTTGACTCTGGCGGGTGAATGTTAGCACTGCTACTCTCATTCCCTCGACCCCAAAGACCCCGAGAAAGACAGAAAAAAGGCTGAAAAGAAAAAAGAGGCATGTTTTGAAATGTGTGTATAAATCTTAGCCTATTTTCTAGAAAGTTTAGCTTATGTGATTTAAAAAGTTGTCATGAGTGTGCATCTTTATGGAAAGGGTCCTATTCAGGCATTTGTCCACCAGACATTCATTGAGTGCTTTATATACCTGTAAATATATATTTACACTCGGAGGACCAGTGAATACAAGTTCCATTTAGGCAGGGATTCAATTTCATTGTGGCAGAAGACAAACTCGTTACCTGTTTCTTCAAATATCTTTATTCTCTGTCCCCCATCCTGGTAAATAATACTGTCATTTTCCAAGGCTGCTGAGTAATTACCAAGTCATATTTGACTCTCCTCTTTTTTCATTTTAGTTTATTTTTTAATTGAAGGATAGTTAATTTACAATGTTGTATTAGTTTCAGGTGTACAGCAAAGTGATTCAGTTATACACACACACACATATATTTATATTCTTTTTCAGATTCTTTTCCATTATAGGTTATTACCAGATATTAAGTATAGTTCCCTGTGCTATATACAGTAGGTTCTTGTTGTTTACCTACGTTATATATGGTAGTGGGTATATGTTAATCCCAAACTCCTAATTTATCTCTCCCCCCATCCCCTTTGGAAACCGTAAGTTTGTTTTCTATATCTGTGCGGCTCTCTTCTCTTATTCACTCTGCTACGAGTTGATTGTAGCAGTTTAGAAGGCTACTTCTAGTAGGCTATCTCACAATCTCCCCTTATTTTAAATTTCACCCACATCACAATAATTAAGAACTTTTAAAAAACTTTCTTACATAGACTACCTTTACTCACTGATTCTCTTCCATCCTTTACACTGTCTCCCAAGTTATTTTGCTTTAACCCAGCTCTGATCATTTTATTTCTAGTCCTCAGTGTTTTTTCCCAGACCATCCAGGATCTTCTACAGTCTAGCCCTGCGCATTGTTTTTCCAGCCTTTTCCCACTACAACACAAAGGATTCTGGCACCAGCCAGATAGAACTTGCCAGTTATTTAGTCTTCTGTGCTTGCTCTTGTTTGTTCCCTCAGCTGGAATGCACTTCTTCTTGTCTGTTTGGTTGAAGCCCTCCACATGCTTAAGATTTGGCCTAAATCTCCACCTGCTCAAAGAAAATATTTCCCATCTCCTACATATAAATTAATTGCTCATTCCTCTGTGTCCCCATAACAGTTTACTTTAGCTGCGATACAAAGCTGATATTTTTGTACAACACATAATATTCAGCCTGGACCCGTATTTATTATACATACTTATCTTTCTCTTCCTCTTTAGATTGTAAGCTGTTGAAGTTCTTGTTAATTGAGTGCTAGAGGAAAATCGTTGCGATGACAAATAATAACCTTAATTTAGAATGAATGCAGTAGTCTTTGAGTCTGAAGAAGTGCGAGGTTTATTTTTGCACTTGTCTCTGTCCTAGGGATCTCCAGGAACTTGATGATACTACCCAGCTCCCTCTGCTTTGCCACTTCTCAGAAACCGCTGAAGGACTCACCACTATTCGGGCATTTAGGTGAGTAAACATGTTTTCCTTTTGTTGATTAGGCAGTTACATCATCAACAAATATTTACCTACATATAACTGATCATTGCTCCCGTTTTTGGATGCCTGCTGTGTGCGTGGCCGTGTTCTAAACTAGTAGTAAGAAAAACGTGGCAGTAAATGGTCACAGAGTTTAATCTTTTGAAATTTTAGTAAGAATAAAGAAAGAATTAAGCGCCATGTTGGAAGGATACTAGCTGTGGGATTTAGACCAGGCTTTTAAATTCCTTAGCCCCATCTCTGAAATGGGGAAATCAGTTTCGCTTCTTAGGCTTGTTGGACTAATTGATATAATGCATGTAAACATTAACCACAGTGGTTAGCAGAAAAGCACCCAACATAGAAGTTAAAATAAATGTATTAATAATAATAATAAAAGAAATATTATTACACCAAAGTTATTTTAGGATTTAATCAGTTTTCTTGAATGTTGGTAAACAGAGTAGTATCCCAAGCTTTTCATCAAGAGTGTTTGCTTAATACACAAAGATTTACCTGACCCTGTTTTCCCTGTTCAGGTAAAATCAGAAAAGAAGGTGGCATCATTGAATGTTTCATTTACTCTAGAAAATCAGCATCTTAAAGTATTATATCTTTCTGCAGTGCTAAATGCAAACACGTATTGATTTCTTTTTTAAAAATAATTAACTTTTTTATACAGCAGGTTCTTATTAGTTATCCATTTTATACATATTAGTGTATGTATGTCAATCCCTATCTCCCAGTTCATCCCACCACCACCCCCCACCCCGCTTTCCCCCCTTGGTGTCCATACATTTGTTCTCTACATCTGTGTCTCTATTTCTGCCTTGCAAACCAGTTCATCTGTATCATTTTTCTAGATTCCACATATATGCGTTAGTATACGATATTTGTTTTTCTCTTTCTGACTTACTTCACTCTGTATGACAGTCTCTAGATCCATCCACGTATCTACAAATGACCCAATTGCATTCTTTTTTATGTCTGAGTAGTATTCCATTGTATATATGTACCTCATCTCCTTTATCCATTTGTCTGTCGATGGGCATTTAGGTTACTTCCATGACCTGGCTATTGTAAATAGTGCTGCAGTGAACACTGGGGTGCATGTGTCTTTTTGAATTATGGTTTCCTCTGAGTATATGCCCAGTAGTGGGATTGCTGGGTCGTATGGTAGTTCTATTTTTAGTTTTTTAAGGAAGCTCCGTACTGTTCTCCATAGTGGCTGTATCAATTTACATTCCCACCAACAATGCAAGAGGGTTCCCTTTTCTTCACACCCTCTCCAGCATTTGTTGTTTGTAGATTTTCTGATGATGCCCATTCTAACCAATGTGAGGGGATACCTCATTGTAGTTTTGATTTGCATTTCTCTAATGATAAGTGATGTTGAGCATCTTTTCATGTGCCTCTTGGCCATCTGTATGTCTTCTTTAGAGAAATGTCTATATAGGTCTTCTGCCTGTTTTTTGATTGGGTTGTTTGTTTTTTTAATGTTGAGCTACATGAGTTGTTTATATATTTGCAGATTAATCCTTTGTCCATTGATTCATTTGCAAATATTTTCTCCTATTCTGAGGGTTGTCTTTTCGTCTTGTTTATGGTTTCCTTTCCTGTGCAAAAGCTTTTAAGTTCCATTAGGTCCCATTTGTTTATTTTTGTTTTTATTTCCATTACTCTAGGAGGTGAGTCAAAAAAGATATTACTGTGATTTATGTCAGAGTGTTCGTCCTATGTTTTCCTCTAACGGTTTTATAGTGTCTGGTCTTACATTTAGGTCTTTAATCCATTTTGAGTTTATTTTTGTGTATAGTGTTAGGGAGAGTTCTAATTTCATTCTTCTACATGTAGCTGTCCAGTTTTCTCAGCACCACTTATTGAAGAGACTGTCTTTTCTCTATTGTATATCCTTGCCTCCTTCGTCATAGATTAGTTGACCATAGGTGCATAGGTTTATCTCTGGGTTTTCTATCCTGTTCCATTGATCCATGTTTCTGTTTTAGTGCCAGCACCATATTGTCTTGATTACTGTAGCTTTGTAGTATAGTCTGAAGTCAGGCAGTCTGATTCCTCCAACACCATTGTTTTCCCTCAAGATAGCTTTGGCTCTTCAGGGTCTCTTGTGTCTCCATACAAATTTTAAGATTTTTTGTTCTAGTTCTGTAAAAAATGCCATTGGTAATTTGATAGGGATTGCATTGAATCTGTAGATTGCTTTGGGTAGTATAGTCATTTTCATCAAGAACATGGTGTATCTCTCCATCTGTTTGTGTCATCTTTGATTTCTTTCATCAGTGACTTATAGTTTTCGGAGTACAGGTCTTTTACCTCCTTGGGTAGGTTTATTCCTAGGTATTTTATTCTTTTTGTTGCAGTGGTGAATGGGAATGCTTCCTTAATTTCTCTTTCTAATCTTTCGTTGTTGGTGTATAAGAATGAAAGAGATTTCTGTGCATTAATATTGTATCCTGCAACTTTACCAATTTCATTGATTAGCTCTAGTAGTTTTCTCGTGGCATCTTTAGCATTCTCTATGTATAGTATCATGTCGTATGCAAACAGTTACAGTTTTACTTCTTCTTTTCCAATTTGTATTCCTTTTATTTCTTTTTCTTCTCTGATTGCCATGGCTAGGACTTCCAAAACTATGTTGAATAATAGTGGCAAGAGTGGACATCCTTGTCTTGTTCCTGATCTTAGAGGAAATGCTTTCAGTTTTTCACCATTGAGGATGATGTTTGCTGTGCGTTTGTGGTATATGGCCTTTATGTGTTGAGATAGGTTCCCTCTCTGGCCACTTTCTGGAGAGTTTTTATCATAGATGGGTGTTGAATTTTGTCGAAAGCTTTTTCTGCATCTATTGAGATGATCATATGGTTTTTCTTCTTCAGTTGTTAATATGGTGTATCACATTGACTGATTTGCATATATTGAAGAATCCTTGCATCCCTGGAATAAATCCCACTTGATCGTGGTGTATGATCCTTTTAATGTGTTGTTGGATTCTGTTTGCTAGTATTTTGTTGAGGATTTTTGCATCTATATTCATCAGTGATATTGGTCTGTAATTTTCTTTTTTTGTAGTATCTTTGTCTGGTTTTGGTATCAGGGTGATGGTGGCTTCATAGAATGAGTTTGGGAGTGTTCCTTCCTCTGCAATTTTTTGGAAGAGCTTGAGAAGGATGGGTGTTACCTCTTCTCTAAATGTTTGATTGAATTCACCTGTGAAGCCATCTGGTCCTGGACGTTTGTTTGTTGGAAAATTTTTAATCGCAGTTTCAATTTCATTACTTGTGATCCGTCTGTTCATATTTTCCATTTCTTCCTGGTTCAGTCTTAGAAGGTTATACTTTTCTACGAATTTGTCCATTTTTTCCAGGTTGTTCATTTTATTGGCATAGATAGAGTTACTTGTAGTAGTCTCTTATGATGCTTTGTATTTCTGCAGTGTCCATTATAACTTCTCCTTTTTCTTTTGTAATTTTTTTGATTTGAGTCCTCTCACTCTTTTTCTTGATGAGTCTGGCTAAATAAAGGTTTCTCAATTTTGTTTATCTTCTCAAAGAACCAGCTTTTTGTTTTATTGATCTTTGCTATTGTTTCCTTCATTTGTTTTTCATTTATTTCTGGTCTGATCTTTATGATTTCTTTCCTTCTGCTAACTTTGGGTTTTGTTTGTTCTTCTTTCTGTAATTCCTTTAGGTTTAAGGTTAGATTGTTTATTTGAGATTTTTCTTGTTTCTTAAGGTAGGATTGTATTGCTATAAACTTCCAGCTTAGAACTGCTTTTGCTGCATCCCATAAGTTTCAGATCATCGTGTTTTCGTTGTCATTTGTCTCTAGGTATTTTTTGATTTCCTCTTTGATTTCTTCAATGATCTCTTGGTCATTGAGTAGCGCATTGTTTAGCCTCCATGTGTTTGTGTTTTTTTACTTTTGGTCATTGAGTAGCGCATTGTTTAGCCTCCATGTGTTTGTGTTTTTTACTTTTTTTCCCCTGTAATTTATTTCTAATCTCATAGCGCTGTGGTTGGAAAAGATGCTTGATATGTTTTCAATTTTCTTAAATTTACCGAGGCTTAATTTGTGACCCAAGATGTGATCTACCCTGGAGAATGTTCCATGTGCACTTGAGAAGGAAGTGTAATCTGCTGTTTTCCAATGGAATGTCCTCTAAATATCAGTTAAATCTATCTGGTCTGTTGTGTCATTTAAAGCTTGTGTTTCCTGATTAATTTTCTGTCTGGATGATCTATCCATTGGTGTAAATGAGGTGTTAAAGTCCCCCACTATTATTGTGTTACTCTAGAGTTCCTCTTTTATAGCAGTTAGCATTTGCCTTATGTATGGAGGTGCTCCTCTGTTAGGTGCATATATATTTACAATTGTTATATCTTCTTCTTGGATTGATCCCTTGATCATTATGTAGTGTCCTTTCTTGTCTCTTGTAACATTCTTTATTTTAAAGTCAATTTTATCTGATATGATTAATGCTATTCCAGCTTTCTTTTGATTTCCATTTGCATGGAATATGTTTTTCCATCCCCTCACTTTCAGTCTGTATGTGTCCCTAGGTCTGAAGTGGGTCTCTTGTAGACAGCATATAGATGGGTCTTGTTTTTGTATGCATTCAGCGAGCCTGTGTGTTTTGGTTGGAACATTTAATCCATTCACATTTAAGGTAATTATCAATATGTATGTTCCTAGTACCATTTTCTTAATTGTTTTGGGTTTGTTTTTGTAGGTCCTTTTCTTCTCTTGTGTTTCCCACTTAGAGACGTTCCTTTAGCATTTGTTGTAGAGCTGGTTTGGTGGTGCTGAATTCTGTTAGCTTTTGCTTGTCTGTAAAGCTTTTGATTTCTCTGTTGAATCTGAATGAGATCCTTGCCAGATAGAGTATTCCTGGTTGTAGGTACTTCCCTTTCATCACTTTAAAAATCTTGTGCCACTACCTTCTGGCTTGTAGAATTTCTTCAGAAAAATCAGCTGTTAACCTTATGGGAGTTCCCTTGTATGTTATTTGTCATTTTTCCTTTGTTGCTTTCAATAATTTTTGTCAGTTTGATTACTGTGTGTCTCGGCGTGTTTCTCCTTGGGTTTATCCTGCCTGGGACTCTCTGTGCTTCCTGAGCTTGAGTGGCTATTTCCTTTCCCATGTTAGAGTAGTTTTCAACTATAATCTCTTCAAATATTTTCTCGGGTCCTTTCTCTCTCTCTTCTCCTTCTGGGACCTCTATAATGCAAATGTTGGTGCATTTAATATTGTCCCAGAGGTCTCCTAGGCTGTCTTCATTTCTTTTCATTCTTTGTTCCACAGCAGTGAATTCCACCAGTCTGTCTTTCAGGTCACTTATCCGTTCTTCTGCCTCAGTTATTCTGCTATTGATTCCTTCTAGTGTATTTTTCATTTCAGTTATTGTATTGTTCATCTCTGTTTGTTTGTTCTTTAATTCTTCTAGGTGTTTGTTAAACATTTCTTGCATCTTCTCGATCTTTGCCTCCATTCTTTTCCGAGGTCCTGGATCACCTTCACTATCATTATTCTGAATTCTTTTTCTGGAAGGTTGCCTATCTCCACTTCATTTAGTTGTTTCTCTGGGTTTTTATCTTGTTCCTTCATCTGGTACATAGTCCTCTGCCTTTTCATTTTGTCTATCTTTCTGTGAATGTGATTTTCATTCCACAGGCTGCAGGATTGTAGTTCTTCTTGCTTCTATTGTCTGCCCTCTGGTGGATGAGGCTATCTGAGAGGCTTGTGCAAGCTTCCTGATGGAAGGGACTGGTGGTGGGTAGAGCTGGGTGTTGCTCTGGTGGGCAGAGCTCAGTAAAACTTTAATCTGCTTGTCTGCTGATGGGTGGGGCTGAGTTCCCTCCCTGTTCGTTGTTTGGCCTGAGGCAACCCAGCAATGGAGGCTACAGGCTCTTTGGTGGGGCTAATGGCGGACTCTGGGAGGGCTCATGCCAAGGAGTACTTCCCAGAACTTATGCTGCCAGTGTCCTTGTCCCCATGGTGAGCCACAGCCACCCCCCACCTCTGCAGGAGACCCTCCAACACTAACTGGTAGGTCTGGTTCAGTCTTCTATGGGATCACTGCTCCTTCCCCCTAGGTCCTGATGCGCACCCTACTTTGTGTGTGCCCTCCAAGATTGGAGTCGCTGTTTCCCGCAGTCCTGTCAAAGTCCTGCAATCAAATCCTGCTAGCCTTCAAAGTCTGATTCTCTGGGAATTCTTCCTCCCGTTGCTGGACCCCCAGGTTGGGAGGCCTGACGTGGGGCTCAGAACCTTCACTCCAGTGGGTGGACTTCTGTGGTATAAGTGTTCTCCAGTTTGTGAGTCACCCACCCAGCGGTTATGGCACTTGATTTTATTGTGATTGCACCCCTCCTACCATCTCATTGCAGCTTTTCCTTTGTCTTTGGATATGAGGTATCTCTTTCGGTGAGTTCCAGTGTCTTCCTTTAGATGATTGTTCAGCAGTTAGTTGTGATCTGTATTGATTTCAATTAGAGATTTTTCTAACCTAAGAAATATTTGTATTACACATATGTATATATATATACATATAACTGAGGCAAAAAGTAGAATATAAAGATACAGCCACCATCTACAACATGCATCACAGAATTTCTACATAAATCTACCTAGGTTTCATTGTGAAGCATTTATACTTTCCACAGTGGTGTGTTTTTCCATCAGAGTGTGCAGTGCCTCTTATTGGAGATAGTAAAACCATTTATTGACTTTGAATGTAGATATTAAGATAAGATTTATGTTCTAATAGTGGCCAGCAATGCCCAGTGGTACTCATAAGTACACCATATTAAAAATTACATTTTTCACCAAACAAGTCCTTTCAAGTTAATTTATTTGAGTTTTGAACACGTGCTAGGTGCTACTCTTGCTGCGGATATAGAAAGACTCCAAAGACATGGCCTTTTGTTTCTAACCGAGATAAATACCACAGAGAAAATGGATGGGATAACATGGCAGGTGGGGGACAATCAGTGACCGGATTCAGGCAAGCTGGTTGGTGGAAGAGTTGATGGGTTCAACAGAAAACAGCCTCTATTTTCTTCGTGAAGAACAAGGTCAGGTCATTTTCCGAGAGTGCTGAGGACTGGAATCACGTAAAGCATCTTGAAGGAAATGATGATTTAGCATGAAAGAGAAACTTGATCAAAAGTCAAGGTTTAGTTTTTTCACTTACCTTCTTCACCAGACACATGAGCAGAATTTGGCTTGACTATTTCTAATTTTACATCAGGAAAATTCTAGAGAGCTATAAGAAAGACAAACTATTACATGACACCTAAGACGTGAATGATGATTGGAAGACACGAAAGACAACCCAACTTTTATGTAGCAGTACATGCATCAGACTCATCCAGATTTAGATCTTCCAGGGTTCATTTTTAAAGTAAATATAACGTACCACCAATATCAGCACTTTTAAACCAAAGGAAGTTTTACAATGTGGGGAAGATTTTGCTACCATGAAAAAAATTATAGAATCTTTACATTTGGTAACTTGTGGTTAAGAATCAAATACATTCTTTTCCATTATTTCTTCCTTACTTTCAGGCTAGTAAGAGTCCCCAGAGTCCTCAGTGCTTTGGAAAGTTCGTATTTACTGATTAGGCTGCTTTCCTCCCCTGCGTTCAGGGTTCGTGGTGTACTCACAGGCAGCCGTGAACTCCCTCAAGTAGTTTACCACCAAAGGATCACAGTTAAATTAGACTGAGATTTCAGTGACCTTTCCTGATTTTTTTTTGGTCTGACAGAATAAAGGTCTAAGAATGTTCAAAAGATGAGCTGGATGTGGATGAAAAGATACAGACTGAGTGTGTCAAAGTTTCCATTAGGAAAACAGAAGGGTTCTTGCCAAATAGAAACACACAGAAAGAATGTTCGCTGCATTTCCACCCCTCCCCTTTCACTGCTGCTTCAGATTGTTGCCAACTCCATTTACAAACTCTTTAAGAGTATATCTGCAGCAATATCCCCAAACTAAAGGAAGAGTGAGAAGAGCCCCAGACAAAGCACTTTGTCACAGTGAAGTGTTTGATGTTCATCTCAAATGGAGTCCACAGGCTTTGGTCCAAACGCCCCTCCACCCCCCACCCCCAATCTCTCCATCACCACAGTCCTCTAGGGAGAAGACCCTGTCTCCTACAGCCCCTGAACATGTTGAGTTTTCTCATTTCTGTTCCTTTGCTCGTGTTGTTCCTGGTACCTCCAGTGCTTTGTCCCCCCTTGTTCACCTGAAAAATTCAGCCCATTTCTTAACCATCACTCAGACCATCTTCCTAGTCCTTTGTGAAACTTACTTAATCCATCTTTCCCCACCCTCCACCCCATTCCCCTGCCATTCTGATCCTCTGATCAGTCCAAATCATCGCCTTCCTTTATGTTCATGTAGCATTTTGCGCATAGGGCCGTTATGATTGGCTTCTGTGTTGTGCCTTCCTTACTTGTTCATACCATGCATCCCTCCTTCACTAAACAATGGGCTCCTCTAGGGCAGAGGTCGTGTCTTATTCAGACATATATATTCTAATGTCTCTCTCACTTAGTGCTCGTGCTTGATGAATGTTTCTGAATGAGTGGGTGAAAATCCACCTAACAATGCAAATACAGAATTGGATATATCTGTTTACAGTTGAAATCCACTATCTCAGTAAATCCTATAACCCTATGAGTCATCCTACCTTAATTATTCACTCTGTCCATCTCTAAAAGGGTCATCACCAGGGTAGTCCTGTTTCTCTGTCTGCTTAGTCCCGCCTCAGTGCGTTGCTATTCAGCGCAGGTCCTCCTGTGCATGGCATTTGGGTCAAGGCTACATAACTCAAAGTGAGGTAATTATTTGGCTCTGATTGCTGTATCCTTTGATTAGTGTAGCTCAGATGTTGCTGTCTGACTCAATTATCTGATTTTTCTGCTTTGGCATATTGGAATGATCAGATTGATTGGATAAACATCAAGTATCTGCTTTATATTGGCCTGTATGGATGGCTTCACGGGCCAAGTGAACACCCCACCCTGGACTTCTTCATTTTTGACATAGTGATTGTTTATTATAAACTTTTGCAAATTGATTTGAAGATCTGGGGGGACTTGGAGCAGTCTCTTATCAAATAGGAATTACCACCGGGCTGTCAGATGAAATTTGGCTGCTCCTTGCAAACATAATACATAGACAGGAGGTCTGTGTAAGATAAGCCATGACCACAGAAAATTGAACAAACCTTTGGCATTTCCTCCAGCCTTCAAACTAGTTATTTTGGTTATCTGATCCAGCTTTCCATTGTTTCTGTTACTGAGGGAAAATAATTGAAAAATAAAAAGAGGCTATTTTTGCGACGTAGAAAAGATTTATCACCATGTAACATGAGTTTCTTGGAGAAGTAGCTCACATGTTCGAATGGATGAAGTTTTTATTAGAAGTTTCCTTTATAACACAGGTTACACAGAATTTGGTCTGATTATGTTAATCCCCTAGAATGAACTTAATTTGGCCAAGAATCAGTATCTAAACTGTATGTGTCATAGACCCTTGTAAGCACCACACACCAAGAGTTTCTTTCATGTAATGACCATTCTTACAAATAGTTTGGAACTTTGAGATTATATGATATCTTGCTTAACAAGGACATCTGTCATTTCCAAGGACCCCCATCCTCCACTTCTTGCCACTTCATTTTCCTTCTTTGAGTCCCAGAAACACTGAGCAAAAAGAAAAATTTTAAAGTATATATTTGCCTGTTACAAATGCATATTTTCCTGTCTTCCCTGAGTCCCTTCTAGTACCTTCCACCCAACTCCAACCATGCCATGTTGAAAAGTAAAATACATGCAATAAAAAGTAGGTGGAGTATATTGCATATCTGTACAACTTCTTCTGGTTTTTGTAGGGCACTTGCGACATAGACCGTGCCTTGTTTTCATGGCTACCATCATTATGTGGAAATTTATGAAACAATCTTTAATAGGACTTTGTCATTGGAAAGATTCCTTTCCATAGCAGGGGTTGAGAAAGGAAGGAAACACTGCACCACACCGTCTCTCAGTAAGGGTGCAGGAGAGCAGTAGCAGCTGGCCTTTATTTGCAAGTAGGAGTCCATTTACGAGTCATTCCATCCCATCAGTTTGTCACCGTGTTGAGTAAATAGTGTAGTAGGAAGTGTGACTGTTTTTTATTATTTCTCCTGTTGTGTAGCTAACATCATAATATTTTTGTTTTCTGCAGGCATGAAACCAGATTTAAGCAACGAATGCTGGAACTGACAGACACGAACAACATTGCCTACTTATTTCTCTCAGCTGCCAACAGATGGCTAGAGGTCAGAACGGTACGTTCATTTCATGATTTTGAAATGGAAACCACACAGAAAAGAGGCCTGATGCAAAGAGGAAGACAGTTGTAAAAATTAGGCTTCCACTGAGATTCAGCACTCGCTTTGCGTTTTCTGAACTTTAAAATAGCTCAGGTTTGTTTATGTTACGGATGAAATTTGTCATAATGTTTTTAGCTAATGGCAAGACAAACAGCCCCAAATGCAAAAATTCATTTTGTGTTCATTAGTCGCTAGATTATATAAGTTAATGGAATAGCAAATATTTGTATAACTTCAGTTTTTTTTTTTCAAAAGAGCACATTTGACAAGTGAACAGATGTACTCATTTACTCCACTGAGCTGGACCGACCTGGAAGAGATGGCGACTTTCTCTCTTTTAAGCCCGTGGAAGATCATGTTAGCCCGAAATGTAAAAAATTGTGATTAATCACCTGTTGCCTTCTTCTGCCCTATATAAAGTAGAAGAATGGGCACAAGCTTTGGCATCGTACAGACTTGGTCTAGCAAGTTAATGAATTTATCCAAGTCCCAGTTTGTCATTTGTAAAATAGGAGTAAGAATGTTACCTCATGGGGGTGTTAGGATTAAAAATAATAATATAAATCCCCTAGCTCACTGATTGGCAAGTGCACTCAACAAATGTCTTTTGAATGGATGGATGGATGGATGAATAAATGAATTGAAACAGTACCTGCCCTGGTAAGTGGTTAATAAGCCAATAGTTGGGGTATGAATGAAGTAGGAGACAGGTGAGACCCAAGTTCCAGAGGGAAGGGGATGTTGTTTGCAGACTGGTCTGCATAATCTGCAGTATGAATAAGACACTTCGGCAGTAATGATGAGTTGACCATCATCTTTTTTACAAAAATAATTATCTATCAGTTTGTGAAAAGGAAAAGGAGGTTTACCCATGCTATTGTAAGAACCTCACTTCCGCTGATTAATCACCCCTACCATATGCACGCTTTCTTTCAAAACTCAATGGACCAGAGAGGGCAGATGGTAATGGGAATTTGATAAAGTTGAAATGAAGGAGCCCAAATTAAAATCTGAGTTGTTGACGGATGGATACAGATTGGTAGGGAATCTTGGATCCCCCTGTGAGCTGTAGTTGCCATGATTTCTCACTAGTTTACAGAGATTCTCTACCACTATATTAGTTATTGTGTAAAAATTATCCAGCAACATAACACAATTATATTTCACAAATTTTAGGAAGGAAATTTCTTATGGGTTGCTGTGGGGATTGGGAGGGGGCAGGGCAGATTCTCCTGAATTATCTATAACTAGCATAAAGGCAGGTGAAGTGTTTAGGACTTAGACCCAAAATATTATTCCTAGATCTTACCCAGACCCTAATTCCTTGCTTTAAGCTTCTGTTTGTTTGTTTAAATCTGTTTTCTCCAAGGAAAAGAAATCATATCTGATAACAGAACTAATGATGAAATAGCTTCATCAAAGAATGTCCTAAAATCACAGGGAGAAAATATCAGTAGTTACCTTTGTATTTGATTTTCCTGAAGTTGAAGATCAAGTACGTCTTTTAGGGGCAAGTGTGTTTGCTTTGGACTTGAGGTGAGTGTCTGACCTGACTCCAGCTTCTACTCTTTAGCACTTCCTACTGTCAGGTTAATGGACAAATGTTTAACAAGAATCTTCAAGCAGACCATATGTTCTGCTCTCATAGCCAGAAGACAAGATATTAGAGCCTTCAGACTGCCAAGAAAGGGAAGGTCAGGAAAAATTCAGAGAGGAACAGCAGCCAGATTCAGAATGCGTTAGTTTAGCTTGACTCACACCCAGCTACTTAAACGCCCCCCCCCCATTAAAGGCAGCTGGACTTACTTGAATATAAAAGAATTCTAGTTCCACCTGCAGAAGCCTAAAAAAAATACTGATATGTGAAAAAGGAAGGGTGGAATCTGCCATTCATTCTGTTACCTTATAACACATTTGTTTTTGTGTCTTTTCTTTGTTTTCTGTGTATTATACTCTTTCCACGATTTGCTATCTAGCCTTACCAGATCTCTCCTTAGAAACCAACACAAAAAAATTAAAGAATCCTTTGCTTCTATTTCTGATTAGTAAATATGAAATTTAGTAAGAAACTTGTTGATTTACTGCAACATTCCAGGCATATCTGCTGATAGAAGTCAAGGTCCAAAGTCCTTTGTGGATGATTTGTCTCTTTCATCTATTGTATTTATGTATCAGTAAGTTTATGTGGGTATACACACAACACACACACACACACACACACACACACACACATACACACATGCTTCTAGACAATCCCAGAGATCCAACTTAAAACCAGTAAGATTTATTCTCTTTCTGTTCTTTGGGTATACCGAAAGTTTTTATTAGAATCAGAATATTTAGAATATTAGAATATTTACTTGAATATAAATGCTATAATCCACGAACATATTCCACAGTAGGGGTGTTGAATGAATAAAGTAAAATAAAATGAATAAAAATAATGAATAAAAAATTTTAAAAATGAGTAAACTCCAATAAGGAAATAACCTTTCTCCCAATCATATACATGTAAATGACCTCATTACTACTATGCTTCTGTGGATGTGTCTGCATCACTGGAGATAAAATTTCCATTTGAATGAAATGGATCTTGTGTCAAAAATATGAGACATATGAACATTGAGAAACAGGACCTTGGAGACTGGGGTGTGAAATGTTCTCCGAACCCCACAGCTGGACATACTCTGCCTTGTAAGTCATTTACAAAAAATAAGTAATGAAAACTTCTATTTGGCCCAGTGACTCTGTCTGCATGGACCTTATCTACAGTATCAACACAGCCCCCTCCATTCCCTATTCTCTGATATATTACTCAGCAAATTAACAAAAATATCTGCTGTAGCAAATATTCTTGGAGCTCCCATAGCAGAAGCACAGTTAAACCGTACCAGGAGGGGGGCAGCATTGGGCATAACTCAGAAGACGCCAGCAGATTTCCTGATGCAGATCTGGGGAGTTCACCACCTCTAATTCATGGACTCATGACCCAAGTGGAGAGAAAGAGGAGAAAACTTGTCATAGTTTTCTGTGGCTGTTTTTCTCTTCCCTTTCTCTTCATTCTCAATTTTAGCTTTCCGGAGCAATGTCACTGAATTCTGTGGACAATCTCCAGGAGAAGGAAGGGAAACTAGAGTAAAAGCACCTTTTTTAAGTTCAGGAAAATCCCTGAGCCCCATCCAATTTTTTTTATTACCTATTAAAAAAAAAAAAAATATATATATATATATATATATATATATATATATATATATATTTACATATGGCTCTTGTTTCTTTTCCTGGTCATGTTAGGTAAGTGTTAAGACAATTACAAGTTATTCCCTTTCTCTGGCTGAACAGTGTTCCCTATGGAAGATGTAGCCCTGCCCACCATGTTCATTTCATACTTATTCTGAATTGGGAAAAAAATAAGGTTCACAACACACTCCAATTAAAAAGGACAAGAATCTAAAAGAATAAAATAGTTTGGCTGGTAGAAAGTAGCCAGACTGTGACCACCCAGGTTACTTTGGCAGTGCAGGGCAGTGTTTCTCCTCTGGTGCCAAGTGAAGTGGGCCACAGTCACGTGCAGTGTGTCACGACAGCCTAACCTTTGAATGCTGCTTATGTTCTTTTGTTCAGCACAGCGTTTTCTCTTCATCCCTCTGAACTAAACAATTCCAGTTCTTTGGCATCGGTGTTTCCATTTGCGAAAATTGTGTAACTCTATCTAAAGGGTGTCTTTCCAAGGCTTTGTCTTGCTGTGTATGGTGAAAGGATAAAAGAAAACTCACATCAAGAAGCCAAAAAAAAGTCTTTAGAATCAACAGGCTAAAGTGAAAGTAGTCTTCAGGGTGAGCTTGCATGAGAGTCTATTTTGTGAAACAGCACAGAGCTTTTTTGTATGTTCATAACTCCATTATAGACAGGTGTGCGTTGATCTTGTTATGTGAAGACCCAGACACTCAGTGGAACCATAGACGTGGCCTTCTGAGGGCTATGTGAAGGAGAAAGATAGTGTTGCTGATAACTATTTACAAGGGTGTCGTATGGAAAATTACAGTTTTTACTATAATCCCACATATAGATAGAGAAATTATTGAATCACTAGAAATCTGACAAGAGGCTTCTCTTTTGACATAGGAATCAAAGGCTTCCCTTCTGGAGGGGAGTGTTGAACTCACAAACTCAGTGGAAATTATAATTTATCACTATACTTATAAAAATGTCCTGCTGTTGGGCCCTCTCTGAGAATGGTCATTCACATACGTAGTAGCTTCTATTTCCTAAGTAGAATCTCTCATTCCATTGTAGCGTTTTGACTGAAGGTGTTTTTCATTGAATTGATTGGGTAGGATGTAGAAGGCCTTAGCAGAAGAATTTGTGCTTCTAGTGATCCCTAAGTGTTTACTCTCCTGTGTGTGAGTTATTCAGACCATCTGCTTCTCCTTTCTTAACTTATTGCCTTTAAGCCATTTTGTTGTTCCCATGTTTGCAATGCAAAGGAAAGAAGGTGTGGAAAGGTAGAGTCACTTTATAATTCATTAAACTTGTTGTTTAATGGTAAAGGAAGTGGAAAACTGGGAGCTAACATAAGCTCTATCAATTTCACACATCTGTTACTCTTGTTGTATTTGAAAGGAAGTGATTGGAATCTAGTGGTTTTGCTATAAGATTTATTGATAAACGTTATGCGCAAAGGAGCTTCCTCTCTTATGCAGATTGAGGTAAAATTCTGATGGGCTAAAGAGTAAATGCGCTATGAACATGAGAACAAATAAGCAAATAAGATCATTTCAGATAGCTCGAAGTGTGAGGAGGAAAACAAAGCAGGACAGTGGGATAGAGAACACTCCAGGGCTGGGGGTGGGATCAGGAAGGGAAGGTCTCTCCAAAGAGGTGTATTTAAGAATTGACTCCTAAATGATGAGCAGTAGCCTGGTGTCTGGGACCTCTGGGAAGCATTTCAGGCAGAGTCAGTGGCAGAAACAAAGTTGGTATGTTCCCAATGTTACTGACCCAGGTCCTTGGAATCTTTAATTAATAGAAATTGATAAGAAGCCAGAGGAGAAATTTAGTCAAGGTTTTACTGGGACTCGTCCTACAGCACAAGGGAGTGAAAATAAGTAACAGCTGTGCTTGCTCACTTCCCGAGGAAGTGACAAGCTGATTCCTTAAATGGGATGAGGGTGAGGGAGGATCGGTGGGCTGGGGAGGAGGCGTGGCTTACGTGGTCTGCCCACCCCTTTGGGAGATTCATTTGTTCAGGTGCAAGCACTGCAGTAAAGGGTCCTAGGTCCCAGGTCCCAGCTTATCTCACCAAGGACAGGAAGACCAACATAGTTGGAGCAGGGTGAAGGAGCAGGAAAGGAATCTCAAATAAGGTCAGAGGAGGCAGGGTCTAGAATCCGACTTTACATCATATAAGGCTTTGTAATTCATCAGAGTCTGAATTTATTATAAGTGCGATAGGAAGGCATTGATAATTCTAAACAGGGAAGTTATATATACTTTTAAAAGAATATATGAATGAATGGATAGATGGATGAATGAATGAGGCTCTTCTTTCCAATGAGGTCAGCTGAGAGGAAGCGGAGAAGAGAAATTAGTAAAAACATACCCTGCTTCAAACCCTTAAAGTGTATGTTGCCTACAGAAATTTCTCAGACGCCGACTGGCGTATTTCTTTATATCAAGCTGGGAGCATCTTGCTGGAAATATCTCCTGGTGCTAACTTACTTTCTGAAACTTATCACACAAACGCTTTATGAGTCTTTTTAGAAAAGATAATATGGAAATAGCAAATTTATAACATAACATTAAAAGTATTACCTTTCACAAGAGAGTGGGAAGGAAAAATTCATATTGCTGTAAATATTTTGGAAGTATTTTGGGAACACGTCGGCATTTATGAAATATAAAAGAGCAGCCCAGGCTGGTTAGATTCTGCATTCATGTAGTTGTTGCTTCAAATAAAGGGGGAAAAGGAAGAACTGTCTGATTGGGATGTGACAAGTTGTTAACAAATGGATACATCGGAAGAAGCGATCAAAGGAGTATTTACTACCTCTATGGAATTTACTCCCTCAAGGGATTAACTCTCATGATTTCTTTCTTTATTTTTTGTAAAGATAATGGGAGTCATTACAGAATTAAATTTTAGTGCCTGTTTTAACCTTTGATGTTTTATGATGCACACAAACTTTTAAGCTTGCTTCAAACCTTTGAAAATCATCCAGGGGGAGAAAAAGACATCCTGTTACATGGAGGAGGGTAAATCTAACTGATATTTAATCTTTTTTATTCCTTTCAAAATCCCCGTAAATTAAGTATCATTTCTATTTTCCGAAGGAGAAACTGAGTCTCAAAGGGGTTTAAATGACTCATCTAAGCTTACTAGCTGGTAATTGACAAAGGCATCATCTGAACCCAGATCTCTGATTCCAAGGCTGGGGTCATTGATTGCTCCCCAACAGTTTGATCTTTGGTGCTATTTAAAAAGAGGCAAGGATGCGCACATGCGAGCTGATTTGAGAAACTGCATTCTTTATATATATATATATAAAAGAAGTTTTATAGTTTTATTTTGTTTTATTTATTTATTTTTGGCTGCGTTGGGTCTTCGTTGCTGTGCGCTGGCTCTCTTGCGTCGAGCGGGGCTACTCTTCGTTGCCATGCGCGGGCTTCTCATTGCGGTGGCTTCTCCCGTTGCAGAGCACGGGCTCTAGGCACGTGGACTTCAGTAGCTGTGGCACACGGGCTCAGTAGTTGTGGCTCACGGGCTCTAGGGCGCAGGCTCAGCAGCTGTGGCCCATGGGCTTAGTTGCTCAGCAGCATGTGAGATCTTCCCGGACCAGGGCTCAAACCCATGTCCCCTGCCTTGGCAGGTGGATTCTCAACCACTGTGCCACCAGAGAAGCCCCGAGAAACCGCATTCTTGACTTAAGCATGTTAAACACTCTATTACTGTCATTAAGGTCTTATCACCTAGTTACTAGTTTTTTTTTGAGGTAGCAGAGGTTATCTTTCTAGAGAAGGTCATCACCAGTGAGATGAGACTTGAGATAATTCTAGAAAGTGTTCATGCCTGAACTTCTCTCTGCTTCTGGCATGTGTGACACATCAGCATGACAAGTTTTAAAGATTTCTTTTTCAAAAGATAAGACATAACAGTGCCTAAGAATGCTGGGAAATGGGGAAGAAAGAGTGTGTTAGAAAATGGACAGATGTCCCTTATCTCTCCTTTGAGTTTAAGGCTGGCCTTAATGAATTTTTTAAATTTCTCAGAAGAGTTTATCATTGAGTCATAGACAATTCAGATACTCTAAGACATGCCCATATTTCTAATTTAGGAAGAAAAATTACACTTATTCCTATTTCCATGAAATCTGTAGATTTAATATCCCAGACTCTGAGACCAGATAGTCGACAATAGTTCAGATACAAATCCCAATAAGCTAACTAGAGGCAAACTTCTGCAAAGGCCTTGACTTAGCATACAAGAGAGCTAATCCCAACCCTGGTATAAGCACACATAAATTTAAGGTAGAAAGTTAAGTTCAAAAATAATTGCTTGTCTGGCAACACAATGCAGTAGATAAGAAAAAGAAAGAAAGAAAGAAAGAAAACCCTGTGTCTGATCCTGGTCATGCCAAAAATCGCAGCTTAATTTCTGACCAGGTGTTTAACGTCTCTGAAAGCATATCTGCATGAATATAATCAGAGCCTTGCATCATTTCCCTTCCAGTCCTAATAATGTGAGTTGTTATTCTTCCCTACCTTCTGTAACATTCTTCTGAAACTTAACAGGATACACAAGGAGTAGCGTTTATTCTCTTAGTGATCACCTGGGTTGACTGAGATCTTTGGTTTAAGAACTTGGGGAAAATCTTTTAATATTTTTTTCTCACTCCTTTTTAGGATTATCTGGGAGCTTGCATTGTTCTCACTGCGTCAATTGCATCCATTAGTGGGTCTTCCAATTCTGGATTGGTGGGCTTAGGTCTTCTGTATGCACTTACGGTACGTATGGATGAAAATCTCTCTCTTTTTGCGCAGTGCTGGAGGTACTTTCTGTATGTGGTTATTATCAACTCTTATTCGTGGATGTTAGAGAGGAGTTAGAAGTTCATAACAAGATGACAGCCTGCAAAGAGTAGTAGATTTGGGCCCAAACCCAGCATTTTAGGATGGCATGAATTCATTTCTGATATTGCGAACCAATGTTTAGAAAGTCCTCAAACGCTATGGTCAGAGTTCTCCCAAGGCTGTTTGGAATTCTTATCCTGAGTTGCTCACCACACATTTAGGGACACTAACTTGAATATGACTATAAATGAGGTAAATGGAAACAGAGGTCCATACAACTATCCACTGTGCAGGGAAGTCAGGACAGTTCACAGAACAGTGACATTTGAGGACCCTTGAAGAAGAGCAGACACTTTCTTTGCCAACTTTATCCCATGACATCCTCTCTGGTCTCTGATATCCTGCAGCATTTATGAATTGTACCTATATGAACTGTCCAAGTCATCCTATCCCCTAATATCCAGTGCTTACAAAAATCGTGACTTCATTTTATATGTGTTCATTGTTTTTGTCGCCTGACACAGATAACCAATTATTTGAATTGGGTTGTGAGGAACTTGGCCGATGTGGAGGTCCAGATGGGGGCAGTGAAGAAAGTGAACAGTTTCTTGACTATGGAGTCTGAGAACTATGAAGGCACCATGGGTATTGTGCTGAATATCATTTTGTTTCACTTAAATAGTTATTTTAAAAAAAAGATTCGTTGTGTGTCAGGCACACTGTCATTTTTGCTTTTGTTTTCCACTTCAGTAGCCAGAGAATCCCCTCTCATCTTGACTTTGCTTGATAAGGTACACCTGAACCTGGAAAAGATGTGATTATTTCGGCCTGAAAAGCCTTGGATACAACCAGAGTCCAAATTGATATTATTTAGTAATACTTAAAGAGAATGATATATTTGGACTTTATTGTATTAATTACCAACCTAAATTATGAACTATTCTATTCTCTTTCTCCAGACCATATTAACTTAGATGGCAAGAAACTTGGATCTTAAATACTAACTGAGATTCTTAGCCTTGCTAGAATAAAACCAGCAGAAAATTCAATACTGAGGACAGACTAATCTTCCTTAAATGTAAATCTCATGCTTCAAATGCACTCTTTTGCCTAAATCCTTCAATAGCTCTCCAGGTCTTCAAGGACAAAATCCAGCTAACTTAGCTCAGTCTGCTAGACCCTTTGTTAGTCAACCCTTACCCACCTATCTACTCTCATTTCTCATCATCCACCTATACACCTTTTACTCGGGCCATACCAACATGCTATGCTTTCTTTATATCTTTGTTCTTCTCCCTCTATATATTTGAAACAAACTTCCCTACCTCTTATCCTTTAAGATTCATCTCAGGCACCGTCTCCACTTGAAACCCTCCTGGAACTCTTGGGTTACCACCATCTCTGCTCTCAGAACACCTCTGATTGGCCTCCATCACGTGACTCTCCATGCAGTCCTGTAGGGGCTAACTCACTTGCATGCGTCCCCCGGGCACAATGAGCACCTTGAGGCATGTCTTCCATCTCCATATTCCCAGCATCCTGCACAACACCTTTCACATTTGAAGCACTCACATATTTGATGAACTGAGTGAACAAATGAATCCATTCACAGATGAACCACCATGAATAGAATTGAGTGATGGAATGCTGGGAGACATGATGCCCATTAATGCTCCAAAACAGACACACAAAAGCTATTCTTGAAGTTCTTAATCAAGAGGCTTTTACTCTAAATGAAATTTTAATTAAAAAAACTCAGAACTTGGTTCAGTACTACTTTCAGTTTAGAAAAAAATTATGTGTGTATGTATAAATGTATATAAGTATGTGTGTGTTTCTTTCTACCTCTCTCTCTCTGTCTCTGTCTCTGTCTCTCTCTCTCTTCCCTTACCCCATCTCCACCCCCCAGATCCTTCTCAAGTTCCAGAACACTGGCCTCAGGAAGGGGAGATCAAGATTCATGATCTGTGTGTCAGATATGAAAATAATCTGAAGCCTGTTCTTAAACACGTCAAGGCTTACATCAAACCTGGGCAAAAGGTATGGAATTCACTGCCATTTGATTTATTTCATACAAACCCTCAGATGGAACCACTCCATTACCACCTGAGCTCTTTAGACATCCCAGCCAACCACAGCCTCACTGGGCTCCCATTATATTCCCTACGCTTTATAGGTCAGATCATTTGCACAAAAGAGAAAAGGGAGAGAGTGGATCCAGATAAAATACACATTCTCTAAGTTGTATTGCCATTCATTCATCTCCCATGAAGATCAAGAAAGTGAACAATAGGCATGTTTTTCAAAATTTCTAGCTTTTGGCTCATGACCATTCCAGATATCCCCTTGAGAACCTTTGTGTTTATACTAGCTCTAGTCCCAAAATGATTTATTTTAGTTATTGTAAAAAGAGCAAGTGTGTAGAAAAATGGACTCATTTTACATTTTGTTATAAAATCATCACTTCTAAGATAAAGTGGAACACTTGTTTGCTAGGTCAACAATATACTAAATGCAAAAATGAAGCCACAAAGGTTAAACAACACACCCACATAGAAATCAAAAGAGTTAGAGTGGAATCATTGAAGATTTGTTGAAGACCCCATGTTTTTAGCTTAATAATGATAATTCCTAAGGGAGATCTGAGAAGAAAATGATTATTTTAATGTAACTGTTTACATAGAGTTGCAGTTTCATCATGGTGTCTTACCTAAGGTAAAAATACTTCTGCCTATTTTCTATCTTTTGTCTGAGTCCTCTTCTTTCTGAGTGACAGTTGATTTCTTAGGTGGGCATATGTGGTCGCACTGGCAGTGGAAAGTCATCGTTATCTCTGGCTTTCTTCAGAATGGTTGATATATTTGATGGTGAGTTACTAACTAAACTTTTTCATTAGCTGTGTGATGCTCTTCTTTAAAAAAAAAATGCAACATCGACTTACCTAATCCTGCAGAAATAAAAAGTAAATATTTATAAGTACTCTGTGTCCTGAAACCCATGATTTGAGACAGGTATCCCAGATAAACAGTCTAGGAGTAAAGAAAAAACATAGAATTGGGGAAATAAAGTTATTAGCCCTAAACTCAGCTCTAGATATTATTGTTAGACCATTCTATTAAATTGGTAAAATGAAAACAAGACCATCCATTTTGAATAGCAACAGATGGAGGTGGCATTTCAAGAGGAAGGAAGAGAGAAAAAGACTGTCTCGCTTCCTGCAAACTAAATATATATATATATATCTTTCCATCAAAGGAATAAAAAGAAGATAAGTAATCTGCATTTTAATTTTGATGCATGACTTTTACCATCATCTTCTTAATAACATGGTTTAATTATGTTGAACATTTTGTTAGGAGGCAACCATTGCTGTAAAGTGCCAAGCACATGTTGACAATATACAAAAATATTTAGTCATCCACAAAATTATTAATAATATTGAACATGGAAGTAATCTAATCTTTGCTTTAGAAAAAATATGTCATTATTTAGTCTATCAAGTGACCTATAAATAGGCCAACACATATGCCATCTTGAATGAAAGGAGATCCATCAGCTCAAGAAGTACTTAACTATTATTATCTGTATTGACTGTGATAATGGTGATAGTACCTCACATTTTTATCATCTTTGACAGTTTATATTATTTAATTTAATCTACACAACGGCTCTGTGAGATAAAGAGGTCAGTTTATGAACAACAAAGTTGAACTGTGGTCATTGCAGGTTCTTTGGGGTTTAGATTCAGTGACAGGGTAAGTATCTGCCTCTAGGTGAGCAGCTTGCTCTTTCCATGGCTGATAATAAGACATAGATACTTTAAGGATTTTCTGTGGGATTTGCATTATAAGCCAATTACATGATCCAAAGACAATTGATTGAAACTTTTCATTAAAAAACTGTGGTTATGGGGCTTCCCTGGTGGCGCAGTGGTTGAGAATCTGCCTGCCAATGCAGGGCACACGGGTTCGAGCCCTGGTCTGGGAAGATCCCACATGCCGCGGAGCAACTAGGCCCGTGAGCCACAATTACTGAGCCTGCGCGTCTGGAGCCTGTGCTCTGCAACAGGAGAGGCCGCAATAGTGAAAGGCCCACGCACCGCGATGAAGAGTGGCCCCCACTTGCCGCAACTGGAGAAAGCCCTCGCACAGAAACGAAGACTCAACACAGCCATAAATAAATAAATAAATAAATAAAAATTGTATAACTTTAAAAAAAATAAATTAAAAAAACTGTGGTTATGATGAAACATATTAGATTAGCCATATTCTCATGAGTCCAGAAGCATCATTTCAGGCCCCATGAGGACTATGATAACTGTCTTTTTAATACTGTTAGGCGAGTGAGATTTTAATAGATAATATATTATTCTTGAAAGAAAGTTTAAGCTAACATCTTGCCTGCTTTTGGGTCTAAATCCAGCTGGAAAAGGGACTCCAGTTGCCATTCTTCTCTGGGAACTCTCATCTCATAGAGCAATATTGTCTTTGCACAAAGCGATATGATAAAATAAATCTATCAGGGAAAGGCAAGGACATCAAGATTGTGCAAGTCTATGTACAGTGTGGAAAAATTCACTAAAATGTGATACCTATGTCATAGAATTCACTTGTAATGCACTGTACTGTTCAATCAATAAACGAGTGAATAAGACAGACAAAAATGCCCATTTTCAACGATCTTGTATTCTAGTTGGGGGAGAGACACAATAAAAAAGATCAGTAAATGTGTATAGAATGTCCTATGAAGGAAAATAAAGCCAAGAACAGGATAAAGGACTATTGGAAGGAAGAGGAGCACTGAGGGAAAAAAGTACTTTTGGTTTGTATGAACCACATAAACTGCATAAAAAGTGGAAATCCCTTTAGGAGAAAATACATAAGAGCAAGTATCACCGAAATGTATATTTTTCATAGAGACATATCATGATGTTTTTAATACCTAAATGGAAAGCTTCCTCTTCTGAATTTCAGTTCTGAACTAGGAAAGTACTTCCAATTTGTAAACAAATATTACTTTACTCGTGATTTTACTACATGCTGCCATTTTTGTTTTTCTTTAACAGGAAAGATTGTCATTGATGGGATAGACATTTCAAAACTGCCGCTGCACACACTACGTTCTAGACTTTCAATCATTCTGCAGGATCCAATACTATTCAGCGGTTCTATTCGGTAGGTGACGTATTCAGCAGAAACTCATGTGCCTCAGGACTTACCCTTTGGCTCATAGGAGGGTTTTACTCAGAATTGCTTTTCAGGTAGGTGTGAAAGTTTGTCACCAAGATGATGAGGTCAAATGTTCTGTCCCACAGTTTGGACACCTACAGTGGCTAAATTAACCTATAGAAGCCCATATAGAAGCCCTATAGAAGCCCATCCTTTGTGCCTCCAGCAGTTCATCTCTTCTATCCGACCCTACAAACATCACTTTTTCCTCTGTACTTGGGGACAGTGATTCTTGGCAGACATTTCTGAGGTGTCCACCCTGCAGGCACCCTGCCTATCTCTTGTGTGTCTGGTCTGGCCTCAGCAGATATTGAGTTTGGTTTATACCTTGATTCCCTCCCATCACCCACAACTTCTCCTTCTGCCGAAATTGCTCTGAAGAAGCTGCTACAGCCTTTTCCATGCCTGGTTTGTGGTTTCTCATGAAAAAAAAAAAAAAAAGAATGGAGGTATCTACTCTTTGCTAGGTCCTTTAAATATTGATATATCATCTCATCAAATCCTCAGGGCACTGCTCTAGTGTTCATATTATTGTCCCCATTTTACAGATGAGGATTTTGAACCTCAGAGAAGCTGTAGCTTGGCCAAGTTCATATACCTAGTAAGTGGTAACACTGCCGTTCCAAATAAAGTTTGTCCAGTGCCAAAGTCCACTGTGTCATCGTCCACCAGATCATGGCTCTTATTCCATCCACCCTCTGTTCTCTCTTGTGCCCCTCCTCTATCTACTTAACTGCAAAGTATTTGCCACCTTTTACTAAATATTCCTTGTCTTGAAGAGAAGATGTATGTAAGATTGCTCCATATTCAATTGTAAAATTACTTTAATTAAAAGTTCTGGGCGTATCAGATTATTTAGCAATATCATAGTAAATCTATATCTCTGAATATATTTATTATGAATATTGTTATTGTGGTTGGTGCAGCATAGCTCATCTGAAATAGCATTGCATGTTCCCATATAGATTTCTGTATTTAATGTCAGTTCTGTAGGAATAATTTGCTAGACACTATTCAAGTTATATTAAACATAATATGAAAGTAGATGTATCCAATTTAATGAATTTTATCAAATCTTATCATGGATTTAAACTTACTAATTATATTATCGAAAACCATTGCCCATGACATTCAGGTCATTCATTCACCCATCAAGCATGAATTGAATGCCTGTTCTATCCTAAGCACTGTTGTAGATCCTGGGCATACAGCAGCAACCAAAACAAATAGGATTTACATTTTAAGGAAAGAACAGCAGTAAGCAAACGTACATTAAAAATCATTTTTTAAATTTATTCACTAATTAACTGATTTTTTTCCTACAGATTTAATTTAGATCCGGAGTGCAAATGCACGGATGACAGACTTTGGGAAGCTCTAGAAATTGCTCAATTGAAGAATATGGTCAAATCCCTACCAGGAGGTCTAGGTATATTTTCTAAATGATACATTTATTTTTTACATATGCAATGAATTCTACATATCTACATTTTTTGCTGGAATCACATAATTCTAGTGTTAAATCTCCTTATATTTAAAATAATCTCCTAAAGGTCATTAGGACACTTCAAAATCTAGTGTTTTTGCAGGGGGTGCAAGAGGATGAAACCTTATAACCTTCTGTTCTATGCAAGCAGGCCAAAATATTCCAATTAATACATTTATCTCTTCAGTCTTTCCACCATTGATGGATATAGATCACTTTAATTAGATTGTTTCCTTGTGGTCATTCTACTCACATGATTTACGTGATCGCTTAACCCTCAGTAGGTAGATAAGAGGACTGAAAAAGCTGTTAGGTCCAAAGAGTACTTGGTGCCATTTAGAAGCAGGTATTTTCTCCATAGTGGCAGCCATTTTCTTTGCTGCCAGGAGGGCATATTCCTTTTACTTACATGACATAATTTTTTGGAAGACATTATTTTCTATTATCTAGCTGCAGGATCAGTTTGGGTATTTGTGTAAGATATGAAACATGTACTCAAACGATCCCTGAGTTAAATTCAGTCCCAGATGTAGTATAATTTCTGGCAAATAACCGATGATAAAAACAAAAGAGCAATGTGAATAACGAAAGAACAACATGATTAATGAAACAAGAGAGAGTTCATGATATAGTCTTTATTCATAAAAGCGAACATCTGTAGTTTTGGACTTCTGTTTCCTTAAAACCTGAACACATTTAAGAAAGCATCGGAAAGATTAATAGTTGGTTGATATTCTAATTTTAATACATAATATGTAGTTGCCAAATTGATTGTGTTGTTTGACATCTAGTTTTTGTTTTTGTTTTTTTAATTAACCCACAAAATAAAATGATGTTTATTTGTTAGTTTATTTGGGAAAGGGGACTCAAAAACAATACCTTTTATGATTATAATTTAGTCCCAAGGAAAAGGCATCCCACAAACGAAATTGGGGCAGCGTGTCTTTAAGGATAGTTTTACTGACTTTGCCTGTGTCACTGTGGGAGTAATTGCAGAGGTCTGGGTGAAATTTCCCATAATAATTTTTGATGTCTGCTCTGGAAAGCCCAGCTAATGTACTTGAAATTGAAAAGTCTACTTGCGATAATGCTTACAGACCTTTTTTCCTTGGTATTTAGAGACTCTGCCCTCCCCCCATTAATAACTGGAAAGGCAGACAATTACATCTTTATAGTTCTCTTCACTAACATGAGACCTGCATGTACGTGTTTTGAATCATGGGCATAGTGTTTGGGGGTTATGGTACAGTGTAAGCAACAGGGAATTGCATTTACACTATGTAATTGAATATTGTTTATGTTCATTGTCTTAATAAAGATTACATCAGTGGTTTGATAATGATCTGGTTCATGCCAACTCTAGTGAAGAACATTCATCATGCCCCGCTTCCTTTTTATTTATTATATACATTAAAATTTGGAGAATAGATGCATAGCCTCCAAGCATGAGAAATTATAAGAATTTGATGCAGTGAGGCAATAATCAATAGAAATTTCCTCTCAGAGCCCTACTAAAAAGTGTTTGAATCCTAATAATATAGATTATTTTGGAAATAGAACTTAAGCTAAACTCACAGTAGTACTTTATAAAATGTGGTTGAAACAAAAAAAAAAAAAAAAGAAACTATAATGAGGACATAACTCATTTATCCATGCAATAAAGTTTCATTCAGCTACCATGTCAGATGCCAAGTGGTAAGTACTGGGGATACATTGATAAACAAAAACAAACTCAGTCCTTACCCACTAGGAGCTTAAAGTCCAGGGGGATGATATAATGGAAGGAGAACAGGTACTGGAGTTGAGAATATTCTGTTTCTTATCAAGCTCTACTACCAGTTAACTAGGTGATCTTGGGCAAGCCACATCATCTCTCTGGGCCTTGGATAATTATATTAAATAATTGAATAATCTCCAAGGTCTTCCAGTCTTTAAAATGTTTAACAGTATTTTATATCCTACTATAAGGAGGGAATTTACCACCTGTTTTCAAACACAGGGTGACCCGGGATCATCTTCATTTTCCCCAATTAAAGTTCCTCTTTGCTTTTCCAATATGAAATCCTTGCACCAGTACAAAGTGATATGCAGCATGTTCTTGTAGGACATATTGTGTTTTCTACTACTTTGCCCAAGGAAAATGTTAGTATCATTTCTTTAATGAAGTCCTTGCTTCTTTTTTTGATTTAGATGCAGTTGTCACTGAAGGTGGGGAGAATTTTAGCGTTGGGCAGAGACAGCTGTTCTGCCTTGCCAGGGCCTTTGTCCGCAAGAGCAGTATTCTCATCATGGACGAAGCGACAGCTTCCATCGACATGGCCACAGTGAGTGCGTTATCTGAGCTTCTTTAAATTAATGAGTTGAAGAAATGCATGTGAAAATTACAATTTATTTTTCCTGATTGGATTCTGAATCCTCAGTACTATTGTTTTGAGTATCTTCTCAACCACCTCCTTGATCAACCAATGATACAGCACAATAGAATTTCAATAAAGGAGACTTGACTCTTCTTGTAAAGGACCTCCTATTGTCAATAAACATCATATAAATTTGTCGTCACTTTTTTTTCTAGTTTTATTTTATTTTACTTTATTTTTCTCCATTCTACCTCTTTTTATTGAAGTATAGTTGATTTACAATGTGTGTTAGTTTCAGGTGTACATTAAAGTGATTCAGTTATACATACACATATATCTATTTTTTTCAGTGCCATCACTTTTTGATAAATCCTCAGAACAATAAAATTCCAGGGCTCAGTTGATGAGAGTATGTACTGTATTCAAGTATTCAAGTGTTGTGTCATGGAAGTTCTAAGATGAAATATGCAAATCTCTATTTAATAGAATCTATTGATAATCGAAACCAATCATTTTCTAACGCAATTTGAAGATGGAGTCATTATAATTAATGTTGGCTAGAATTAATAATGGCCTTCTCAATGTATTCATGGTAATGAGGCAGAAACTTTGCCTTTTGAAAGAAATCATTTAAAAGTGTCAAATAGGGGGAGGGATAAATTAGGAGTTTGGGATTAACATATACACACTACTGTATATAAAATAGATAATCAACAAGGACCTACTGTATAGCACAGGGAACTCTATTCAATATTCTGTAATAACCTATATGGGAAAAGAATCTGAAAAAGAATGGATATATGTATATGTATAACTGAATCACTTAGCTGTACACCTGAAACTAACATAACATTATAAGTCAACTATACTCCAATATAAAATAAAAATTAAATTTAAAAATAGTGTCAAATATGTCCAGGAAGCATCTGTCTGGAAGGCTGTGATTGAGTGGGGAAAACATCACATTGAACTGCTATCAATTAATGTTGTTCTTATAAAAGTTAACTTGATATTAAAAGTTTGGTATCAGAAAGGACAAAAATAAAAATCTTATTTCTTTTCTTACTGTACACTTTAGATTGAATAAAACTACCCAAAAAGGTGAAACAGTTTCAAGATTATTAAGAGCCATATATATATGGAGCTGCTAATTTGACATCATTTATTTGTATTAAGTAAGACTAATCAGTTAAAGTACCTATTCAAAGTTTATATATCCTTCTCGGAGTTAAGATAATTTAAAGCAATGAAGTAGTTTCTAATGAAGCCATTTCACTAAGTAAACATAACTACATCAAAATTAGTGTTAATTACTAAGTTCTGACAATATTGTGGCTTATTGTAAGGATAGTACTGCCTCAGTAAAGACGAGAGAGAGAGAAAGAGGGAGAATAAGAATGAATTAATTGGCAATAAACCATGTGATTGGAAGAAATAGCTCCTTCACTTTAAGACTTAGGTAATCGAGCTTTTTTTCTAAGAGAGAGGTAGAATCTTTACCCAGGACATCTTTTAAAATATAATGATAACAATGGTTTGTGGTGGGAATAAAAATAGTTCCTGCCTGGAATGTACTTTTATGGGTCAAAATCCAAATTTTTAGCATGTACTTTATTTTTTCCTTTTCTGACACAAAACTTAACACTATTTTAGGGTTTTATTAGTTTTGAATACATCCTTTTTATGGCATAACTCAAGTGAGCATTTCCACACCCATTTGGTTTCATTTTCCTCATTCAGTTTCCTGGCAATAAATCTATCAGTCATTCCTAGGTGATAAACTGAGTTTTATTTGCACTTTGAAGACACTGCAGAAGCCAGCTGGAGCTTGCTGCTGGGCACTGCTCCCTGTTAGGCCTTCTGCAGAAGACTTAGCAGTGAGAGTTCTCAGAAGAGATTGGGCATGTTGAAGCATTGTTCTTGGGGACACAATATCAATATTATGGCAAGAGAAAGTAGTCCAGAGAAAATTCAGACTCTGTTTATTTTTTGGCAGGAAAACATTTTGCAGAAAGTGGTAATGACAGCTTTTGCAGACCGCACCGTTGTTACAATAGCTGTAAGTATGGGCGACAGAGTTGATTTACTGCTCTTTGGTTTTTCTTCCAAGATTCAATATTCTTTATTTTTGAGCAATTAAAATATGTTGAATCATGCATTCCTCTGCTAATATTTCTGTATCCATACAAAAAAAAGAAAAAACAAAAACAAAAAACAGCTATGCTGTGAAAGTCTTTACACTGTTTTTTTCCAAGCTGTCTGCTCTACCTTCCTCTGCTAGGTTACAATGAAAGAACATTCTCAGTCTCGGGATTCCAGCAGGTTATGGCCTGTACTTTTTCACCAGATACAGATGGCAGTTCATATGGGATTATTCTTTTTTTTAATAATCGAATTGTCTGATGATCAGTTTCAGAAGCAAAATTCATTGGTTTGACTCCCTAGTCTGCTACTATTTGCACTTAATTTCTATGTTCCTATTTACTTAGCTGCTTGCAAAAAGACAATGAGACAGCTGTTCTGCCTTGCCAGGGCCTTTGTCCGCAAGAGCAGACAATCAAATTGAAAAACTGCTTAAATCTTTGTAATGCCCATTATAGCTTACTTCAAAGAGGCCATGGTTTTGTCTCTTCCTCTTTGCAGATGGATGGATTCTTACTGACATTCAGGCTTAAATTTAACAGAACTACTTTTTAAATGAATTGCTTAGACATTTTCCCTCTTGCTGATTCTTTTCTCTTCTTTCCATTTTTCTTTTCTCTCCAGCACCGTGTCTCTTCAATCTTGGATGCAGGCATTGTTTTAGTCTTATCTGAGGGTATATTAGTGGAGTGCGATACTGCTCCAAACTTGCTCGCTCTCAAGAATGGCTTCTTTTCCACTTTGGTGATGACCAACAAGTAGACATCCTGAGCTACTCTGCCAAGTAGCCCATTCTCTGGTAGTTATCTTAGCGACCTCCCCCCAGTAAGGCCGAGCAAAGGCAGAGATTAGAGGGGAGGGAGGTGTTGAGGGAACCAACTCCAGGGTATTATTATACAAATCGGTTCAACCAGGGTGCTTCCGTCGTGCTCAATACAAACAAGGCACTTGAATATGTTTTCAAATGTATACATGCACGAGAGAGAGTCGGAAAACCTGGACCCAGATTTACCTCTATCTTAAGGAACAATTTCTCTCTTCCTTGAGGATGTTCTGTAAGCGTCCTTAAAGTACCGTACACGTGATGTTCCTTACCTGTCCTGAAGAATGCATTGTTTAACTTAATAATTACTTCAGTTTAACAGTTGAGTCATAGGCGTTATGTATGGAGTGCTTGCTTGCGCTTCCAATTTTGTGAATGATGCATGGGAGAAAGGGTACCCTTTGAAGTGCAGCTTTTTCAAGGGGGCTGGAAATGATTCCCCATCCGGGCCCACCTTCTGTAAACTGGGCCTAAGTAAAAAGAAATCCACTTTCTCTCACTTTCCCAGCGAACTCTGTGATTCTTTCTGCCCTGGAGTCACTTGATTAACTCATTCACACTAAAGTGTGAATGACTTAAGGAGTGAGAGAATTGGCTAACTTGAAAAATGTTCCTATAATATTTTCCAGAATTTTCTCACTGAAGAGATGGGGAAGATCCTGCTCCCCTGAAAAAGGCAGGTTAAAAGAGGAAAAACAGACCTTTGTTTACTCAAAGAACTAGTTTTCTTTACTCTGCATGAAGCATGGTATTGTTGGGTGGTCCCATTTAGTCAATACCTGAAAGATACTTGAGCATAATTTGTATTTTTTCATCAAAAAATTATGTTCTCTTACCCGATTTCTGTTCTCCTACATTCACTGATACTTTTCTGTGTACTTGTATATCTTTCACCCATTCTTCATTTCAAGACCACCAGTGTGGAGGTGGCCACCAGGATACCTAGAGTTCTTTCCCCTGGACACACAGAAAGCTGTGGAGGAGAACAGATTACTGTGGGATCAACTCCTTTTCCCAGGCTTATAGGAAGGAGAGCTCCACCAATTTGTGGTAGACCCCTTGTACAACAATCCTCAGCTCTATTAAGAGTAACTATTTTTCCTTCCCTGATAAAAGTTGTTCTGTTACTTTTGGTAACTGCCACTGAAAATTGTGGAATAACTTTAAAGATAACTTTCTCAGGCTTCTAAAAAGCAGCGCTCATACCCCAAAATAGTGCATGGCATTTTTTTAAGGAAGATGATCTATTCTTCACTCTTGATGAAATTAATTTCTCTGGAGCATTTTGAAAATTTCATCATTGCTATGACAATTGATACCACACTTCGTCAAGTGAAAAATACTTTGGAGTAATAGAATAAACACTTGATATATTTATTTCTATAGGCCAAGTTTTTCAATATTTTTAAAAGTAAACATTATTTTAGAATATCAAGGCAATGTTTATAATACACTGTTTATGGATTTAGAAGCCAGGTTTTTTAAATATCTATGATATGGTTATTGAAGAACTAATTTTTTTGAAGGAAATGCATAGCAGCTATTAAATAGCTCATTATGTTTATTTTTTTTCTAAATGCATGGGGATGCAAGTGGCTCTGGTCCATTCTCAAAGATAGATAAACATTATCCTTCAAAGTGTGATAATTCCTAAATGTATACCATTCATTACCTGTATTTAGTGAATGATGTAGGTTTGTCTATAGATGTTGAAAATAGTGGTGAATGTTCTAAGCTGTCATCTTTATCACATTCCATAGTCATGTTGCTTTTCCCCTCTAGTTGTGAGTGCCAGCCAGGATTGCTTGTTTTTCTGAAAGCATGAGCATTGAGACTACCCCATCTGCATGGCCCAGGGCAAGTGATAAGCCTTTGCTTCTGGGGATGGCTTTAGGTTGGACTTTGGGTTGTTAGGAGAAGACACTTTGGAAGACTATGCATCAGCTAAACAAATGATATTTCTAGGTTCGGCAGTCCCATCTTCATGCTGATGTTTTGACCTGTTCAGTCCAGGTCCAATATGGTGGGCCCTGGCCACATGTGGCTACTGAGCACTTGAAATGTGGCTGGTCCTATTGAGAGGTGTTGTAAGTGTGAAATACATACTGGATTTCAAAGACTTAATACTAATAAAAGAAAGTAAAAGACCTCATTAATAATTTTTATATTGGTTACATGTTGAAATAACATTTGGGGTATATTGGTAAAATACATTACTAAAATAAATTCCACCTGTTTATTTGTGCTTATAAAATGTGGCTCCTAAGAGATTTAAAATTACATGTGCCTCACATTTATGACTCACATTATATTTCTATTGGACAGCACTTATCTTAGCAAGAGTAGTGAAAAGGTCCACTGCAAAGACTTTTCCCTTGTAAATCCTAACGATAAAAAAATTATAGTAGCTGACATTTATTATTTGCTCATATGTATCAGACAAAGTCCTGAATTTTTTTTCACATGGATTATCTCATTTGATCCTCACCACCGTTCTCCAAGGCAGGTACTATGACGACCATCATTTCACTGATGTGAAAGGTGAAGCATACAAAAGTTGTTTGTTGCTCGAGATTGCACAACCAAACCATGAGTCCATTCTAACTTCAGAGCCTGCATTCTTAGCCATGATGCTAAGAATGACAAGTGAACAATCCTCTAAGTACCAGATCCTCCCAACAAAATGGTCTGATGGCAGAGTGGAAATAGCTCACACTTTGAAGTTAATAAGTCTGGTGTGGTTGCTGGTTCTGCTACTTATTATCTGTGTGATACGCTTTTGCTTTATCTCTATGAACCCCAACGGTCTCCCCTATAAAGTGGAGAGAGATAACACCCACATTCGAGGAATGTTCTGATGATTAACAAGTATGTGTGTGGAGTACCTAATGTATAATATATGCTCAGTAGGTGGTAGCTTTTATAATGATGAATTACTAACACCAAAGCTTCTCTCCAGAGGGTACCACGTGGGAAGAGAGGATGAATGAGTGGCAGTGATCGCTAAAGGCAAAGAGACAGCATGCCTACCTAAAGTCCTGGATAATTCATTTTAACACTGCATGCCAGAATGGACTTCCCCACATGGTCTTCCTAGAATTGAACCACCTTCCAGAGTTCTTCAAATTGTGTGTTAGCCCACAGAATTATTGACTCTACTCAAGAGATAATTTTAGTCTAGATTAAACTATAACCCAACTGGTTCACGATGACTCTTCTTATCATTTAATTACTTGACAAACATTTGTTAGCCTACTCGCATTTCCATGAAAATGATGAAACTACTATATTAGCTACACCCAATTTAATACAGCCTATATAAGACCATACTGGCCGGTGTTTAAAAGTATGTAAATCAATCATACTTTAAATAAGAAAGAAAAAGAGGGGCTGTGCTTCTTGCACCTCCTGGCTTCCCAAGATAAAGAAATGTCCTTGAATAATCAGTGAAATATGCATTTTCCATTGCTTTGGCTGGTGTCCTGAAATTTATAACGAATACATTTATTCTTTTTTCACTCACAGCATCGGGTTCACACTATTCTGACGGCAGACCTAGTTATTGTGATGAAGCGAGGAAATATTTTAGAGTATGACACTCCAGAAAGCCTCTTGGCCCAGGAAGATGGAGTATTTGCTTCTTTTGTTCGCGCAGACATGTGAAGGAATGTCTTAAAACCATACGTGTATTTAAAATAATGCTGTCATAACCTACTTAAAGGATCATCAGCTTGGCCTTTGGAAAGTGGCATCTTAAACTTTTATATGCTTTTGTGAAGCTTACTTGTTATGTTGTGGAATTTTGTAGTTAGTAACAATATCACTTTACCAGTGAATATTGTGTTTTCTATGTTGACATTTATTCTTCCTGGTTTTTTGTTTTGTTTTGCTTTCCAAGCTATTACTGCTTAATATGTTTATTACTGATGCTTTTTTCTAAAGATTAAGCCACATCACCTTTAAGAATAACAGGTTGTATTAAAACATGTAAGCTACTTTAAGTGGTAAATCAACTGCTATGTTTAAGTCTGGTAGGTATCTCTCAGGCGTAGAAGTTACAATGAGTGTTCAGTATTATTGTACTCTGATTTATAAGAATATATTTTCCTTTTTGTCTCCAGATGTTACTGGAAGAAAATAAAAGGTAGACAGCTTTTCTAGTCAGTTAGAAAGTGAAACACTCAAATTCATTATCTGGGGTCTGAGAATATTTTCTGTATTCATTAACATTAGTAATACTGATGTTTCTTTTAGCAGTCTCTTTTTTTCATCTAAATTGTTTCCTGTCACCAAGAAGTCATCACATTTATAATAATGCTGTAAAGCCAAAACCTTCACTAGAAAGATCATGAAAAGAGTTTGAAAATTTGACAAATTATACCCAAGGTTCCATTTTTCCCTGTCTAGTAAGAGGAGAGTTCTTAAGATATCAGGCATATTGTGCCCTTTCCAGACTGAAGTTCAAAGAGTAATTAGGCTCAACCTTTCAGCGGCAGGTCAGCTACAGCTTTTTATGGTTTATTTAATCATTAGATGTGGTTAATCATCAAGCCCTAAATTTCCTCAAGCCCTAAAATTCCACATTATTCAAAATTAGGGAGCATAGGCAAGTGGCCTTATTTTCACAGGATATATGTATACATACATACATACGTATACATCTGTAGGTGTACATATATATGTAAAGCAAGTATCTATTTCTAGGTGGAAGAGTGTACTTCTTTTAGACATTTATGCCCAATGGTGTCACACATGTATACATTTCCTCCTGCTCTAATTTTAATGTACGTGTAAAAAGTGTATCAAAAATGTTATTCTAATTTTAATGTGCATGTTCACAGCGCATTAAAATTTATGACATATTAGTGTTATGCTTGCTTAAATGTAAATTAATAGATTCAAAAAATATTAAAAGTTACCTTCACTGTCATGCTAGCAGCCAAAGCTTTCTACTGCAATTCTGTACCTGTTTGTATAAATATCATTGATTTTCATGTGAGGATCCATGGGCATTGTAAGATTGTGAAGAATTATGATTGATGAAAAAAGAGAATATATGCTCCCTCCCTATAGTTCTTGTGTTCAATTTATTGTATTGTGTATTCACGCTTGCCTGATGTTTACCTAAAATAAGTTTCACGAGGATGGACAAAAATGTTCTATGATATTTAGCTCAAATTGTCACCTTTCGTTGTATATATAAAACTTCATTGGGAGAAAAATCCTCTTATTGTTTCCTAAAAGCTAAACAGAACAGAATCAGTAACTATTGATTTGATCTTGAAAATATTTTCTAAACATTCCACCAATCTCCTCACAGTATTTCTGGCATTCAAATACTTTGTAAGGCTGAATTTACATGATGCTTGTTACCAAGTTATACCTCAATCTCACAGAGAAACTGGGATTTATCCACTGATGTAATCCCTCACAATATTTGTAAATTCTACTGCTATCCAAGCAACATCAGCAGAAGCATATCTAATTACACTAAACAGAAAGTCATGTTTACTGTTTTTACACCTAAGTGGTCACTGGTTTCCTCATAACTTTTAGCCACTTGAGTGTTTAATTGTTTACAAAACTAAATTGACTGAAAAGTCAAGGATGATTTTTTAAATTGTTTAATCATTTATTGTGTTATATGTATGATCTATTGAATATAGAAATGACTCATCTTGAAATAATATTTTACTAAATAAGTACATATCTATAGAAGAAGACCAGCCTTTACCTAATCAAATTTCACATTCACAAATTTCACGTTTAATTAACCAAATCGATTTTACCAATTTTAATTCCTTAATATTTGTTAAAAGCAGTAAATACATAAATCTTTATATGAAAATAGATTATTGATATTGTTGAGAGAGAAAAAATACTGCTCTTAAAGGATTGTGCATCCTCTACTTTTATGCTACTCCACACGATCAATATAAAAGTCAACTTCGCTCTAGACTAGATAAGAGAAGACCCTTCTAAGTAACTGATACTTGAGGTCTGGGACCAAGTCTTGTTTGTCTTTGTACCCTTGGCATATAATACAAGTGCCTGGACCACAGCAGGCCCTAATAAGTATAGTTGATTGATCCACTGATTAATTTCACCATGTGCCTATAACTCTTCACTTTCTGTGTTGTGTTTACTGTGAAAATATATTGCTTTGGTATTATATAATAAATTACTCTTTTTGTTTGCTTAATTAAAAAGGATGATTATTCTTTCACTTATAATACCATTGGGGATCAACCACGACTGATCAATAGATATAAATTAACACAAGTTGACAAGACAGTAACTGATCATGCTTTGACAATTTTGTTTCACATCTGCCACAGTCATGCACTTTATTAGTTTTATATATAGGCTCTAGGGAAGTTTCCATCAAGTGGAACAACTATATCAATAAGTTTTATTACATCTCTAATTAAATAGCTGGATGTCTGGACTTTTCCCCAAGGTTTATTGATTAGTTCTTACGATTGCCTTCCAATATATCTTTTATGACATTTTGTACTACATTCTTTGGAGTTCTGTGACTTATACTACTATAATAATTCCCTTATTAATCCATTATCCAAAGTTAAATGCAATCTTCTAATCTTAGCCTTTTAGAACAAGAAACAGTAGCCAAGAGGCTGTATCCTGTAACTTGTTTAATTTTTTCTTTAGTAACTATACATCATTTACAAGATTTGCTCAAGCATAAGTAAGATTCACCTAGCCCAAACTCTCCAGTGAAAGGGCTTATATCTGTATTTCTAGCAAATGCTTTCAGATGAGATTCATAATTAGCCAAGTTTGGGAATCGCTGATCTACCTCAGTCACCGCTCTCATTTCTTTTTATTGTGCATAACATGGAGCCATAACATGCTGGAGGTGATTTCCACACGCTTCCTATCTTTGCTGACATTAACCTATCCTGGATTGCCAAAACAAGCGTCTCGGTGTCATTGAATGAACTGCCTTAGTTCCGTCATAAAGGAAACATAGTGAAATGAACTGAATCTTAGCTGAGAATATATAAACAAGGACGCTGAACGTGATTTTCTTTTGTGGTTTAATCAGCAATATGTGATCTAAGGGGTTTTAAAAAGATGTAAAGCTTTTTCTACCCACATCTGAATTCTCTGTTGAATCATTTGCACGTTATTCTGCTGAGTTTGAATTCATATTTCCAAAATGTTTATAGTGTGTAAATGTGATCATTGTGGGTAGGTTTCACTAACGGTATTTCACAATATGGAAGGAAGTCAAATTACCTGTGATGATTACTCCCCTTGCCACCTTCACATTTTTCCTGTAGGTATCATCATCGCTGACATATGAAAGTTGATGTATTCATTCTACATATCTACTACATGGTATTTAAATTATTTCTTTTTCTAGGGACTATAGCTAATTTCCCTTGTCATTCACACTATGGTCACCAATGCCCTATTTCTAAATTGACAAAGATCAAGGGAGCCATACCTGGCTAAATAAGTTAACTGGCTCAAAGAAGAAAGCCTTCTGTGATTTTAGTGCCACCAACCATCAGAGACCATCTCCAAATATATACTGCATATTAATTGCAAAGAGCGTTGTTTTCAGACAATTATTTTTTTATCACTTAATCTGCCCTTTGCATAAGTAACTTGTTCATATAACAGCAACAGTGCAACACTGGCTAATGCTGCTTCATTTCCATTTTTCTCTTAGGGCTACAGTATGTGCTATTTATACACGTTATCAGTTTTTATTAAGTGAAAGACTGTTGACCTTTAATATTATCAGGGCTAAGTGGATTTAGGCCAACTCTTCCGTATCTAAGTATTTGCACTTTGACTCATAGTAGTTGGAGCTTTGTTCCAACACTAGTTAAGTAAAGAGCAATTTTAAAAATTCCTAATCTCTTTCTTTCAGAGACCCGAAATGTTCATCAATCCTTTGGAAGTAGGCATAAACAGAATCCTCCAGTGAAGTTTACTCTTAACCCTCTTTCACAGGTTACAATCTATCTCCCAACCTCTCAGTATGCATGGGCCCCCCCCACATACATATCATAGATAGATTCACTTCTATCTTAACTTGCTGCCCTAAAGAAGTGTATAGTTGCTATGAATTTTTACAACACACATTAACACAATGCATAGATAAGTCAAATACAAGTGCTTAGAATGGATGGCAGAAAGAGATGCTTACAATCATAATATTCTTTAAGTGTTTCTTCCAGACAGAAAAAAATCACCTTAGGAAGAAATTTCACTTCTTGATAAATCATAAAATGTATTTCCACACTTGGTCTTAGCCAGAAGGCTGAGAAGCGCTAATAAACTGTATTTCCAGTGATAGGAAGTTCAACCCACCTTTTCTACCAGTTTTTAAGATAACAGTAGCAACACATTGCTGGGTTATGGTGGGCAGGTTCTTTTTAGTTCAACAAACGGATGATAATAATTGTTATGGGGACTTCCCTGGTGGTCCAGTGGTTAAGACTCTGGGCTTCCACTGCAGGGGGCATGAGTTCGATCCCTGGTCAGGGAACTAAGATCCTGCATGCCACATGGCACAGTGAAAAAATTTTTTTAAATTTAATTAATTAACAATACTAATAATAATTGTCATGAAAGCTAGTAAACCAGGCATTTTTGAAAGATGGTTGTCTCCCTACTAAGGAAGGTTGCATGAAAATAAACTTTGGTTACTTCGTCTTGATTGATAATTTGTTGAGTATCTGCTAAGTGTCACCTTTGAGTAACAGAGTGTGATTCAGGGAGATTATTTGCCAGGGTAGTACAAAGCTTTCTAGTATATTAAAATTAGTATAAAATCTTCCGAAATAACTATCTTTATTGTATTTATTTTACAGATGAGAAAACAGAGGTTAGGATTTAAATGAATTACCCCCAAATCATTGATTAAATCATTGGTCTCTGTCCGACTGCAGAGATGGCACTTTTAAACACCAGAGAATGGAAGTAGAAAGATGGGGGTGGTATTGAAGGGAGATTTGTGCATTGGAATCTAGGAAATGCAGAATTATTGGGTCTCAGGGAGAGTGAGGACTGGGCCAGTTCTAAAGACCGTCCACTCTCTGATACTCTCTGTCTTCTCAGCTTCCTCTTCCCTTCTGAGCTGCCATTTCCATCCCTCTGTCCACCCCTACCTCATCTTGTGTGTAGCCTTTCTGACCATTCCTATCTCAGATGAAATCTTGGAGCCCCTGGGCCCACAACTCACTATCTTCACTTCTCAGATTGTCTATTTCCAAGTACCAAGCAAGGAATCTACTTTGTCCAGCGAATCTTTTGATCTTATGTGTGACTGGACAAATTTGCATCACTTCACTTTGGGTCAAGAATCAATCTCTGGCCTAAATAGCTGTGACCAGAAGGTCTGAGCCAATTGGAAGTAATGTCTTCTGCTGAGGTGAATTTCACACAGTCTGGAGAGTGCCATGAAAGCAAGAATACAAACCCCAATCACAACCAGTAGTTCCAGGAAAAGAGCGATGAAACTGGGCTGGCTACTGATTATTTTCAGAAGAAAAAGGAAAATTGGAAGGAGGGAGAACCGTTCTTCAATCACATGAGCACTCAAATGAGGTAGTTGACTAAACTCTTGGGCATTCTTCACATGTTCGCATACCCTACCTTTGCTCCAGAGAGAAGGAAAGTCCAAAGAAGGATATAGTTTTCTTTTAAAATAAGAAAACAAGACAAAATCTCCTGCCATAAGTAACTTCCAAATATTGACTTTTTAAGCCCAAGTTTTATTTCCCTGTGGCAATGACTGCATAACACACAGCCTGTGAGACATTTCCTCACAGCCACCCATTCAAAATGAGCAGTAACACTCACCTAGAACTGCACCATCCTGCTCATTTCAGGATCCCCAACACATATGACAATCACAAGCATACTTTAGATAGAGGGACCCATGTCTCCCAGTGATCTATCACTTCCATTTCTAAGTGCCAAGCACTTGGCCCAGGCACTGAATTTGCTGTGTCCTTGGCAAACAGGAAAGAGAAAGTGGCAGAAGGCAGATTTGGGGGTGACACAATTTCACCTGAAAATAGGAGCTTCTTTTCTTTGTTCCCACTTGACAACTTCCAGCATATATTAAATGCAGTAAAATATTATATTGGAAACGCAAGGCATCTAGGCTTTTGGCCAAAAATGTAGGGGAAAAATTAGCAAGCCTAGTATTTCATGGGAAATTCTTGGCTTAAATAATATTTTAATAAAGCTTAGCTACATGTGCCAATAAAACATAGAGATGACAGAATGATTTATGATTTAAGTATCATATAATCGCTGAAGTGTCTAGTACCATCTTATATCAAACAACATAAGAGAAGCAAATTCCCGGGGGCAAAGAAGAAAGGAGCAATGTGAAATCAATGCAGATATCAGTAGAGTGCATATTGCATAAACCATCTCATTAAAAATTTGATGAAAGGATAATAATAGCTAACATATCTTGAGAAGATATGATATGAGCCTTATAAGTATACTCTCATTTAATCTTGACAGAAGCTCTATAAGGTAAGCATTATTATCCCCATTTTAGAATTGAGGTACAGATTGGCTAATTTGCCAAAGGTTTAGTGGAAATGAGATGCAAACTCAGGCGATCTGATTTCCAGGCTCATACTCATAGCCATGTGCTATACTAGACTAATGATTAAATTAATCATTTAACTTTTTTTGGGAATAAATTATTTATATGATATATGATCTATAATAACACAGAATTATTTCAGTCTATGTAGAATATATTGAAAAAGGAACTGGACCAGGAATTAGAAGACCTGAATTCTAGTTTCAATTCTATCACATATTGAATGTATGGCCTTGGACTTATCATTGAAAGCCTGAGTTTCCATCTCCTCATTTGCAAAAAGGAAAACAAGAAGGCATGATAACAACCACCTGCTGGCCTCATTGAGTTTTTGTGAATCTTAAATTAAATGATGGTGAAAGAATTTTATGATTTGAAAAGCACATTCTGGTATGAAATATCAGCATTGAGAACCCATTACATATACCACATCTTAATAGTATTATAGGGATTTTTTAAGTCAGAAAATAAGCTTTTCCCTTTTTAAAAAACTTGATATGATTCTAACTTTACAATGGTGAGATGATATATTCAAGCTGAAATATTATATAAAAATGGCTCCAGAATATCGATATCCTTGGGGTTCTGGAAAGGGCAAATGCAAAACCAGTCTTCTGGGGTACAACCTAGATGTCCTGGGGAGGACATAAAAAATTAAGTGAACTCACACTCAAAATTAAAACCACCAGGATGGGAATCAAGAGACACAACAGATAGGGATATTAGCACAAGAATGAGAAATAATAAAACAATCTATAAGAGATTTTAAAATATGTATGTTTGCCAAAAAGGATGTGAAAACGTGCTCATTATCATTCTTCATCAGGAATGCAAATAAAAAATTAAAATTAAAAAAAAAAACCAGCTACCTACCCACTGAAATGACTAAAACCACAAAGACTAACAATACCAAGTGTTGGTGAAGGTGGGACTCTCACACATTGTTGGAGAGAGTGTAAATGGCACAACCAGGGTCGAAAACTGGCTGTTTCTACTAAGGCTAAATATGTGCCTTTACCAGGACTCAACATTTCCACTCCTGGGCACCTATCCAAGAGAAATGAGTGCTTATGTCCACAAAAAGACTTGTACAGAAATGTTCAGAGCAGCTTAATTCATAAGAATGAAAAAACCAAAAAAAACAAAAACAGCCCAAATGCCCAACAATGGGAAGATGGATAAATAATGGTGGCTTATCCCCACAAGGAAATACTATTCCTGGTATATGAAACAACATAGCCAAAGCTCACAAATATTATATTGAGTGAAAGAAGGCAGATACCAAAGAATATCTTTATACATGATTCCATGTATACCAAGCTAAGCAACAAGCAAAACATGCCAATGATAAAATAAGTCATAACAGACTGAGCTCTGGTGGGGAGCAATTACAGTCTGGAAAGAGGCAGAAGGAAATTTTCTAGGGTGATAGACATGCTTTATGTCTTGATCTGTAATCTGTATGGCAGTTACATAGTTGTTTACATGGGTTTTTTAAAAGGTAGGAAAAAGAACAAATTAATTTAAAATAACCAAATAGAATGTCTAGAAAAGAAAAAAGCCATTAAAATTAAAAATTCAATGAACAGATTAAACAGCAATTAAGCTTAAATGATGAGAGACTTCTTCCATTGGAAACAGATCTAGAACGCACGTGGAATGCAACACAGAACAAGCTGATAGAAAATAAGAAGAACACTGAAATGTAGAAAACAAACTAGTTACCAGTGGGAAGAGGGAAGGGGGGAGGGGCAACATAAGGGTAGGGGATGAAGAGGTACAAACTATTATGTATAAAATAAGCTACAAGTATATATTGTACAACACAAGGAATATTGCAAATATTTTATAACTATAAATGAAGTATAATCTTTAAAAATTGTGAATCACTATATTATACACCTGTAACATATAATATTGTACAGTGAGTATGCTTCAAAAAAAAAAAAGAACACTGAAAAGATATGGAGGATAGGGACTTCCTTGGTGGCACAGTGATTAAGAATCCGTCTGCCCAACCCTCAGAATATTTGCAAACGAATATTTGCAAATGAATCAACAGACAAAGGATTAATCTCCAAAATATATAAATAGCTCATGCAGATCAATATTAAAAAAAAACCCAATCCAAAAATGGGCAGAAGACCTAAATAGACATTTCTCCAAAGAAGACATACAGATGGCCAAGAAGCACATGAAAAGCTGCTCAACATCACTAATTATTAGAGAAATGCAAATCAAAACTACAATGAGGTATCACCTCACACCAGTTAGAATGGGCACCATCAGAAAATCTACAAACAACAAATGCTGGAGAGGGTGTGGAGAAAAGGGAACCCTCTTGCACTGTTGGTGGGAATGTAAATTGATACAGCCACTATGGAGAACAGTATGGAGGTTCCTTAAAAAACTAAAAATAGAATTACCATATGATCCAGCAATCCCTCTACTGGGCATATACCCAGAGAAAACCATAATTCAAGAAGACACATGCACTCCAATGTTCATTGCAGCACTATTTACAATAGCCAGGTCATGGAAGCAACCTAAATGCCCATTGACAGACGAATGGATAGATAAAGAAGATGTGGTACATATATACAATGGAATATTACTCAGCCATAAAAAAGAACGAAACTGAGTCATTTGTTGAGATGTGGATGGATCTAGAGACTGCCATACAGAGTGAAATAAATCAGAAAGAGAAAAACAAATATCATATATTAATGCATATATGTGGAACCTAGAAAAATGGTACAGGTGAACCGGTTTGCAGGGCAGAACTTGAGACACAGATGTAGAGAACAAATGTATGGACCCCAAGCGGGGAAAGCGGGGAATGGGGGTGGTGGTGTGATGAACTGGGAGATTGGGATTGACATGTATACACTGATGTGTATAAAATTGATGACTAATAAGAACCTGCTGTATAAAAAAATAAATAAAATTTAAAAATTAAAAAAAAAAAAAGAAAGCAGGGATCAAAATCTAAAATCATAGATGCATGAAGAAACCCTCAAAGGATACACAGACACTCGCAGTAGCGGTTGCCAGAAATAGGTGATAGTGGGAACTGGACAGATCAGCATCATGGAAGGGAGGTAGACTTCCTACTGAATAATTTTTTATATGTTCTAATATTTGATCAGTGTGAATATATGCTGTTTTTCATATAAGAAAGTATATGAAAAACAGCATATTTTGTTTTTTAATAAGACAAAAATGCAACCTGGAAAAAAAAAAAAAGAATCCATCTGCCAATGCAGGGAACATGAGTTCGAGCCCTGGTCCGGGAAGATCCCATATGTTGCAGAGCAAATAAGCCCGTGCACCACAACTACTGAGCCTGCACTCTACAGCCTGCGAGCCACAACTACTGGGCCTGCGTGCAACAAGTACTGAAGCCCACGCGCCTAGAACCCGTGCTCTGCAACAAGAAAAGCCACCACAATGAGAAGCCCATGCACCGCAATGAAGAGTAGCCCCCACTCACCGCAACTAGAGAAAGCCTGCGTGCAGCAACGAAGACCTAATGCAGCCAAAAATAAATAAATAAATTGATTTTTTTAAAAAAGTTATGGAGGATAGATTTAGACGGTCTGAAAGAGGAATCCCAGAGGGAAAAAAAGAGAATGAAGAGGATTCAAAGAGCCAGGAACTATTCCTAAAAAATTTGGACTCAGATGATTTCAAAAAGCGGCTAATCCTTATTCTGTTTAAACTATTCCAGTCCATAGAGAAGGAATATGCATCAATTTTTTTACGAAGACTCATAACATTTACCCAAAATCAGGCAGAAATAAGACAGAAAGAATAATACAGACTAACTCACTGATAAATATCTATGCAAAACTCCTAAATAAATAGTAGGAAAGACAATCCAGCATTATATTAAAATAATCATTTATCATGACCAAGTGGAGTTTATCACAGGAATGTAAAAACAATTTGACTTTTTTTTAACCTAGTAACATAATTCACCCTATTAACTGGCCAAGGAAGGAAAAAAAAGTCACTTTGGTATATGCTAAAAAGGTCTTTTATGTAATTCATCAACCATTATTGATTTTGAAAAGTAGAAAAAGCACACTACCTCAAAATGATAACCATGTAAACTATATATTCTGGAAGCATTTTCTCAAAATCACTAAGAAGAAAAGCATGTCTGATATCACCATTATTATTTACTATTGATCTGAAAATACCAACAAATGCAGGTTAAGAAAAATATACACAAATTATAAATTGATTAAATACTAATTAAAGAAGTTACATTAAAGTTATAATTATTTTAGAAAATATTATGTTTTAAGTTTCATTGGCCTATGCTAAATCCTTTACACACTTACCTCATTTAATCTATACAACTCGAAGAGGTAGATGTTAGAGTCTCCATCGTACAGAAAAGGCAATGGAGGCTCAGAGCGATTTAGTGTGTTGCTCAAAGCCACCAACCAAAGAAATGGCAGAACTGGTAATTGATCCCACATCCTTCTGACTCTAAAACTATGTGAACTTAAACAAAAGGTATACTTCATGCATCTTCCACAATTCCTCAATTTCAAAAAAAAAACTCAATTGCATAATAAATTTCTGTAGATTTACAGAGAGGAGATCATTTTATTACCCCATTTATTCTAACAATAAATGAGGTAATTTGACATTTTAGATTAGTAACAAATATCAAATATTTAATTCTAATTTGAACCTGTTTAGAAAAACGGTCTTGTAAAAACTTTTCTGGCACAGGTAATTTTTACCTAAAGGAAAATTCAGGTCATTTAACAGCAGAAAAAAAATCCTGGCAAATGATCATTGGGGCCAATGAGTCTAAATATCACTTTAAAATTTTCAACCTCTATAATCCCTCTGCAGCAGGCATTTTTGAAAGGTGGCAATAAGGAGTCACCTTACCGAGAAAGTTCTGGAAAATGTCAGGTTTCTCTTTCCAAGCACTGCATGATTCACTGATTTTTCAAAACATAGTGATATGAAAGCTTAGCAATGGATCAAGACATGGTTGGGAATTGCTGTTTCCCCAAGAGCTTCAGAAAAGCCTATAGCAAGATAGATCCCAGGATCCGGCAAACTTGCCTTTCTTTTGCACAAGAATATCAAGGCATAATTTCAAGGCCTGGAAAAACGAATAGTGACAGCCACTATTCTGCATCTCCTCTTGGAAGAGACCCTACCAGCTTTATTTAGTACTAGCATTTTGTACACTAAAAGCAGAAAATAATTACCACGGGTACTCTCTACTTGATTGAAGGAACCACTTTTCTCTTGGAGACACTATTACAGTAAACCAGACATGTTGATTTCCTGGGTCTCTATTTTATTACCAGTATCTTAGCTGGCTCCCTTTCAGTCCCCTGTCTTGATTAAATTCAGGAGTTGAGGAGATGCCAGTACAAGTACTGGATAGTTAGGATTCTGAAGGTTGGTGAGGTCTCAAAAATAATACTCAAGTCTATAAAATGATATTATCATGTATCTTCTTTTCTTAGTCTTAGATTAGGAAAGATAGTTAAATAATAGTTAAAGGAACCTGGGGATCTATCCTTCCCCCCTTCCCACTGCCATACAGCTCTGAGGTCTTTTTGACCATCACTAAACCAAAACAAGCCTAATTTATTAATAAGAACTGACATTTTTAAGTACTTAGACCAGTCACATCCACATCACCTTATATGGATTGTGTCCATTATTATTGTTCTCATAATAATTCTATGAGTTTCTTAAACCTAAGTGAACAAGAGAATCTCCAGGGGAACTCTTAAATGTGCTTTGTTAGAGGTGTTTATACCGTCTCATGAAGATATTTTAATTTGGGGGCCCAAGATATTATATCTTATTCTGTTCTTCCTCCATAAAAGCCTGGAGGAGCATAAAATAATGTAACCAGGTGTTTCCCACGTAGCTGGATCATGGATTAACGATCATCCCGTTGAGATATTATTCAGTGAAAAGAGTTTAGGATTAGGGGTCAGATGTTTTGAGTTTGTTTTGCTTTCCACCCGCTAGGTATTTGATTTTACACATCATCGTGCTATACTCAAATCGACTGTTGTGTAAGATAAGGAAAATAACCTAATTCTCACACAGCTGCCCTCAGATTAGTTCAATATTTTTCATCACCTAGAATGTGCAGACTCTGAATCTTTATTCATTGGGTGAATGGAGAGATGGATAGATCAGTGAATGCACTTCCCAGTTTTCCCATCTCATCTCCTGCTTTTCCTCACTTCCATCTGATATATGGATCTTGTTACTATTCTTCAAACACACCAAGCTTCTTCCCATCTCAAAGACTTTATACTTGCTCTCAGGCTGCCTGAGCCCCTGGCTGATTCTTTTTTCAAATCTCACCTTCTTAAAGAGGCCTTTTCTGAACTCTATGTAAAATTGCCAATCGCTGGCCCCAGTTACTCTCAATCCTTATCCTGCTTTACTCTCTTTATAAGTTTCAAAACCATTGATAAGTATAGACTATATTATTTGTCTACTTGTTCACTAACATCTTCCTCCCTAAGAATGCATTGGAGCAGGGACTTTGTTTTGTTCACCTGGTTGTATATTAAAAGGTAGTGATTGTTATGAATGCCCCCTTCATGATTTGCAGATTCACACCTGTGAGCTGGCAAAAGTTTGAGGCCTTGAGCATGCAAACTGGATGGAGATCTTTTTCACTGAATGTTCTAATGGATATCCTTAAAGAAAGGGGGTACCTAATTTAAAGGAGAGGGAGGCTCTTTTGCACATAAATAGATACGTATCTCAAAAAGAAATGTTCTCTCAACTCACTGGAACAGATAAGTACGAAGAGTTATATTGTCATTCCCATTTCATGATAACTCCAAAAAAGTGAGTTTATAACATGCTGTTTTGATTACTAGTTTATGTAACAGTTTTATTAAGATGATTCCAAAGCAATATGTTCCAAAGTGGTTTATATGAGGACACTAATAAAGCAGCATACCAAGCAAATAGACCAACTGTTATTTGGGCTGCTAACATGAATCGTTTCCATTGTCATTTTGAAGACTCTCCAAATTCTTAAGTCTAATACAGCTCAGGAAAATCAAGAGTTCTAAATTCACAAGTCACGTCAAAGGCAAGGTCATCAAATGCTAGGACTTCACCCTTTAGTCTCAGGAGTACTTTCAAGGATTTCACTGATTTGTATTTGGTAATCAAAGCAGCAGACAAACAGGAGAATCATCAGCCTTTCCACTTGTTTGAAGGCACCTGACAAACTTTTTTCTTAGGAAAGTGAGAAATGCAGAAACTTCTTTATCTGCAAATGAAATGCACATAGGGTCTAAAGGAATCTAACAGATATTTACTTATAAGTGAACAGATATCCTTGAATTGCTTCCCAATTACTGCATAAATTTCTCCAGGATGTAACATGAGCAGACAGATTCTTACAGGATTCCTGAAGAGTCAAGAAAATCATAAAATTTAAGGTTAGCTCTGTTCTAAACTCATTATAGGTCTTCTCTAGGAGTAATGCACAAATTAGTCCTCACTCTTGAAAGAGCAATTAGGAAATTATAGAACAGTTAAGAAAACCTTAAGTGGATGACAGCAAAATAGTGATTAAATAAGTAGACCAATAAAATAAGCCTGAAGCAGTAAACGTGTTCTTGAAAAATTGATTTCCTTCACAAATTTCTCAGAGGTAAATTTAAATGTTCATTATCTGGCCCATAATATGAAAAGAGGACGATCAAAGGGGGAAGAACTAGAGATCAATTAATAATATATATTGAGCAGCTACTGTGTGTCCAGAAAGAGGTCTGGGGATACAGATGTGTCTCCATTAGGCTCAAAAGTTGTCAAGAGAAACATAACTAGCAAATGCCAAGTTTAGACAAGTTTAATATATAAACAAGTTTAAGCAATGGGGACCTGGAGTGGTTAGGAGAGTTGCTGAGGAAGGAAGGAGTGGATAGTTTGAAGGGAGGAGAAAGAAAATGTCAAGAGAGAAGGGAGAGGTGATGAGTGATGAAATCTTTGCAGACAGATATGGCCCTAGACTTCAAGGAGATCTCCAAGCTTCAGATTACCTGCGTGGGCTGTGAGAAATGGCTGCAAACACATAAAGGGAGGAAAGACAAGAGGTAGAATAAGTTCAAGAAAGAGAGAAACACCATGTTGAGAGCACTATTCCTTCTTTCCTTCATTTGACAAGTATTTGTTGAGTACCCACTTCTAGGAGCTAGGAACAATTCCAGACACTGGGTCTGTAGTATTAACCACAAGCTGTGTGCCCTCATGCAGCTTCCATTCAGTGTAGAAAAACTAGTTAAAGGAAAAAGACATAAAGAGTTGGTTTTTAAAAATGTCAGGAAGGGAATGGAAAGAGAAAAGAAAAAGAAAGTCTGTAATATTTCTATAGGACACATTCTCCATCTTTTTTCCAAATGGCTGCTATTTGTTTTCTAGGCATATTATTGCCAAAAATTTACTTATTAACTTCTTAAAATTAACTTTCGTTATGTGCATCCTTAGTGCCCTTATTTTGAATTAATCAGTTTAAAGCATTAGCTACTAAAAAGTAGGGTATAGAGTTCGTCACTTCAAAACAATTCAAAACTTGACTTGAAACTGCATATGTGGAAGAATATACCTCACTAGAAAAAAACTGAATCCTAAATATGTGTTATAGCAAAAGACCAGAATTTTCAAAGGATTCCGACATGGATTTATTTGTTGCCAATCTTCTCATAATTGTCCTCAACACTTCACCTCTTCTTATTCAATTTTCCTACTATTTCTCTGTCATCACAGTAAATGTCACAGTCGCCTGTGACTTTACCCTCTCCCAATACTGACTTTGTAGCATTCCTTTTGCATACATTTGTATACTGTCCACTGACATTGCTTATTAGCCCCAGACCTCATTCCTTCTCTGATTAACACAATAGTTTCCAGGGTCCCCTTCTGCCAATCACAGAATTTTGGAGCCTGAAGGGACTCGACTTAGCAATGCACCTTCAAAGCCATCTTGGCCTCTTTTTCCTGGTCAATCCTCTTAAAGCAGGCACTTGCGGTGTTCTCTAATCAAAATCCTTCCATGGCTTACGACTACCTCCTAAAGACAGTCCTGACTCCCTTTTCTGAGCATTTAAGGCTGTCTATGTATTTTTTTTTTTCCCGAGGCACCAACGTGATTGTCAACCTTACCCTTCCCATTCATTGACTCAAAAGTATTCTTCGAGCCCCTCTGTAATTGAAGCTGTGCTAGAGGCTTAAGATACAGTCACAGTTCTGCCCTCTAGAGCCCTCAGTTTCATGGGTTGTGGGGAAGGAGGAAGGGGATGGGACAAGTACATGAATAACTCATTAGGTGTTCAGAGAGGTGGTGACAGAGGTTGCTCAGGGAGCACCGGACTCAAGCATCCGATCCTGCTCTTTTGTTGACCTTGCTTCATCAGTGCTGATTAAATTAGTTTGTTACTAAAACATGGTCCCCTCTTGTCAATCCTCCCTCATGATCTTCCTTCTCAGTAGGAAGAAGATCTTTTCTCTGCTTTTCTCTAGACCCAAATACATCTGGTCTTTCAAAGACTAGATCAGATGCCAAATAATCCACGTAGATTTCTTTCCTTAGTCTTCTAGTCTTAATATGTCTTGTTTAGTTCTATTTCCATTCTCATTCTAATCACATCCTTGCTTCTATTAGAGTTTATTATCAAATCCATGTCTCTTACTACAACTGTCTACCTCTTAAGAACAGCAACTGTGATATATATATATATCCCTTCCACAAATAGGTGTTCGATGAATGTTTCCCCAGCTAAAATAATAGGGAATAAATTGTACACCAAACAATTCTAAAATGGAATGATGAGGGGATTAACTGTACAATGTGATCCCCACACACTTGTAGTAAAACTGTCACATAAATTACTGTAAAAATTCACAACAGTAGAGGAGAGAGCTACCACTAACAGACGAGGATCCCCAGGCTCAAATTGAAGGGGTTAAGCAACTCTATCTGCAAGGGGGAAAAATGATTCTTCATTTGCCTTCATTAAAGACTAATTTTAGGTCTCTTGGTAATTAAATGAACACATTGTTTATGCTCCATACACTTTCTGCCCTGAGTCTTGGAAAATACATGAAATTTCCAAGAATTAAAGTTTCCATTAACACAAGTGCCAAATCAAGAGGTCTGACCTGTGGGAGAAAGCACATTTGTCTTTGCTGGCTCCTTTTCAAAAAGCTACAGAAAGATATTTACTGTATAACTTTCTTGTGCGCAATTGCTCTGTTTTATCATTGAGGCCATCTAGACAAGACCGAGAAGCTGCCACATTTCAGAAAGCCACCAATTACTGAAGAACGACGGTTTGAGTTCTGAAGTGTTGACTGCAGTCCCTGTTCGGGGTAAAAAATTTTTTATTGGAAGAGACTTCGAGCGGTTTTCTTCTTCCACTTTTTTTTTTTTTTTTTTTGTCGTAGTTGTGTGTCTGTGTGTGTATTTAATTCCCTGAGAACCAGCTTTGGCTGGTGAAGAAATACGTCAATACGAAGTGGGTTTCAGAACACTTCTTCCACTTATCCCTACTAGACGGAAATTTAATGTAAATCAGTATGTGTGCACACAGCCTAGACGCGTCAGAAGACTATTTTCTGATCTCTATATCTGGTTTTATGTAACCTGAAGTAGCACAGATATCTACCCAGGTTAAAAAAAAAAAAAAAATCTCTTTACGTCAGTGAACTCGAATTCAGAAAGTTCTCTCCCCGGAGCTGGGAGCCTTTTAAAGACATGAGTGTCACGCTGGCTGCAGGGGGTCGCAGCTACTGGGAAAAGGGCTCGTTCTCCAGGCCCCGCCCTCCACCCCCCGTCGCCCCTCCCTCCTCCCCGGGACTCGCCTCTCCCCCACCCCCTCCCTCCCTCATCTCTGCAATTTCGGCCTCAGAGGTCTGGCGCGCGTCAAAGCCCGAAGTGGGAGGCTGATTTGTGGAGCATCACCCCCCCCCCCGGTTCCTCTCCCCAAGCCTCTCCTCCGCCGTCGGCAGCGGCCAAGGGATAGAGCCGAGCAGGGGGAGGGGAAGAGCGACACCCATCCCCCTTCCTCCAGCCCTCCCCGCGTTCAGATTCAGCTGCACCTTTTATTATTTTAACTCTTCTCCGTAGGACGCGCGGCCCCCGGATCTGTCCCTCCGGCGGTCGCGGTCCCCGCTCCCGCGCCCGGAGATGGGACAGCGAGGGACCTGCTCGCGGTCGGCCGGCGTGTGCGGGGAGGTGCGGCCGCGGCGCCCGCTGCCCAGAGTCTGTAAGTTTCAACGCTCCTCTAAGCGGAGGGGAGGGGGAGGCTGAACGCGTCCCCGCAAATGATTGAAAATGCAGACCACGGGCGAGGTTGACAGCGTCGGATGGAATTTCGGGGCACACTCTTTTAATTGACTCTCTCCGCCGCCCGCAGGCTATTGTCCGGGGTTTTTCCTGCAGCTTGTATGTTTGATCCCTTCGTTGTCAAGAAGTTTTCAAGCTATTACATTATGAGTTCCACTGGGATTTTTTTTAAAAAGAATGCAACTCACACTTCTTTCAAATTTAAAATACCTCTACGTGATTTTCAGGTTACATAGCACATTGCTTATTATTATTTTGTCGAATTACAAGAAACATTCATACTGCGCAGGAGCTCACGGCCTTTGCCTATTTCTAAAAATAACAGAAAAAGAATTTCCCCTCTTTACTTTTAATATTGCTACATCATGTGAATAGTTTAGTAAACAGATCCTTAATTTTCCTCATAGACGTCGCGTGCTGGTATCCTCGCACTAATCTACAGACGCGGGTAATTTCAGAATTATCACTGAGCCCGCTGTTTACAGGAAGGCTGCTGGTTTTGCTGAACTAAGGCTGTGCTCTTATGTGTTCAAAACGATAAGGAATATTAAAACAGTTCTGGTTCAGACCAAGTGATTTTCCCGGGATCCAAGAACTCAAGCACTAACTAGGCTCGTGTTTAGATTAATAAGATCATACCTTTAGCTTTGCACGTCACCTGGAATGTATAGACACACCCCTACGTGCAAGGACTGAAGAGGTGAGGAAATAGGGGGGGAAAGTTTTTAATCTTCGTTTCCCTGCTGCAGGACGGGTCCCGAGGGAAGGAGAGGCAGGTCGGAGACAGGTGTACAGGCTGGCTATGGTGACGGCACGATGTTGGCCAGAAAGAGCATCATCCCCGAGGAATATGTGCTGGCGCGCATCGCCGCGGAGAACTTGCGCAAACCGCGCATCAGGGACCGCCTGCCCAAGGCCCGCTTCATCGCCAAGAGCGGGGCCTGCAACCTGGCGCACAAGAACATCCGGGAGCAAGGACGGTTCCTCCAGGACATCTTCACTACCTTGGTGGACCTGAAATGGCGCCACACCCTGGTCATCTTTACCATGTCGTTCCTCTGCAGCTGGCTGCTCTTCGCCATCATGTGGTGGCTGGTGGCCTTTGCCCACGGGGACATCTATGCTTACATGGAGAAAAGTGGGATGGAGAAAAGTGGCTTGGAGTCCACCGTGTGTGTGACTAATGTCAGGTAAGAAGGCAGCGGGATGAGGCAGGGGTGGAAAACAGTACAGAAAAAAAGATGAAACTGTCCTTTCTCTCTTCACTCTGTTATTTTGTTGCAAGTGAACTAAAGAGTTTGTTTCAGTACCTTCGGAAGCAAAAAAGTAATAACATAACAACAACAACAAAACCAATCCAATGTATTAAAATTCTTTTCAGATGCAGCTTTATGGATGACGAGTCTTTGGAAATGTAGCGCTTCAATCCTTTGAGCTGGCCTTGAAAATAGTATACCAGTTATTTAAAAATGGTTCTGGTTCAAAGGATTCCACAGAGTGCCTTCCTCAAAAAAAACCACTTACTGAGTTTTCAGTCTGAAAAAGCTGCTGTCCATAGTTCCAGCATCCACAAGGCAATATCTCTAATCAACAAAAAGTATTGTGCAAATGCTAGTAATGTTTTTCCACAACTTCTCTTACCAGTGACATTTTCAGAAATAATGAGAAAAATGGGAAAACACTGGTGGAGAGGTGTTCTAGATTAAAAAATAAAAATCCACCAGAAATGAAATAAACATAAGCCCTTCTTTATCAAGATTATCTTAAATAGCTGATTGCTTGCATTGAATTCCAAAATTATAAGTTATGCTAAGGTTCAGAACTAGAAAAATAAATATTTTTTAATGGAGATTGGTCCAAATTTTTAATGGAAGAGATTATGTAGAAGTGACTTAATGTTGTGGTTTTCTCTAAAAGTTTTAGTAGGATAGGAAGACAGTTCTTAGATTGCCCTGATTTTGCTTTTTTCTCTTATATCATAAATATTTCAAAGATAAGTAAAGTGAATTTGATTTCAGTGATTCTCCTCTCATAGTTTCACATGGCCTAAGAACATTTACTTGGAGTGATTTGTCTCTTGTTTTGTTGGAAGATGGAAAAAGATAATATCAATTGCAAAAATATGCACTCTGCAGCGAAACATTAGTAGTAATACTAGCAACTTTTCCAGGACCTTTTCTCAATAATGTTCCAAATTCACATAATTCATAAAGCAAAGCAACTGAGCAAGCACCATTCTTCCAGGAAACTGTAAAGAATAAGACCTTTGCTGACCCTGAAATCTTATGAAATTAACATACCACTGCAAGAAGCAGAAACTCAGACTGTAAACTTGTCCATCCTTCCATTCCCTGAATAGTTGCAATGCCAGCTTATCAAGGGAGGTTGCAGTATTTGTCATAGAGATCACATGCCACAGATTTCAGCTCAGATTTTGAGGAGAAAAAACTAAATTGAATCGATCCATTGCCTTTACCATCGAGTTAGATATTATTTTCGTGTCTTAAACTTGTCACAAACTTTTGGCTCAAAGAAAATATAGGTGAAGAATGTAGGTGATCATCAGTACACCAAATATAAAGGAACAAAATACTGTGTTTAACGGTATATGTAGGTCAGATATCATTATCTATAATATTTCTCTTTAAGAAATTTATTGGCACTGATGGTGAATCATTTTCATATCAAGGTACATTTTTAATAAACATGAAGTAGATACACATAAAAAGAGATAAAAGAAACAGAAATGATAAACCTTAGAAAAGTAAAGGACAGATTTTATTCACAAGACAAATATATTGGCTTTTCCTGTGGGAAAAAAGTCATTAAGCAATTTATTAAAGATATGTCATCAAAAGTGAGATATCTTCAATGAGTTTGTAAAAGAACTTGACAGAGTGCACTGGTTATTAAAAGCTGTTTTACTGCTAGCTTTTATTGTTCAACAGGAGGTGTTCTGAGGCATGTTTATCCCCCTGATGGATTCCTGCTGGTTTGAACATTCAATTCACTATGAGAAATGGCATCGCAGATACAAGGAGACACACTTGATTTTATCAGTATGACAGTTTTAGCATTTTATTTATTTATTTTTCATTAGGTGATTCTCTAAAGCATATTTCCTTTTTTAAAATTTTTATTAAAATATAGTTGATTTAATCTTAGCATTTTAAATTGCACTTCTTACCTAAAAAAATATTATTGGACATCTTGCAAGATTAAAATCTTACTGGTTTTATTTTAACATTGTGGTACTATTTATCCTTCAATGCAACATACAATTTAATCTTAACCAACCGTACATAATACTTTTTCACCAAAAAAAAAAAAAAAAAAAAATAGAAACAGAAAAATCTCTGTTCTCTCCCAAAGGGGATTTAAAAGATGACTAATAATGTGTCTGATTCTTTGCATTTCCTTTCCTTTCCTTTCATAAGTTCAGTATCTCACCTTGTCATCAGAACCAAAACCAACTGATTGTAATGAATATTCTCCAGTGTATCCAAATAGCATTTAACATTCTCCTTCCAGGCTGGCTCACTTTCCCTTTCATGTGGATGACTTTCTAACATGAGTCAGAAAATAAACCAACGTATTTCCTCTTCTAATTCAGCCTCACTCCCTCTGTAGCAGAACAAATGAGCAGTTAAACACTTTCATCTCTTGAGGTTGTTTAGCATGACAGGTGTTCATAAAAGGCTGGGTCTTGCACAGTATAGTGTTTGGAAGTAAGTTCTTTCATAAAATAAACAACATACACAATATGGCACATGAATGACCTCTTAAGCCGTGAAAATGAAACATCTGGGCATATTCATCATTACGCTGCTCCCTGAAGCGTGTATAATTAGAAATCAATGTTGTATCCGTGCCCCTTCTCTGGGGTCTCTTCTTATTCTTTGCCATGTTTTTGGATCATTCAGTATTAGCTCATGTGTAGCTAGTGCAAAAAGCAATCATTGCTTTTCATGAATCTTTTTAGCAACAAAAGAGGTAAGAAAGGCAATTTTCACACTCCATTTAAAAGTTAATTAGAAGAATCAACTATGTTTCAATTAAAAAAATAAAAAATAAAAATCCCTGATTATGAACCTGAATAGAAAAAAAGCACCTGCGTGTGCTTGCCTACCATTCACAGTGTCCCACCAAAGTGCAGTACTTGACTTAGTATTCAAATATTTAAATATTTGGTCTCTCATTGTGTGTGGCATCAATACACAGCTAATACTTTGACAGATGGTCTCTCGTCTATAAAATTAGAAAAGTTTGAAATTGGGGTGTAGGGCAAACACAAGACTAAGACTCTTTCTATTAAGAAGCCACAGCAGTGTAGGATATGTAGTTAAATGAATAAATTAGTGATAAGAATAACCAAATGTGGTGCTTCTCAACCAGGGGAGATAAATCAGAATTATCTGCAAGCTTTTCAAAAGTTTTATCCAGGTCCACCCTAAACTACCAAATCAGGGTTTACACTGAGGTAAGGAAGAGAAATGCAGTTTGAAAAAGCTTCCCAAGAAAACCCTGACACTTGTTGGCCCCTTCCCTGTGCTTCTTTCGAAGACTAGGCCAGAATTAAGAGAATTCATGTTCTTATTAATTACGTAATCTTGACACAGTCACTTATCTATCTCTACCTCACATCCTTCCTTTAATAACTTCAGTATTCTCTAGATCACTTAGAGAACAAAATGAGACAATCAGTAAGAAAACATGTTTCATTCCAAATGACACAACATGTTTTTTTTAATTAAAAATACTAATATTTTTGAATGATGTGCTTTGTACCACTCTTTAGCACTGTGCTTTCTCTATATAAGGTACACAATCAGTGTTTGTTAGGGAGTATGACTTTAAAGGTTGTAAACAATAAAAAGTTCACTTATTACTCAGTACTTCCCATATGACTCAAGTCACTTAAACACAGATAGGCAATAAATAATAGACATCAACCTGGAAGAAAATTTCACAAAGTAAAATAAGCCCATAGATATAAATATGTCTAGGTATTATTTTAATGCTTTCACATAAACAGGCCCATCATTACATGATTTGAAAACATTAATAGAAGTGTATCCCAGAAGCCTGGAGGTAGATGCATGCAGAGAGAGAGAGAGAGGGAGAGAATGAACAAGTGCTTGTGTTTAGAACTGGACATTTGATACATTAAGTTGGATAGTCTTTCTAAAAGCCTTTTATACCTTTGGACATGGGACTTCCCTGGTGGCGCAGTGGTTAAGAATCTGCCTACCAATGCAGGGGACAGGGGTTTGACACCTCGTCCAGGAAGATGCCACATGCCATGGAGCAACAGAGCCTGTGTGCCACAACTACTGAGTCTGCGCTCTAGAGCCCGTGCCCTGCAACAAGAGAAGCCACCGCAATGAGAAGCCCTCGCACCACAACAAAGAGTAGCCCCCGCTCGCCGCAATTAGAGAAAGCCCACGTGCAGAAACAAAGACCCAAATGCAGCCAAAGATAATAAATAAATAAATAATTTTTAAAAAATAGCCTTTGGACATTGACAGATGAATGGATAAAGAAGATGTGGTGTGTATATATCTATATCTATATATACATAGATATATACATACAATGGAATATTACTCGGCCATAAAAAGAATGAAATAATGCCATTTTCAGCAACATGGATGGACCTAGAGATTATCATACTAAATGAAGTAAATCAGACAGAGAAAGACAAATATATGATATCGCTTATATGTGGAATCTTTAAAAATGATAGAAATCAACTTATTTACAAAACAGAAATAGAGTCACAGACATAGAAAACAAACTTATGGTTACCAAAGGGGAAAGGGTGAGGGAGGGATAAATAAGGAGTTTGGGATTAACATATACACACTACTATATACAAAATGGATAACCAACAAGGACCTACTGTATAGCACAGGGAACTATACTCAATATCTTATAATAACCTGTAATGGAAAGAATCTGAAAAAGAATATGTGTGTGTGTGTGTGTGTGTGTGTGTGTGTGTATACACACACATATATATATATACACATATATATATATTTTTTACTTTGCTGCACACCTGAAACAACTAACACAACACCGTAAAGCAACTATACTTTAATAAAATTTTTTTAAAAAATAGCCTTCGGAGGAAGAAAACACAAAATTTAACTTAGCCTGTTATTTCGTGTTTCAAAATCTGATCCAATGGCATTGTTTTCTGGTCTCATGTCTTACAGGTCTTTCACCTCTGCTTTCCTCTTCTCCATTGAAGTTCAAGTGACAATTGGGTTTGGTGGGAGAATGATGACAGAGGAATGTCCTCTGGCCATCACAGTCCTGATCCTCCAGAACATTGTGGGTTTGATCATCAATGCAGTCATGTTGGGCTGCATATTCATGAAAACAGCCCAGGCTCACAGAAGGGCGGAAACCTTGATTTTCAGCCGGCATGCGGTGATCGCAGTCCGAAACGGCAAACTGTGTTTCATGTTCCGCGTGGGCGACCTAAGGAAAAGCATGATCATTAGTGCCTCGGTGCGCATCCAGGTGGTCAAGAAAACCACGACACCCGAAGGGGAGGTGGTGCCTATTCACCAACTAGACATTCCCGTTGATAACCCCCTTGAGAGTAATAACATTTTTCTGGTGGCCCCTTTGATCATCTGCCACGTGATTGACAAGCGCAGCCCCTTGTATGATATCTCCGCCACCGACCTCGCCAACCAAGACCTGGAGGTCATCGTGATTCTGGAAGGAGTGGTCGAAACTACTGGCATTACCACCCAAGCGAGAACCTCTTACATTGCTGAGGAGATCCAATGGGGCCATCGCTTCGTGTCCATCGTAACCGAGGAGGAAGGCGTGTATTCCGTGGATTACTCCAAATTTGGCAACACCGTGAAAGTAGCGGCTCCGAGGTGCAGCGCCCGAGAGCTGGACGAAAAGCCTTCCATTCTCATCCAAACCCTCCAGAAGAGTGAACTGTCCCACCAGAATTCTCTGAGGAAGCGCAATTCCATGAGAAGAAACAATTCCATGAGGAGGAATAATTCCATCCGCCGGAACAATTCATCCCTCATGGTGCCCAAGGTGCAATTTATGACTCCAGAAGGAAATCAGAACACGTCGGAATCCTGACAACAACACAACCCCCAGAAAGTCTTTGATAAGATGTTGAAGAGTTTCTACAGGGCACAGACTGAAACAGAGATGCAACACAATAATTTGTCCTTCTTTATCTTAATGCACTAAATGATATGCATATTCCAACAGCAGCACTTTCTGTGTCAATAAACAGTAACACACAAGGTGGAGGGTTCTTGGCTCACTTGTTTCATCCATGCAGTATTCGCAGAGATAGGCTTAAATTATGTAGGGGAAATGCTCTCATTTCTCTCAATTTGAAACCCAAGAATTACATTAATAGTAATAGACCTTGAATATGAAAGTGGACCAAGGAATGATGCTGTATGAAATACTTAGCGAGTGACACCACAGTTGTCTCTGTTTCTATTGTTCACTCTGGAAATGTGATAGAATGGGCAGGGGGCCCCAAAATTGTGTTTTTCCTTTCTCTCTCTTTTTTTTTTTTTTTTAACTGCACCGGGTAAGAAACCTGAGACAAAAACTGCTTAGTTTTGTTTTGTTCTGTTTTGTTCTGTTGTTTATTTTTTGTTTATTTTTTAAATATTGAATTTTATTTTTTCTCAAATTGTATATTATAAGCATAACTAGTATTAGGAAAATTACACTAAAATTTTAAGCAGGGACATCTGTGAAATTGGAAAACAACAAAAACTGAGATCAATTCTAGCATGTTTCTACATGAACGTAATTGAATCCAACTAGAAATCAAAATTCCTATTCCATTAAATCAACTATTGTAGTATAAGGCTCAAAGTTTCAAAGCTAGAAATCACCCCACAATATGATTGATGAAGCAAAGTTCCTGTTAACTTCTCATTCAGAGCCTTGAAAACATGAATAGAAACTTGCAAATCTATTTTTGGATTTCCCAAAGAAAAACTGCTTAGTTCTGCTTTTTCCCCGATGCTCAGCCAGGTGTCTGCAATCCTGCTGGGGCTCCAAGCTGCTTAAAGACAAGCCATAGGCGGTACCAACTGACTAAGAACAACTCACAGAAGAAACATTTAACCTGAAAAGTTTTACCCATTTCCCTGTGAGTTGGAAAAATATTTTTATTAAAAAATAATTTTAAAAACTGCTTAGTTCTCATCTACTTCTAAGTGGATTCTCTTAATTCACTTGGTTCTTCACAGTGACCTCCAGAGGTTTCTTTGTCCCCCTCATGGCCACCTGTTAGCAGAACTAGGCAAGGAGCTTTTGGAGAAAAGCTAAGAACATTCCTGTGTCATTTAGGACTGGATTCCCCAAAGGGACAGCTACTTCTTTTGCCTTCTCAGTTCTTGTTGAGAGCCTCCACTATAGTGAATATTTTATTAAAATATTTTCTTTGTATTCACTGTAGTTTTGCAATTTCTCTTTCACAAAATTATCCCTAGTGAAAGCTCAAGGAAAAACAACACATTTTTAGAGGCATGTGACACAGCGATCACACAATGATGACATTCACCTCTGAGATCTCTCTCTCTCTGAGGGTCCCTCTCTTTGAGATCTGTTGTTCCAAGGGAACTACATTTTTAAATTTCATGTTGATTTCATTTCATTCAAAGTTTTAGAATGTTCTCTTGGTTTTTCTATTTGAGCTTGATGTATCATGGAAATCCTGTAACCTTTTTTCTTTGCGTCTCCTACCTCCCATCTTAAAACTACATCTCCTTCTTAGTAATATCTGAACGCAGGCCTGGCATATAAAGATTTAGCATTATCTCAATTGCTAAAGTGAGATTTTCTATCAACCCTTGATTTAATCATCCTTAGCTCTTGCCTCTTCAAGGAAGGGATGAGGGCACAGGGAGAGAAGTACAAAGCTAGTAAGCTATAGGCTTATTCTCATATTTCACATAGCTAAACATCAGAAAGCTGAGCTCTTGTGTAGCCTTTTACACAGATTTTTGAGGTCTCTATTTTACTTCATCTATGGACATTAGTATATTGAAACATTTCTGTACAGTTTTCAGTTTGCTAAAGAAAAATCTACCTTAATCAGATTTAGCCCACCAGTGATTACAGAGTTGGATATCAGACCTCCTAGCAGTTCTGGCATAGATGTGGGTCCCCCTCTCCCATCCCAGGGAAACCGGACAGATGCAGAAGGCAACTGCCACACCAGCAAGAAGAACATGCACAGTGCTTACCTGTTGTTCTGTGCAGTGGCAGCTCAACATCTGTGAAGGTGACACAGGCTGTGGGGCAGGTAATGTCTGGACACAGTGGGGCTGAGATGCAGGATTTCTGAGTCCAGGTGATACAGAGATGCTTGGCAGCCAGGGGCAAATATAGCAATGGAGTTAGAGCTGTTCCACCAGCCACCTTCCAGCTGCAACCAAAGGCTGGGTGCCAAGGACCTGATGGCCATTGATTTCATGGGGAAGTCAGTGGAAGAGCTTGATGGGGCCCCTATGTCAAGTCATGGCTCAGATAAGGACATCATTTAGCTGATGACAGCCACACCAAACAACAGGTCACATTAATTTCTAAAAATCTACAAGTGTTTTAGAACATTACAATGTTTTCAGAACCTATTTTTGCCAAAATATATTTAACTGGCTAAGCAGTTTTGGAACTATTGAGTTTAGTTTTAGAAAATAAGATTCTTTATATGTGTGTGTGTATATAATTTTGACTTATGTATTGAATTTAAATATTATTTTATATTAAATACTTAGATTCTTCACTTCTGTCCTAGTCATCATACAGCAGCCACAATATTCTTTCAGATCATATTGCATCACGCCTCTGCTTAACACCCTCCTATGGCTTTCCATTTTTCTAAAAATGAAAATCAAAACCTTTTCCAGGGCCCACAAGCCACTACATCTTATTACTATCTTTTCCCCTGAATCATTTCCACTCTACCACTCTGGCCTTGCTGTTCTCTGAAACAGAGCCATACATACTTTCATATCATCAGTTTGCTTCTACCAGGAACATTTCCCCAGAAGGCCTCCTGGTTCTCCTCCTGTGATTATTTAGGATTTCTGCTCCAGTGCCATCTCATGAGACAGTGCAGTATAGTGGTTAAGAAAATAGACTCCGCAGTCAGACTCTCTTGGTTTAAATTTCAGTTTTAACACTTAGCATCTGTGAGGTCTTGACAAAATTAATATTTGTGCCTCATTTTCCTCATACATAAAATCAAAATGATTATAGTACCTACCTCATAAGTTGCTGTAAGAACTAAGGTAGCTAATGTATATAAAGGGCTTAAAATAGTTTGATCCATTCACAAAGGACAAAAGCTAGAAATGAAGGACTGCCTTGAAATTAATTGGATTCTTAGTAAATGACATTCAGTGCATTATATTTGTTCTCTAGAACAGAGAAAAAAGATCTTTGCAACATGAATCTGATCTCTAAAAAATTCTGCAGCAGAGACCTTATACCCATACCCAGTTGCTTTTCCTGATTCTTTGATACCTGCCACCTGCCTGTTGTCAAATAGTATAATGTGTAGAATACTACAAAGTGTAAAGGGAAACTTTTTACCTACAGAGGATATTTCTGGTTTCATGTATCTGTCATTAATTTATTTATCCAGTAATATATATTGAACTTCTACCATGTCTGACATTCACCATCTGGCAAAAAAAACTAGGTGTGTTTCTTCTCTTTATGGAGGAGCGGAAATTTATAAGCAGGTTAGGTGCTGATTCTGCACCCAAATACTTTGAGATGGAAAGTATCAGGAGAGGAAAACTGGCTTAGGTGCCAGACTTGCATGATCAAAATCGAGACCTACCCTTGGTTACTGGGCAGGCGTGGGAAGGCAACGGAAGATCCAGAGCTGTGCCGCAAGATAGTTTTGCGGAGAGCTGGGTGAGAAAATCGAACACTGCTCATCTTTAGAACTATCATTTTTTTCCTGCTTTACATTATCCCAGTCCCACGGTTTTATTCTACAATTCCTCATCATTTGCCACTTGGCTCAAGACTTTCTCTGAGTAAAAATCCTGTTCCCCTGGCCTCAGACATTTCTAACTATCTGGTGAAGTGTTTTAACACTCAGGTGTCTCAGAACCAGCAGGGACTTAAAGAGATGACCTCAGTTCCCAAAGAAAGTCTAACTCCCAGAGAAGTTACTAGCCGCTTAGTAAACGTGGGGCAGCACTTTTTCCCCTCCATTGGTTGGAATCATTTATTTTTTACTCTTGTTTACAGATTTGGCATTTTCGGAAAAGAAATTTCCTCACAGATAATAAAATAATTATAGATAAAGAAGAAAGAATGGAAAGATGTCTGCATCTCTTGGGGTTCCCACCCACAACTTTTGTCATTTTCACCATGTCCAAAGTAGAGGCAGAACTGAAATCAGTGTCTCCAAGGACCAGTGCATTAAAATAACCATAACAAATCCTACATGCTGTTTAAGAGGAAACCCAAGGGCCATGCTCTTCCCATGATCTTTAGGCACAATTCTCATCAATGGTGATGGGAATTCCCCAGAGATCTAGGAAGGAAGTGACCCTAATTACACCCCCCTTGATAATTTACTGCACAGATTCAAGTTTAAGTTCATGAAAAGCTTAATCAGCCTTTAACTTCAGATCAAAATACCACATCAGAGCCCAGTTTCATTTTAGAGTATTTCTATCTTCATTAGTACTCATTTTCAGTCGTTGTTCCGGTTCTCATGGAGATTTTCTTGGCTGTACTGTATGACACCCCTCCCCCAGCTCCAACACTCTCTGGCATAATTTAAATGAAACTCTTATTTTTCACAGTGTTTATTTTAATCACTTGAGAAAACAAAAATATTAAGGCTGGATTTCAACATACTATTGGACTACTTCAGCTTGTATTGAATAAATAGTGAAAAAGTGGAGGATAAAATAGTTACCTGTAAAACTGAAGTTCAGATATACTTTTCACTTATTAACAGATATATTAACAGATTTTTCAGGAGTCTTCACTTACTCGCCATTGACCGGTGAAAAAAGTCTACACTCTTTAAGCATGCTAGTCAAGGCTCTTTGTGGTTTGATTCCAACGCACCTTTTACAGCTTTGCTTCCTAACCCCTTCAAATAGCGCAATGTGTAAAATACTACAATGTATAACATAGTGCTTCAAGTTCACTGACTGCGTCACTCATATTCAGTCTCCCATACAAGTCTGCAAGTCTCTGAGCTTGAAACTCTGTGCTTTCTCTACCTACCAAAATTACTGCTTTTACAAAGCCTTCTCAAATCCTCCATCTAAATTACTTCTTTCACTCCACAGTGTGGACCCTGTTTATTGGTTATTTCATAATAACTGGCACTCTGTAACTTTCGGATATCATATGCATCTCTCCTCAGACTGTAAGTCTTTCCCCCAGGTGGCTTATCACAGTGCTTGCCTAAAATAGATGGTGAAGCAGCGTGACAGTTATCTCCCCCAAATGCATTCTTCCTTTCTTTCATAGCAACAGAGTTGTTCAGCTAGAGCTAACACATTCCCCTGTCTCTGTTAGCTGTGGCCATGTGCCTGATTTGGGGCCAATGGCCCATGAACAGAAGTCAATGGACCACTTCCCATTCTTGATTTTAAAAACTCTGAGCTTATGTTTATGTACCTTCTTTCCCCTCCCATGGACCGGACACATATGTGGTGGAGACCAGCTTTGACCAGGCTGATGATGTAAGAAGATGTGGTACGTGTGTGTGTGTGTGTGTGTGTGTATGTGTGTGTGTATAAAATGGAATTTTACTCAGCCATAAAAGGAATGAAAAGAATGAGCAAAGTGGATGGACCTAGAGAATATTACGCTGCTTAGTGAAATAAATTAGATAGAGAAAGACAAATACTGTATGATATCACTTATATGTGGATCTAAAAAAACAATACAAATGAATGTATATGCAAAACAGAAAAAGGCTCACAGATATAGAAAATAAACTAGTGATTACCAGTGTGGAGAGGAAGGGAGGAGGGTAAGTTAGGGGTATGGGATTAAGAAATACAGACTACACTGGAATTCCCTGGTGGTCCAGTGGTTAGAATTTGGTGCTTTCACTGCCAGGGCCTGGGTTCAATCCGTGGTCAGGGAACTAAGATGCCGCATGCCATGCATCTTGGCCAAAAAGAAAAGAAATACAAACTACTAAGTATAACATAGATAAGCAACAAGGATATATTGTATAGCACAGGGAATTATAGCCATTATCTTGTAATAACTTTTAATGGAGTATAATCTATAAAAATACCAAATCACTATGCTGTACACATGAAACTAATATAACACTGTAAGTCAAATTATTAGAATCATTAGAAAACTGAATGAGTGTGAGCAGGATTTTTAACTCAAAATGATAAGCTATGCCTTTAGCTCATCCCCTTATCACTAAAATAACAAAACACAAAGACTTTAAATCAAAATTAATCTAGTGCAGTCCCATTAATAAGATAGCTTTTCATCAATGGGAAAGAAACCCTGAGGAATTTCTGGAAAATATAAAGAAGATGAAATGGATTTGCTGGGAAAACCACCCAGAGCTGAGACATATGACCCAGATTCACTCAAAAGAAGGAACAGAGTGGCTGAACAAGAGGTTCTGCAGCAGAGGTCAGAAAATACCCAAAGTTCAGAGACAGTACGATCTGGAAAGAGAAGCAGGAGCAGACAGCGATATGGGGGTCGCGCAGGGCTATAGAGACGTGGGCTGCTCTGCGGACAATGCTTGGCATTGTGAGGACCTGGGGATCTACTACCTCAGGTCTCTCACGAGGCCAAGGGGGCTCTGGGCCTGCAGATGACTTGGGCCACCAAAATGACAGAAAAAGAAGAGGATCTCAGTTGAGGGTAGCATTTGAATTAAAGTTTTATTCAATGCCCTTTGAAGTTTCCTAACATTGGGTCACAATTTATGTTTAAAGATTATGCATGTTGACACACTTTTTAACAGATCACAATTTTGGCATTCTCTAAAGGGCCTAAATTTGACAGTGACATTAAATCTTACAAAAAAAAAAAAAAAAAAGTCACCCAGGAACATAATTCAACTTATGATATTCCCATTTTAGGTGGAACTACCATTAGGCAGAAAGGATTCCTGGCATGCCTTTAGTCTTTGCACTTAAATGGTATTATCCTGGATTTGGGAGAAAGAGCGAGCTGGTTGTCCAGGATGTGCAGTGGCTGTGGAAATGTGCGTCATCATGGAGGCCACGTACAGAAGAAGACGTACAGAGAGCTTAATCTGGAATGCTCGGAGTGGCAGCTATGGCAAATATAACAAAGAACAAGTGTTCAGCAAACATGCAGAATTTATCAAATTTAAATAACATTTCTGGCCTTTGAATAAAAGATTTTCTCTGTGTTTATTCAAAATAAAATGATTCTGTCCCTGACTTCCATTTGCAAACCACCATCAAAACCAATTGTGGGCTTCCCTGGTGGTGCAGTGGTTAAGAATCTGCCTGCCACTGCAGGGGACACGGGTTTGATCCCTGGTCCGGGAAGATACCACACGTTGTGGAGCAACTAAGCCTGTGTGCTGCAACTACTGAGCCTGCGCTCTAGAGCCTGCGAGCCACAACTACTGAGCCTGCATGTCACAACTACTGAAGCCCGCATGCCTAGAGCCCGTGCTCCGCAACAAGAGAAACCACTGCAATGAGAAGCCCGCGCACCACAATGAAGAGTAGCCCCCACTCGTCGCAACTAGAGAAAGCCCGCACCCAGCAACAAAGACCCAACTCCACCATAAATAAATAAATAAAATAAAATTTAAATTTAAATTAAAAAAAAAAACCAATTGTATTTTATTGGGGGAAAATGTGACTCTTTTCTCTTTTTAATCTTTTATTAGAGAAAATTTCAAACATGCAGAAGTGGAGAGAATAATATAATAAACTCCATATATTTATCACCCACCTCAACAATGACCAACTCATGACCAATCGTTTTTCCTCCTTTGCCCCCCTATAATTCCCTTTCTCTTTCTCTGATTGTTTTGAATTACTCCCAGCATTATATGCTTTTATTTGTAAATATTTTATTACATATCTAAAAGATAAGGAACCTTTAAAATAAATTATCACACCTAGAACAAAGCCACCAACAACCTCTTAATGTCATCAGTATGCTCCAAAAATTATTATTGCCACAGCAATGGTAATGCTCATCCTTAGTGGTAATTAGATATACTTATAGAATAGAAAATTTTATATATATTTGTTAAAACTATAATGTAACAACAAGGAGATTAGAATAAAAACAGGGTGTAGAATGTCCAGACCACCAAGAGGTAAAGACTAGTCAGTGAATCCAGTTAAAGGCAAGAGTACAAAAAATAAAAGAGAGAGTGAAAAATGGCAGAAATAAAATGAATTATATCAGCGTAAGAGAGGCACTTCTAGAAACAGGCACTAATGGAATTCTAACAAATTATACTTGAATATAGTTTTGATATTTTAATTTTTGGTAGGGTAGTCAAATCCTATTTACTCACTCCTACTTTTTAAATTCAAGTCAACTTCCCATTATGGTTCCTTTAGACCCATTAGATGTCCATATCCATGGAAGCAATTATTTTACTATAAAAACAAAAAGGGAAAAAATGTTATAGTTGATTTTTCCTTAAAATGATGTGGCTTACATTATCTGCCTTTACAACTATTAATTGGTACCACTGATCAGTATAAAAAAAATTCCTCTGTCAATAATTAGCTCCAGAGACACAGACGTCCTCTAAGCTCTAAAACCAACAGAATTAGGAAATCATTTGTGAAACTTTAGCATTATTTCTTGCAGTATTTCTTGCCTTTTAATTCAACATATCAACTATGTATATAACTACAATTGTTTTGGCACAGTAATTAGATGTAAGCATGAACATAACAAAACCTCATTGCTAAAGAAAATTGTAGTCCAATGAAGAGATGGTAGAAGGTTTAAAATAACAAGGCAGAACCTGGCAGGGCCATAAGAGGTGTGCAAACAAAAGACTATGTAAAAACTTGAGGGTGGGAATAACATCCAGATATCAAGACAAAAGAGAGGGAAGACTTCAAGATGGGCTTAAATGATGGGCACTATTTCAACAGGCAGAGATGGCAGGAGTACAACCAATGCAGAATAAGTGGCATTAACTCATTCAACATATATTTATTAAGCAAGGTGGTATGACACTGTTAAATGATGGGAACACAGCTGTGAGCAAGATAGACAAGGTCCCTGGCTTCGTGGCTTTTACAATGTTGTGAAGGAGAGCAAGCAACAAAAAAGTAACCAAAAAGTTTTTTTTAACCACAAGATAATTTCAGCTAGATGTAAAAAGTAATGAAGAAAATAAACAAAGTGATGTGAATGACTAGGTAGGCCATGGGCAATTCTTTAGGTGGGATGAGGTAGGAAACCCTCTCTGAAAAGGTGAAATCTTTATTTTTATTTATTTATTTTATTTTTAAAAATTTTATTAGAGTATAGTTGATTTACAGTGTTGTGTTAGGAGATTCTTTACCCATATAGGTTATTACTCAGTCTTACAGAACATTGAGTATAGTTCCCTGTGCTATATAGTAGGTCCTTGTTGGTTATCTATTTTATATATAGTAGTGTGTATATGTCAATCCGAAGCTCCAATTTCAGTTGAGACCTGCAGGACAAGAAGCTGCCAGAGGAAAGGCAATGAGAAGGGCAAACGCTTGAGACAGGGCATGTTCCGAGTAATAAGACAAAGGCCCTGTGCCTGGGGGGAAGAGGGATTGAAGAGTCAGAGCACAAAAGGCCTCCACTTTTACTCTAGAAGGAATGGGGAGACACTGAAAGGACTTAGGCAGGGATCGTCACCATCTAATTTATATATATTTAGAGTTTATTCTGGTAGCTGTGAGCAAAGTGGAAAACGATGGGGCTTGCGGACTTCCCTGGTGGTGCAATGGTTAAGAATCCGCCTGCCAAAGCAAGGGACACGGGTTCGAGCCCTGGTCCGGGAAGATCCCACATGCCGCGGAGCAGCTAAGCCCGTGCGCCACAACTACTGAGCCTGTGCTCTAGAGCCCGAGCGCCGCAACTACTGAGCCCACGTGCCACAACCACTGAAGCCCGCACGCCTAGAGCCCATGCTCCACAACAAGAGAAGCCTCCACAATGAGAAGCCCACGCACTGCAACGAAGAGTAGCCCCCGCTTGCCGCAACTAGAGAAAGCCCGCGTGCAGCAAAGAACCAATGCAGCCAAAAATAAAATTAAAAAAAAAAAAAAGGAAGAAAAAAAAAAGAAAGTGGCTTGCTAGAGAACAGCAAGAAGGGATACGTTGAAGTCTTTATGGAGGAAATAAATGAGAAAGAGGACAGAGATGAATTCAGAAAGTAGATTAGGGTCCTATTACGACCCTAATATGACCCTATTGGGTCATATTAGGCTTTGGGTTTTGGGGTGAGGAGTATGGATTTAATTTAGAAGGAAAGAGAACGTTTAAACAAGGGATGTGATCATGGTTTCACTTTATGAAAACAGTTTTATTAACAATATGTTGGACTGTTCTGAGAACAGAGAGGCATAAAGGTCAGATTGGGGGTAATTGTACCAGCCTAGGCAACGGGTAATGAGGGCTTCTAATAGGATTAGAGTTAAAAGAATGTAAAAAAAAGACAGACGCAAAAGACATTGTGAGAGAGAAAAATCTCTGAAATTTTGAAATTTACTAAGAAGAAATCAAGGGGCAGTAGAGGATCAAAGAAAGTATCATTTGTGTTGGGTTTTTTCATCATTCAAAAAATGGAAGATGAGGAATAAATGTGTGTGTGTATGTTTGGGTGGCATCTGCATATACAACTCAAGTTTGACCAGTCTTGCCAGAGGAGAGAAGAGAGAATACTAAGTAGAGCCAGGAAGAAAATTTGCTAAATTTTAGAGAGACAGGAAGAGGGAAAAGTCTGTTAAAAAAAAAAAAGAAAAGAAGTGTAAGAAAGGCAAGGGAAAAACCTGGAAAATTTATCACAGAAACCCTAAAATAGGAGAACTCTCCAAAGGATAAGAATGATCAATAGTATTGAAGTGACAGAGAAAGAAAAACAAGTCTCTTTGAGTCATTATGGTCCTTTTCAAATCATATTTTAAGACGATTTAATATCCTAACTTGATTCAGGTATATATGACTCAAGAAATATCCTGGTCAGGTTTCATCAGCGGTTACATACAGGTATTGACAAACTGCTGTGAAACATTTAGGATTTTCCATGTTATACCAATTGGTTGCGTATCAGTGGACAAAGATAGTTCTTGGTGCTTCTCAGGTATTGATGCATTTTGTTACAGTTCAGAGACTAAAACTCCTTTCCCAAGGCATCCTCCAATTTCCAGAGCCTCAGACTCCTTGGCTGTGGTCATGCATTACCCATTTAATGAAGAGTCTAAACTTGGTGAAGGTATATAGTATATACATGAAACAGATTAATTATCTTCCAAGCACTGTCCTATGTAGATTCTGTCAAATTTCCCTTTCTGGTTGGGTAGAAAATCTCTTAATGAATTTTTGAGCAACTTCCAAAAACTTTGTTCATTTAAAATTTTAATTACATATTAGAAGATAAACTTCTACTCTCCTACCACTGGCAAGGCTGTGGCCCAGGGGACTTGAAATGAATGGGGGGATGTGGCCCCTTCTTTTCATTCTCCTCCCTTTCCCTCACATTCAAGGAATGGCCTATCTTTGGGACATTTCCTCCCTCTTCCTTTTTGACATCATGAGTATCAGGGAGACAAGTGGGAATAAGAGAGATGGTAGAAAATACCTTATGTAACTGGTACCCAGTATGTTTCCGTGTATTGCTAGTAACCTCTCCCAATGTTATGGTCTCCATGAATATGTGTATGTATTTTTCTTGGGGTGATTTTAGCTTCCCTCAGTGAGGGTCTTCCCGCCCTCCATTCACCCTTTGCCAGTGGCCATGCCTTCACTGTCTCTGTATTGGATATCTATTGCTGTGTAACAATTACCACAAACTTAATGGCTTAAAACACAACATACATTTATTATCTCACAGTGCCTAAGCTAGGTCCTCCGCTTCAAGGTCTCTCATGAGGCTCAAAGAAATCTCATCTAAACACTTAACTGGGAAAGAATCTGCTTCCGAGCTCACGTGGCTGTGGGCAGCATTCAGATCCTTGTGACCTGTTGGATTGAGGGCCTCAGTTCCTAGCTGATGGTCGGCCCATGGCCGCCCTCAGTTCCTTGCCACATGGGCCTCCCAACATGGCTGCGTGCTTCATCAAAGCATGCAGGCCAAGAAGGCAATAAAGAGAGTCAGCTAGCAAGATGTAAATTACAATCTTAGTAACAAAATCCTGGAAGTGACATTCCATCACCTTTGCCTTATTCTGTTGCTTAAAAGAGAGTCAAGGTTGTGAATGCTAGGATGCTGAGATCATTGGATGCCATCTTAAAGTCGACCTGCCCTAGTTCCCTTTGGGTAAGACTGGAACACCCCCTTCTTCCTGCCCTACCCTTTATCCCTGCTCCTTCACTTGGAGGTTCAGAAAGAACTGAGATCCTCTTCTGTATCTTGTCTGGGGTGAGGTGTTTCCCTCATTTTCCCAGGGATATTATACCACAATCTCTTCACTCTGTTGTCACCATCAATTCTAGCAAGGCTCATACTTTCAGAATTGTCCAAATGACAAGCAGACACTAGCCTTCATATTCATATAGGGCTTGCAAACTCCAGGGGACACAAGTAAAGCTTTATCAAAAAGTTGGCTACCCTCTCTATACTGAGAGGACCTGTAAGAACTACAATTTAGTAAACATCCATCCAGAGAGTGAAAGAGCCATCCTTATATTTTTCAGGCATCTGTTAACTTTATGAGTGAATCTCTTGGAGCCTTGTCTCATAGGGAATGAGAGGAAAAGCCACAGATCTCCCCATTAAAATGATGACACCTGACTTTAACCATTACCCTTCTTCCCAGAGTCTTCTTATACAGGCACAGAAAATGCAGGAAGATTTGAGGCTGTAGCTAACTGTGGGAGGCAAGTTCTGTCATCCCTTATAAATGCTAGGGACAGGATGGGTGAAGAGGCTATAGGTTTCCCATCAATCAACAGGATACATGGGGTAAGTAGCACTCTTTGACCCCAGGGTTAGCCCCAGTTGCCAATTCTGGGCAAGGAGAAAGTCCCTCTATGCATCCTCTTACACATCTAAGACTGAGAAGAGTGTTAGATGGGTGTTTTTCTAAAGCCTTCCCCTCACCATCAACTTAGGTTGATAATTCAGGACTCCTGTAGTTGATCCAAGTACCGGTTCCACTTCATCTGCATCCTACCGTATTCCATCTTTAGCTCACATTTTTTTAAAAAAGTGGTCACTTTGCCATGGTCCTAGTGAGATTCAGGCTTGCACTCTTGGTCATTCCCTCTCTATTCTGTGTCTGTTCATTTCTCTAAAACAAGGCAATCTTTATCCACTTCCAAATCCTCAATTATTTTATGACTGGAATTTGAGCCTGGATCACATCATTTTCACATCCTTATATTTAAATGCTTTCTAGCAGGGCAGGCATAAGAGAGCTGAGCCTCCTTAAAAATACTGAGCTATTTGTCATCTGCCATAGAAGAATGAAGAGTTATAGATTCTTAGAATGTTAACATTAAAAGGAAACTCTGAGGTTATGTAAAGCAACCCTCTTCATTTTGTGGGTGAGCATCCTAAAGGTGAAGTTGTTTAAAAGAGGGTCAAATTAATTCACCTGGCTCCCAGTATCCTTCCACTGTACAATATAGTTGTTGGGGGGGGAAATGGGCAGAAATATTAAAATCACACCATATTTATCACAATTACATACATCATATATACTACACAATTTAAATCATGTAATATATATATAGTGATTTTAACTGTGAGTTGCTATATTTTTAAACTGGCTTGAAAGGCTGTCCCAATTTTGCACATTATAAATGAATTGTGCTACTTTGTTTTATGAGCTTTGAAATCAGACCACTTATACAACGCTTACAGAAAGTACTTGCTTCTCCTGTTACGATGCTTAGTGACCCATCTTGGGGGTGAGAGGGCAATTGAATCTCCCAGAATCTGGGAAAAGGAACTTTTCTATTGCATCTGCCAAAAGGGAGACTCCATTTTAGTTAATAAGAAGTCTGTCTTAATTCAACATTTGTATGAGGTCCAAAGTCAGTTGCAGTAAATCTCAATAACTACTGCTCATTTCAAGTCAGAATCAGGCAGTTTGTTTATTTAAAACGCTTGCTCCATGGGTTACTCCCCTGGGAAAATGACCTTATTTTCATCTCAGGCCCAAGGGAAGCGTCTTACACTGTGGAATCTTATTCTAGAACGTGTCTGGAAAGATGAAAGTTACAGCTTATACTCAGCTAGCATCAAATGATTCACATCATTAACAAAGATTTTTTATTTTTAAAAATAAAAGTAGGAAGACTGATACATTGTAACCCTTCTTACCTCCTGCCCCCCCCCCACTAGTCGAAATCAAAGTTGAGAACTGCTCAATGCCACCTACACTACTGCATTCTCTTTACTTTCAGTGCCCCAGAGGGACTTGGATCAGCTCTAAGAGTCCTCTTATGGGTAAAGTCAAAGGAAACCTTTACTTTCAGTACCCCAGAGGTGACAGAGGTAACAACACCCATAAAGTGAAAAGAAACTCAGGTGGTTCTATGGACTGTGGGTGGGTGTGAAGCAGTGTGATAGGTAAACTTACTGCAAACAACAAGGCATCTGGAATGGGCAAGAAAACGAGTTTGGAGTTATCGTATGTAAATGTGGGACCTGTTGTCACTCTAGAACTCCTCCTCCTCCTCTCCCTCTCCCTCCCCCCTCCCCCTCTTCTCCTTCTCCTTCTTCTCCTTCTCCTTCTTCTTCTTCTTCATCTCCTTCTTCAAAACACTAACAGCTCAGCAGGAATTTGCAGTGCTTGCCTTTGTTAGGAACCAGGTCTCTCTTGCACACACAACTAAGTTGTAAATACCCCTTGAGTGATAACACCTTATGTTATCTCAGTCACTAACACAATTCTCTGCATTAGTTAGTTTTTTGACTTTTCTTAGATACCCAGCTAAGGAAATAAAACTGCAGAAAAGGAGCTTTGTAGCTGGAAGGGAAAGACCATAAGCACAACTTTGGAGCATCCGGCTTCACCTTCTTAAAAGGCCGAAGAGGAAGGCGATAAAAACATGGATGTAAGCCATGATCTCACCATCCTCAGAAATCCTTGCATCTGGAGAGTGGGGGAGGGGAAAGGAAAGACAAGGTGAGAAAAGAAAAAAGGAACAGAGTAAATAAGAAAATAGTGGATAAAATTAGACTAGGTCACTATCTCACTTAGGACACACTCACCAGACCATTGAGTTTACACCTCGTAAATAATCACTCCATTTCTGGAGCCAGCCTTCCACTAGTCTCTGCAAATACAGTCTTGTTCTCCATCTGAGGTCATGAAAAAATCATTTTGACCAGGATGCTTACCAAAGATATTTACAATGAGACTGGACAACTTGTCTGGAAACATGGTGAGAACAGGCTCCCTAGTGACAATTTCAAGGTGACTCAGTGTGTCAGGTGAAGCAGCCTAGGCTGGAGAATGGCAACCTGTGCAAGATGGAATCTGTCGGGAATGCCAGGCCAGCCTTGCTGCTTCTGCTGATGTCAGTTATGGGGCGGAAGCAGAAGAGGAGAATGGAGAATGAGAGGGGACCCCATAAAGCTCTGTGTCCAGATTCATAGACTAACCTTTTTTTTTTTTTTAATTTATTTATTTATTTTTGGCTGTGTTGGGTCTTCGTTTCTGTGCGAGGGCTTTCTCTAGTTGCGGCGAGTGGGGGCCACTCTTCATCGCAGTGCGTGGGCCTCTCACTGTCGCGGCCTCTCTTGTTGCGGAGCACAGGCTCCAGACGCGCAGGCTCAGTAATTGTGGTTCACGGGCCCAGTCGCTCCGCAGTATGTGGGATCTTCCCAGACCAGGGCTCGAACCCATGTCCCCTGCATTGGCAGGCAGATTCTCAACCACTGCGCCACCAGGGAAGCCCTAGACTAACCTTCTTAATCACTCTCCAGACACCCTAGACACAAACTCTAAACAAATAAACAGACCACCAGATCTATATAGGAAAAAATCCTCTAGTGCTCCATTCTCTTGGAAAATTTACTCAAGGCATCTTGGTTGGAATAATAATCAAAGGGAAAAACAAGTATAAGTCCGTTCTTCTCATGATCAAAAAGAAAAATAAAGTAGTTCCCATATAAAAATTGCAGCACCGCTTCAACTACACTGGGATGGGCTGAAAGGGAGGTGGTGTTTTCTTGACAGAAAAGATTTTCAAAAGCAAGGGTTGTCTTACTTTATGCTCTATATTCACAGAATTCAGGGTTTATTAATTTCAAGGCATTAAGAAAAAACAGTATGTTGTAAAAATAGCTTCTTCTGTAAGCTACCCACATTTTTTTCTGGGTCTGGGCAAACCACTTAATGACCTATGATTTGCCAACTGGTAGCTGAGATACCAAATAAGTTTTGGCAAGGACTTAACCAGGAATCTATCACCTCACCCATGACTGTATCTATTTATAAAGTAATGAGACAGACTGTAATAATGCTTGAAAAATAGCTCAATAAAAAAGTTTGCATTTAAGCAATCATTTTAAAACATATTTTGCAGTTGTAAATTTAATGCAAGAGAGGTTTTCCCAAATGGGTGGAAAGTATAGCTTGACATAGAAGTTACTGGCTAGCTACTTCCCTTGTAGCTTCCAATATGTAAAGCGAACAGATAAATGTGCTGGGAAGGCACTATGCTAAGACACTAATATTAATACAGGTTTACGTTCCTCAGAGAGACACAAAGAGCAGGAGGCAATGCAACTTCCATGAAAACGTATTCAGTGTTAAGAAAAATAAACTTATAACAACAGGGATTTAAAAAAACAAATCAATTTGGGGTGGTCATTCGGTATACAAAAGACAATCCCATACAATGACATAAGCAAGATGGGAAACAAAGAAGCTCCAGGCCCTCCTTCCTTCACAGAGACACTAAGTTAACAATGATATACAGACCAGAATACTTCTGTGAGAACTCTAGAGACCAGCTGAGAAGCTACATCATCCAGGCCAATGTAAAGCCAAGAAGGGATTCAGGAAAACGGGTCAGTAGGAAATCTTCTGAGTTTTGCATGCCAGTCCACGCCCCTCCCCCAATGTAGCATAATGCTGGTGTGGTGCAACAGAGAGGAAGTCTCCCATAATGGTACTTCTCTCTCTGGACAGAAACAAAACAGTGGACCATGCAGCCAAGGTTCTAGCTTGTCTGGGGGCTGCCTGAGAGACTGGTTTCTGTCTCTCCTGACTCCAAGTACTGACTGGACTGATGGCATAATTTGGAAGCTGCTGAAAATAGGCTAGCAACCAGGCACATTAGAGCTACAGTTCCACATGCAAACGCCAAGGAGAGTAAGATCAGAAAATATTTGAAAGGTCCTGGAACCTCTAGCCAGGCTGATTGCTGAAGGTCTTCTCCTGTAGGAAGCCAGTATGCAAAAACTAGGAGAAGTAGTTGTTTTCTTCAAATGCCCAAATCTCAGCAAAAGATTGAGGAGCACAAAGGAAACAGGGAAACATGGCTCCATCAATGGAACAAAATAAAACTCCAGAAACCAACTCTAAAAAAATGCAGATCTTTGAGCTGACAGTGAATTTAAAATAATTGTCAAAATGATGTTCAATGAGCTAAAAGAGAACATAGATAGACAATGAAAAGAAATCAGGAAAATTATATATGAACAAAATGAGAATATCAACAGAGACAGAAACTATTAAAAAGTATCCAATGGAAATATTAAAAACAAACAAACAAAACATCTCCAATGAGGATAAACCCAAAGAGAACTACAACGAGGCACATAATCAAACTGCCTAACATCAAAAACAAAGAAAGGATCTTGAAAGCAGCAGACATAAGCAACTTGTCACAGAAAAGGGAATGTCCGTATAATTATCAGTGGATTTGTTAGAAGAAACTTTGCAGGCCAGAGAGAGTAGGATAATATATTCAAAATGTTGAATAACAACAACAAAAATCTGTCAACCAAGAATACTGTAACCAGAAAAACTATACTTCAAAAATAAAGGAGAAGCTAAGAGTTTCCCAGGTAAACAAAAGCTGAAGGAGTTCCTTACTACTAGACCTGCTCTACAATAAAAGCTAAAGGGAGTCCTTCAAGTTGAAACAAAAGATTGGTAGAGAGCAACTTAAAGCCACATGAAAATATAAAGTTCTCTAGTGAAAGCAAACACATGAATCTGTATTTCAGCAATTTTGGTGCATAGAATTTAAATGACAAAAGCACAAAAAGTAACTATAACTACAAAAAATTAACTATGTTAATTGGTATACAATATATAAAGATGTTATTTGTGACACCAATAACATCAAGTCAGGGGGTGGAGCTGTAAAGGAGAAGAGTTTTTGTATGCAATGGAAGTTAATTTGTTATTAATTTAAAATAGAATTCTAAAACTTTAAGACATTTTATGTAATTGCAATGGTAACAGAGAAAATATCTATAGAATATACAAAACAGAATATGACAGGAAACCAAGGCATGTTACTACAAAAGAATAATAAAACACAAAGGAAGACAGTAAGAGAAGAAAGGAAGGACAAAAAAGCTACAAGGCATACAGACAACAAAATGGTAATAGTAAGTTCTTCCCTATCCATAATTAATTTAAATATAAATTATTTTAAATATAAAATAAATATATTTTAATGTTATAAAGTAATATATTTAAATATAAATATAAATCAGAAGACATAAATTGGCTGAATGGATAAAAAAACATGATCCAATTACATGCTATCTACAACAGACCCACTTTAGATCTAAGGACACACATAGGCTGAAGGTAAAAAGATGAAAAAAGATATTGCATACAAATGGTAAACAAGAAAGAAAAAGGGTGGCCATATTAATACCAGACAAAATAGACTTCATGTAAAACTGTTACCAGAGACAAAGAAGGACATTATATAAAAACAAAGAGTCAATTCACCAAAAAGATATAATAATTATAAATATTTATGCTCAAACCTCAGAGCTCCTAAGTATGTGAAGCAAACTATGACAGAACTAAAGGGAGAAATAGACAACAACATAAGAATTGCAGGAGATGTAATTGTCCCACTTTCAATAATGGATTAAAAAACCAGGCAGAAGATCAATAAGAAAATGAAGGACTTGAACAACACTATAGATCAATTGGACCTAACAGATATATACAAAAGACTCCCTCCAACAACAGCAGAATATATATTTTTCTCAAGTGAATATGGAACATTCTCCAGGATAGACATGCGAGACCAAAAAATAAGTCTTAACAAATTTAAGATTGAAATCATACAAAGTATTTTTTTCTGGTCACAATGGAATGAAACCCAACAGCAGAAGGAAAACTGGAAAACTCATAGATAGATAGGTGGAAATTGAACAACACAATCTTAAACAACAAATAGGTCAAAAAAGAAGAGAAATTAGAAATACCTTGAGACAAATAAAAATTTTTTAAAAAGTATACCAAAACTTATGATATGCAGGAAAAGAAGTACTAAGAGGGAAGTCTATAGCTATAAATGGGTACATTAAAAAACAAGAAAGATCTAAAATCAAAACCTAACTTTATACCTCAAGAAGCAAGAGAAATAAAAACATACTATACCCCAAACTAGAAGATGGATAGAAATAATAAAGATTAGAGCAGAGATAAATGAAGTAGAGAATAGAAAAACAATAGAAAAAAATCAATGAAGCTAATTAAATTTTCTGTCTATTAGATTGACAAACCCTCAGATTAATGCGAGAGAGAGAGAGAGAGAGAGAGAGAGAGAGAAAAGACTAAACAATTAAAAAAAAAAAAGACAAACAATTAAAATCAGGAACAAAAGAGGGGACATTACAACCAATGCCATAGAAATAAAAAGGATTATAAGAGAATACTATGAACAATTCTATGCCAATTAATTGGATTGCCTAGAAGAAATGGATAGATTCCTAGAAGGACACATCTTACCAAGACTGAATCATGAAGAAATAGAAAATCTAAACAGACCAACAACTGCTAAGATTGAATCAGTAATCAAAGACCTTCCAACAGAGAAAAATCTCTGGACAAGATGGCTTCACTGGAAAATTCTACCAAATATTTAAAGAATTAACACCAATCCTTTTCAAACTCTTTCCAAAAACTGAAGAAGCGGGAACACTTTCAAATTCATCTATGAGGCCAGCATTACCTTGATGACAAAGACAGAAAAGAGAAAACTACAGACTAATATCCCTGATGAATATTGATGTAAAAATCCTCAACAAAATACTAGAAAACTGAATTTGACAGCACATTAAAAGGATTATAAACCATGTTTAAATGGAATTTATTTTTGGAATCCAAGGATGGTTCAACTAATGAAAATCAGTCAATGGAATACACAATATTAACAGAATGGAGGACAAAACCAAGTGATCATCTCAATTGAAGCTGAAAATGCATTTGGCAGGATTCAACACCCTATCAGGGTAAAAACACTCAACAACTAGGAATGGAAAAAGAAACTACCCCAACATAAAGGCTGTGTATGAAAATCCTACAGTTAACATTATACTCAATAGTGAAAGACTGAAATCTTTTCCTCTAAGATCAGGAGCAAGGTAAGGATGCTGGCTCTCACTACTTCTATTAAATAGAGTATTGAAAGTCCCAGACAGAGGAATTAGGCAATACAAAGAAAAAAAAAAAAGCATTCAAACTGGAAGGAAGAAGCAAAATTACCTCTGTTCTCAGATGACATATTCTTGTATGTAGAAAATCCTAAAGATTCTACAAAAACAAACTGTTAGAACTAATAAATTCAGCAAAGTTGCAGAATACAAAATCAACAACACAAAACTCAGTTACATTTCCATACATGAACAATCCAAAAAGGAAATTAATAAAATAATTTCATTTACAATAACATCAAAAGAATAAAATACTTAGTAATAAACCTAACTAACCAAGGAGTTGAAAAACTTGTACACTGAAAACTATAAAACATTGCTGAAAGAAATTAAAGAAGACAAAAATAAAAATACATCTTGTATTCATGGGCTGGAAGAATTAATATTGCTAAAATGCGCATACTATCCACAGTAATAATTCAATGCAACCCCTATTAAAATCCCAATGGCGTATTTTTTTACTGAAATAGAAAAAAAAAATCCTAAAATTCATATGAAACTACGAAAGATCCTGAGTAGCCAAAGCAATCTTGAGCAAGGAGAACAAAGCTGGAGGCATTACACTTCCTGAAACTATATTATAAAGTTTCCATAACCAAAATAGTATGGTACTGGCATAAAGAAAAACATATAGACCAATAGAATAGAATAGAAAATCATGTAGTAATACTACAATGTTTGAATTGTAGTGGCTTTGTAGTTAAGTTATATAGCTGCCTGCTAATTAACAGATACTCAACTTCTAATAAAATTTATGACTTGTACTTGAAAAAAAAAAAAAAAAGAATAGAATAGCAAGCCCAGAAATAAATCTTCATGTATATAGACAAATGATCTTCAACAAGGGTGCCAAGTCCACTCAATGGAGGAAAAGACAGTCTTTTCAACAAATGGTGCTGAGAAACTGGATATCCACATGCAAAAAAAAAAAAAAAAAAAAAAAATGAAGCTAGAAACTTATCTTGCACCATATACACAAATTAACTCAAAATGGCTGAAAAATCTAGATGGAAGACCCAAGACTATAAAGCTCCTAGAAGAAAACATAGGGGAAAATCTTCATGATCTTGGATTTTGTAATGTTTTCTTGGGTATGATACCAAAAGCACAGCAACAAAAGCAAAAACAGACTAATGAGATTACATCAAACCTGAAACATTTGTATACCAAAGGACACAATCAACAGAGTGAAAAGGCAACCTAAGGAACAGTAGAAAATATTTGCAAATCATGTATCTGGATATGGGGTGACCATCCAGAATATATAAGGAACTGTTACAAGTCATCAACAATAAAATAAAATAACCTGATTAAAAAATGGGCAAAGGACTTGAATAGAAAGTTCTCCAAAGATGATATACAAATGGCCAATAAATACATTAAAAGTTGCTCAATGTCTCTAATCACTAAAGAAATGCAAATCCAAACCATAATTAGATGCCACCTCACACCCATTAGGATGGCTACTATATAAAAAAATAAATTAACAAAGTAAAAAGTGTTGGTGAGAATATGGAGGAATTGGAACCATTGTGCACTGTTGCTGCAATTGTAAAATTGTGCAACTGCTATGGAAAACAGTATGGAAGTTCCTAAGAAAATTAAAAATAAAACTACCATATGATCCAGCAATCCCACTCTGGCTATATATCTAAAAGAACTGAAAAAACTGAAGAGATATTTCCACATGCATGTTTATAGCAGCATGGTTCACAATAGCCAAGAGATGGAAGTAATACAAATGTCCATCGACAGATAGGTGGATAAAGAAAATGTGGTATATACATACAATGGAATATTATTCAGCCTTAAAAAGAAAGGAAATACTGTCACATGCTACAACATGGATGAACACTGAGGACATTATGCTAAGTGAAATAAACCAGTCACAAAAAGATAAATACCATATGATTCCTTTTTTTTTTTTTTTTTTTTTTTTTTTTTAAATTTATTTATTTGTGGCTGTGTTGGGTCTTCGTTTCTGTGCGAGGGCTTTCTCTAGCTGCGGTGAGCGGGGGCCACTCTTCATCGCGGTGCGCGGGCCTCTTATTATCGTGGCCTCTCTTGTTGCGGAGCACAGGCTCCAGACGCGCAGGCTCAGTAATTCTGGCTCACGGGCCTAGTTGCTCCGCGGCATGTGGGATCCTCCCAGACCAGGGCTCGAACCCGTGTCCCCTGCATCGGCAGGCAGATTCTCAACCACTGCGCCACCAGGGAAGCCCCATATGATTCCTTTTATACGAGGTAGCTAAAGTAGTCAAATTCATAAGAAACAGAAAGTACAATGGTGGTTACCAGCATTAGGGGGAGGGGAAAAAAGAGTTGTTGTTCAACGGGTACAGACTTTCAGTTTTGCAAGAAAAAGTTCTAGGGATCTGTTTCACAAAAATATCTATATACATAACTCTACTGAACTGTACAATGAAAAATGGTTAAGATGGTAAATTTTATGTTATGTGTTTTTTACCATAGTAAAAGACAAAACCATAAAATTAACTAAGTGGGATTAAAAAAAAATTTGATTTGTATATTTCTCTTTGTAGCCCCTCCCAGAACTTTATCCCTGTATCTATATACTGTAATAATAATAGTTCTAATCATTATTTCTGATACAATTAACAATTAATACAGCCAAGATAGATTAGAACCTAGATTTGCATAACTTCAAATTTTTGTACAATTTACTATGTGAAAATAATTTTTTCTTTGCTTTTAGTTTGTTTTGATTTCTTAATACACAGTCCAAATGAAAAAAAGGAGCTTGGTTAGAAGAATGTAAGTCTGAGAGAATCCTCAAAAGGTTTGTATTTTTACTTAAGGAAAAGGAGAAGGAAGAAAATATGTAACTCTTCTGTTCCATAGAAAACCAGGGAGAAGTCCTGTGAGGAAGCAACAGATGGTTAGAAAAGCAGGAAAGACAAGCAAGGAGGGGAAAAATAACAGAAGGTAACCAGGGAATTAGAAAGTCATTCTCTAGCGTCTCACTAGCACCCAAAAGTCACTATTATCTGGCTCCCCAAAGATTTTCACCTTTCTGTTATCTTCCTTCTCAGACATTCTGTGCCAAGATACTGGAGCTACCATCATGACCTGTAGCTTAAAGAGTCCCTATTTCTCTCTCTAGCAGTTGGGAAGTGTGGAGAAAGATGCTCCAGCCTCAGGAGAGAGATAACTGTGGCGGGTATTCAAAGTATGAAGTCTGAATGCATATTCTTGAATAAACACTATTATTCTTAGAAATTAAATTTCATAGTATTGAAAATACCCCTTGCACTTCAGGGAGCTTATGGGATGTAGAAAATTGCTGCTGATGCCCTGCCCAGATCCATGTGAGAGGGCACCCATCCCGCAAGTACTGTGAACTGACCGGTAAGAGCTCACAACTACACCTTTCTCTCAGAATTGCCAAACAGGAACTACCTTGTATGGAAGTGCCTGGAAAGTTATAACCTCCCTCTTTAGGGGTAGCCTGTGGCCACTGGTTGACTAATTCATGGGTAGAAAAGCCTAGCCCCCTTATCTAAATTTAGGACAATAGTATGACACATTTTTAACTCTCGAGTTCTCCAAAGGATAGGTGAATCCAGACTTTAGCTGAAGCCCATTTTCGCTTGGCTTTTTCTCTTGTCCTCTCCTGCTTCCCTCAGTTTTTCCCAGGTTTTTCTTCTGAGAGCACACCCTTAATAAACAACCTTCAAAAGAATCCCAAGATGTGGCTCTGCTTCTAGGGAACAAAACGCAAGACATGGGGAAAATAGACTTTTTATAAATATACCTGAGAACCTAATTAGAATATAGGTTTTTATAGAAAATGCATTTCAAATTCAAATAAAGTCACACACGCATATTTTTTGAAATAAGCCCGTTATGCACCTAAGACTAAATATATATTAAAATACAGGGTTTTTTTTTTTCAGATTGTCTTATAAACAAAACCAGATAAACATATATGCAGAGAAATAACTACTCTTCTGCTTCTGGGTAATCACAGAGTGAATAGTTCAGAACTACCTTCTTGCTGAGAAGAAAAGAAAATTTGGAAGCTATTTTTAAAATTTTGTTTGAAAGCAACATAGAGTTAATAAGGTAGTAAAGAATGATGAGAAAAAATCCATAGAAAGATAAAGGCTTAAGAAGGTGATCTAGAATATAGGACCACTTTTCCCCTGCAGGAATTTGCAAATTCTATGCAGGTGAAGATAAAGTGATGACACACCAGGAGATAAGATAACATGAATAAACCAGCAGAAATAACATACAGTAGAAATAGACCCACAAAAACTCCAGATACTGGAGTTATCTCAGAGGTGTTTTAAACCAACAATACTCATTAGGTTCAAGGAAATGACGAGGTCAAAAATTTTAGCAGTGAATTGGAAATGAATATATATATATATATATATATATATAAAATAGAGCAGAGCTCAAAGAGTATAGCACCAGGTGAAAAAGAGTGAGGAGATAATTACTGAACTGAAAGATAAAAATCCATAAATCCATAATGAAGCATGAAGAGACAAATGGGTGGAAAACCTAAAAGAGAAAGTAAAACAATTAAAAACACTTGTGTTTGGAGTCCCAGAGAGAGAGGGAGAGAGAAAAGAAAATGGTCAAAAGCAATGTTTGAAGAGATAATGGCTGAGAGCATTTCAAAATTAATAAAACCACAGATTCTAGAATCCCTTACCTATTCAACAAGAGAAGTAATATATCAACTTTCCAAGGATAAATTTGTGAAATGTAAACATATTTTTGGAAATATTATCTGTAGAACTGAAGTAATATCACTTCACAGGATTATTGTAGGATCAAATGTGGTAACATATATAGTTATTTCAACTATTTTATCTTAATGATAATTCTAAATTCTTTCATTTACTGAGCTAAAATCCTCTAAAAACTTTTATTTTATACAAATCATGAAACCATTAGGTTAAAAACCGACATAATTTGTAGATTTGACTCATGTAACAATGCTTGTTACAATATGTGAGTTATAACGTTAACTACAGTAAGTCCCCTACATACGAACCTTCAAGTTGCGAACTTTCAAAGGTGCAAACGTGCGTTCCATCAACATCAGGTGTGAGTGAAATTGCAGCTTGCCCTCTGTCTCCTATTGCTGACGATCCTTCCGTTCTACCATCTCCCACCTCCTCTCCCTCCTCCAGTCAGTAACTCTTCTTGCCTGTTCACTCGATGCCAACCCCTGTATGCCAGCTGTTGTACTGTACTACTGTACTTTTCAAGGTACCGTACTGTAAGATTAAAAATGTTTTATTTTTTGTATTTGTTTGTTTTTTATGTATTATTCGGGTGAAAAGTATTATGAACCTGTCACAGTACAGTACTATATAGCCGATTGTGTTAGTTGGGTACCTAGGCTAACTTTGTTGGACTTACGAACAAATTGGACTTACGAAAGCGCTCTCAGACAGGAACTCGTTCGTATCTAGGGGACTTACTGTATTCTCCCTCTTAGCCTTTATAATTTTTAAATGTAATATTTATCAGTCTTAAAAAGTTGCTGGAATGATTTGGAAGTACTAGAGCCAAGTGGGGTTTTTCTGGCATTAAGGAAGGAACGTGGAAGAAAACCAGCAAAGTAAACCAACAACTGAAATTAAATAGTCCTCCAATGACTGTGGTATGGGATCAATATTTATTTATATGCTTGTGAAGATAAAGATCATGAAAATTCCAGGGTTTATGTGATGCCCAAGTATGTTTTTTTAAAAACTCCATATCCAATTCTTAAAAGCCACTATTAGATAATTACTGAACATTGATAATGCCAGGAAGTTGGGAAAGCAGAAAACTTGAAACTAGCTAATAAACATTTTAATGACCTAATAAGAGTTATTTTCACCTACAGATATTGATCAAACTCCAGAAGAAGAGAGATCATTCAGCCAAGTTTACTATCCTCACATGACCTATCTTGGCTGTTTATCTTTTTTGTCCTCTCTTGAGGTTCAAATCAAGACTTTCATGTTATAACAGAAGGATAATTTATGGAGTGAATTAAAGGAACTGACTTCCAGAGCCAAATGAACAAGGAAGCTTCACAAACATTTGTTTTTTTCTGGGATGTTTATTTTCAAAATCATAAATGTATGTACTTTAATAAGAAATTATTTAACCGGTAGAAAATAGTCTGCCCAGAGTTTCACTGTCATAACAGCTTCTATTCAATATAGTAAGATACACTTTTCTTTCCACATCAGATTTCATGACAATGTCTTCAGTTGGGGCCAGATTTTCAAAGATGAAGTACAACAACCAGGAAAGCATACAACTATAACTACGGAAAATTAATAAACTTTAATTGGAGTCAAATAAATTTTGAATTAATTTGTGCACTAAATATGTATTCAGTGATCAACGATAGAGAGACAAGGACCATAGGCAAAAAGATGAGAAGATATAGAGCTAATTTGAAGGAGGTTGTACTCTAGAGGTGGGCACCCATGCAATCCACAATTGCAGAGTTGTTCAATAACTTAGATGCAAAAAATGTTCGTGTGAGATATTATGGAACCATAGATACAGGTGTTTCTAAGTATTCTTGGGGAAATCCAAAGAGGCTTCAGAGAGGTCTGCCAAAAAGCTGAGAGAGAGGAAAAGGGGGCAGCATTCTACTCTGTAAGAATAGTCTGTGCAAGTGAATTACCTTAAATGCTGAAGCATAAAACAACAACAACAAGGGAGAAGTAGGGAATGAGATAATTTAGATAGACGGGGACTAGGTAATGAAGGAGTTGAGACTTCCACCAACAGGCCAGTTGCTTTTAAAAGAAACCAGTGGATCCCCAAACTCCCCTGATGGGGTCCAAGGGGAGACCGAGTAGATGGGGCTGCAGGCCAGGCCTCTCGGAGTAAAATGGTGCCATTTGATATGCAGTGGATTCAAGCAACATTTTGATTGAAAATCACTGCTGAAAGTAATGGGCTCTACAAAGGAATGTTATTCAGGTTTTCTCAAGAGCTGAATTAATCAGAATATATTTCACAAAATTAGTTTTAATATATTCCTCTTTTGAAAGCCACATCATCCATTTTAAAAAGACGAGGAAAAATGACAAGAAACAGAGACAGGGACCCAGAAGATGACTGAGGGCAGCAGCTGAAGTCTAATAAACTGTATTTTGCTGTGTTAGATCATCTTTAAGTGGTTGGCAGCATACTTGATATGGCAGGCATCATCTGTTCCGTTGAAAGTTGCCATGTCTTGTTTGACAATCACAGATATAAATGATAGTTCTGTTTAATGCTGATATCTTTACATCTCACAGTTCTTCAATATCCTTCAACATATAGGAAGAATAAAGAAGTTATTAGCAGCAGAGTGTCCTACCTTTGGGAATAGGATACAATAATTCTGAATTCCAAAGATCGTGTAAAACTGATCGGCATGACCTTTAACGACACTGGATTCTCATTTAAACAACAGAAGCTCCATTACTTCGGGGTATCCCAGGCATTAATCATTAAACAGAATCAATAGGGAGAGATAACAAATGCTTATCCCCAGATAAGCAGTAGTTGGTAAAATGTAGCTGGTATGAAATTGACTCTTGAAACCCTTCAAACCAAATAGAGTATTTCCAAAATGTTCTCTGTTATAAAATACGGTTCCCAGAATGGTTCTCACTTGGTTAGTTTGAGAAGCTATGATTTGTTTAAAAATCTGCATATAAATCTCAGAATTCATTCTGTTATTATTGATGAAAATATAGAAACAAGAACAGCTACACCACATGGAAGACTGTCTAGACAAGAATGTTGGGGGTTATGACTGAAATAAATTATTATTTGCTGAGAGCCAACAGTATGCTTGGCATTAAACAAGACAGCCAGAGGGCAGGACCCCAGCCTTTGGACTCACAATTTAAGCCAGACACACAAACAACCAAATCATAAATCACAACAGCTAAAAAAAATATGGTGTAAATTTCACAGGCATGAATTTTGGTGTTGATTTACTTTCTTGGCAATAATAAATTAAGAGATACCAAAAATAATCATCATAAAGATTGTCAATAATGTTATTAATCCAGTCCCCTAATTAGCTACCTGACTAAATTTTAAAAGCAGATTTTTGATATTTAGCAAACATGGGAATGCATATTTTTAGCAGCAGCACTTATGAAACATTTTATTGCATGATGTTATGAAAAGCAAGTTATACATCATGTCCTTAACTTCTTCTTTTGTGTACATTCGCTAATTTCCACTTTGCAGCCTTTCTTGCCTTTGTGATCACTGGTCTTATTTGATAATGAATAGGAATAGTAAGCCAGTAAGAGTAATTTTTCCCTGCTTTTTTTCCTCTTAAGGTATATTTGTATATGCAATCATATGTATATAAATGTCACTCTGGCTCAGGACATCAGAAAAGCAAGAACCTCAAATATTTTTCCTGTTGTCACCTTTCCAAAGAGTGCCAAAGGTCTTGATAAACAGTCAGCTTTGAGGTTAGAAACCTATACTCGGTACAATTCACAAATTTTCTGTCTTTACCCTGCTGTAGAAATTAGGTGGTATTTAGGTTTTGACTAACATAGAATATCTGTGGACCTCTGTTTCCTCACCCGTACAATGGGGGTAACATGCAAAAAACAGAAGCCCTTCGTAACACTCAGTAACAGGGAGTATTATTATTATTTAACACCGTATTTATTTAAATAATTATTGTTTCTACATCGTCCAAGTTTATCATGGTAGAAAAATATAATAAAAAAAAAGAGCTAACAGATGACATATTTTAGAATTATCTACATTGAAACCCCAAGGAAAGGAACGTATTTGCCTTTTTTATGTTTTTGGAGAGATAAAGCATGAGAATTAGGGGAACTCCATGACAGGTAATTCTTCCATTTAGGAGCCATTCAAAAAGAAGGGCCTAGCTGTTGTGTAGGGGTGGATGCAGGTTTTGTGAGTCTTGAAGTTTATACAATTTGAGATCCTTTTTAAGGTCATATACATATTTAATACAAAATCAAGTATTGTGGTTTTGATGGGATCCATGTACATAAGGATCACAGAAACAAATTTTATTAGCTTCCTGGTGGATCTGCCCCTCAGGGTGAGATAAGGTGAACTTCAGATCCTTCCAATACCAGAGGGTAGAAATGAGAAATAGGATTAAGTTTAGTGCTTTGAAATTTGTAGAAACAAATGACCATGAAATCTTATTTACCTAGGTCAGTGCAGGAACCAAGAAGGCCCATCTTTGTATCCAGAGAGTGTAACGTGGATACACTCACATGGTTAGAATAAGGTCTTGCTAAGCTCATATTCTGTAAAAAGTGCTATTCACCTGGTTCCACCCACCAAAGGACCTAGTGTCAGAGCTACGGTCAAACTAGGAGGTACATAGTCCAGATACACAGAATAATCCCTACGCAGGCTGTTAAACATTGAAGTTTGTGTGGATGACCAAGGGATTTGTTTGGAGTATATTCTTTCATTCAGCAAATCCTTTTGGGAGATTTACTATGTGCCAGGCACTCTCCTAGGTGGCAGGGATGCAACAGTAAGAAAACCGACTTTTAAAAAATAGGGCAAAAAAATCCATTTCCATGCCTACCTTCTATTCAGAGTGTACAGAAAATAAACAACACAAAAAAGTAAATCTCATAGGGTATTTGAAGGCGGTGTGTGCTGTGGAATATGAAGTAGGGAAGGAGGAGGAGGGCTGGGGAGGGAAGAGGTATGATTGGAAAGATCTAGGCCAGGAAAGGCTCCCTGTGAAAGTGATATTTGAGTAAAAGACTTGAAGGAGGAAAGTCTAAAAGCAGCAAGCCGTGTGGTTATCTGAGGAACAGGCCTTCCAGGACAAGGGAACAGCAAGTCCACATTGCCTAGAACAGAGCCTGGCACACAGCAGGGGTTCAACAACATGTATTCCATAAAAAGGAAAAGTGGGTTAGGCTCATCAAGATGAGTTTGGGGCGGTGATGCAGGAAGGAGAGCCATTTTTTTTCCTTTTGGCAACAGGGACCCTCAACAAAGGACAAAAGAGCAGAGGCCTCTGCTGTGGAGGTTCCGTGGTTCCGTGGCACCTGGTGTCACCATGGCCACTCAAGACCATTGTGACATTTACTTGGGATGGCTTCCCCCTTAGTCCTGTCCTGCCCACTTAGCATGGCTTCGATTTTGTCCTCTTTGGTACCAAACCCTGGGCCTCAGCAATGAACTCCATTACTTCCTTGACTCTTAGCACCTCTCCTGCCAGCCACTTTGTTTCGATCTGTTGCAGGTGCCTCAGCTCACATCACTTCACATGACTAGCTGGAGAGTCCACAGTAATGGCACTGCTATCTTACTGTGATTATTGGCACAGATCAATCTACATTACCAGTCTACTACCAGGACAAGCACAGCATTTATTTTTTCATAATGCCAAGCAAAATCATAATGTAGACTCTACTGTCAGTTATGTGATTTGATTCAGGAGGAGAAAGTTGTTTATAATCATCTAAAAATCACCTTCTGTATTTCACAAGGAATAGAACAGAATTCAGAGAAATATCCAATGCACATTACAATAATGCACTAAATCTCTTCTACTTACATTTCCTGACTTATACAGTTCATTTTCATTAGCTCATATAAACACTCAAGTCTGTAAAAGTTAGCAGTGTGACCAGTGCCAGGCTAAAAGTAGACTGGAAAGAATTTGCTTATATACCCAACTATAATAATTTGAGAAACTGTAATGAGCTATGTCTTAGCCTCTCATTTATTCCTGCATCCCACCATAACCCTTTCCTGCAGCCATTCTGGAGAGATACATTCTTTTGCTTCCCTGGGACAGATCTCAGCAACTAAAACTCCAAGTATCTGATTTATTGAGCATTCACTCTGGGCCAGGCCCTGACAGAAGGGGGCCACATAGTGCCTCTTTTAAAATCACCAGTACCCTGGGGAAGAAGGTATAAAAAATTTAAGCTCAGATCAGGCAAGTAACTTGACCAAGGTCACACAGTTTATGAGAGCCTAAACCTGGATTAAATCAGAGAGCTGGAGGATGTTAGAGCTTGATATTTTAACTGTATTCTCCACACTCCCAAGTGTTAATCCTGATAGGAGAGCAGGATCAGGCAGAGAGAAGACAGTATCCTCCTGACAGTAATAAATGTCTTCCCAAGATACCTCCCTGAGGCCGACATTGTTAGTTGTCTCTTTTTCCCCTTGGTCATGGAAGCCTGATTTTGTCTGGGGTGGGAAATAGTAAGCAAAAAAGTAGCTAAATACTTTTTCATCTTTCCTTGCAACTAGAGCTGGCCGCATGACACACGGCCAATAATATGTAAATTAAATTCTGCTAGGCAGTTCTGGAAAAGGTTGTGCTTCCAACCTTTCCCAGAAGGAAACAAAGAACAAGCTTTACCAGAATCTTCCCTCCTCCTTTCTTCTGGCCCCAAATGTGAACAGAAGGCTGGTAGAGCTTGCAGTTGCCATCTCAAAACTATAAGGGAAAATCTAAAACAAAACAAAACAAAGACAAAAAACTCATGGAGATCTTAGCAATGAAATTGGAAGATTGGAACCTACATCAGACTACCTCCTCCCAGACAACTTGTTATAAAAGGAAAAGATATTCTTCATTTCCTCTATCATTGGCTGGGTGTTCTGTTACTTGTAGGTAGACACTGGTAGCCGACACAGGCCGTTACAGACCAGAGTTACCCTGGGTCAGTGCTTCTTCGTGTTACTTTTCCATCCCAAACACATACCACCAACCAAAGATTTAAATGTTGTACAAGCTATAGAATCAAGGTTGAGCTATGTACTTTGAGGTCAGTTATTTCCTTATTCCACATAGATGTAATGTTTTTCCTTTCTATCATCTTTTTTTGTTCACTCTCTTTTGTTCTCTGTGCAAAAAAAGTACACATAAGAGTTATGTGAAATACTAGTCAGTGTTATCAAGTGGCAGACTAATATTAAAAAGCATGTAATGATCTCTAGTCTCTGTCTTCCTTTGATTTTTGTGTAATGAACTGAACTGAAGAATATGTTGTGATTTGGCTTTATTTGAATTTATTTGGTTTAACTCAAAGAAGGACCATGCCCTGATGCAATATTTTCAGGATGGCCAGGGTAGAGGACAAATCCAATCTAGTGAAAGAGACATTCCCAAAGTTACTAGAGCTGTCTTTCTGAAATTCATCTACATCTGCTCTGTGACATCAGCAGAGAAATAAAATCTCCTGAAAGTGAAAATGGTCTTCAGAGGTGAGTTGTGTTCTAACTTAAAACCGTGGTACTCAAAGTGGGGTCCCCAGACCAGCAACATCAACATGATCTAGGAACTTGTTAGAAATTAAAATTCTCAAACTCCAGAAATCTGTCTTTTAACAAGCCCTCTAGGTGATTGTGGTAATGCTAAAGTTTGAAAACCACTACTTTTTTTTTTTCTAGATTCATAATAAGAGAAGGAAATAATTGAAGTGCCTGGGAAGAATTTGGAAGGAGAAAAAGAAGTGAGGAAGAACAAAAGAGAAAAAGGTTAGCATGATGGATGACTGCTGTGGGACACGTTTTCATAATTATCCCCCATACTACCTTAACAAATTTTTTTGGTAAAATCTATAAAACATATGACAGTGGCTTTCTTGGGAAACTGATGTGATTGAATTTGTTCGTACATGTAGAAACTGGTTAGGGTGGAGGCTGAGTTCCGGGTATAGGTTGACATGGGGGGAAGAAGAGAAATTGCACAATCAAACAGAAGGGACAGGGAAGGCCCCACTGGCATCTGAATTACACATGGAATTTCCCTAAAGAAGTTCTCCTGATGACATTTGACACAGAATCTACATTTTTTGCAAATACTTCCCTTCCCGTCCTTCTTCCATCCTGACACCCCTGCATACGTGCTCCACCACCCTACACACATAAACACACAGACCTTCCTAGAGCTAGGAAAATATCATATTGCTTCAGCATTTTTTTAATTGGACACTTTTATCAACTCCTTGCTATCAGATCTTGATGTAACATCCTGATATTGTTTTTCCTCCCTGCTCACTCATTGGATTCAAGGTTCTTCCTGGAAGTGGATTTCCTGTTATCTTTAGGGAATCTTTGGAGGAAAATATCCCCTTAAAAACAGTTACAGAAATCTTTCTTTGAAAGTTTTGTCATTTATTTGGAATTTTAACCTTCCACTTATACGTAATTTTCACTCTTGCATTGATTTGTGACCCCCTGCATCTAGCCTGTGAACTCCTTTATTTCTGGGACTTGGTGTTATTCATCTTTGTGTTCGCAATGACTAGTAACAGTGCCTGACACATAGTGAGCACTCAGTAAATGTTTGATGAATAAACGAATGATGTTATCAATAGATGCTAAACTTTCCTAGGCCTCAGCTTTTCCCACTGGACTCCTGTGCTGGATACCTGCCTTCTACCCCCTCCACTCTCTTGTACTCTGATGCCTTGATGGTTTTGGCCAGTGGAGAGCCATGACAGGAGATTGGAGGGAGAGAGGAGAGTGAGGTCAGAGTATATATTCCCCTGCTGTCTCCTTCCCTGTGGAGCCACCTTGAATTGGTTCTGTCCCTTGACCTAAGGTCACTGCTCCTTTCAAGGTAGCCTTCTCCATGCTCTTCTTCCCCATTCTAGTAACTTCTTCCTGTCACTCCTTTGGGATAAAGAATGGTAATAGCTCTCCTGACCCTAACCAGGTCGACTAGCTTTTGTGGTTCCTCTATACCCTGCCCACATCCCTGTAAATAGACTCATTATTAAACCATCCGCAAATTATCCTGTTCTGAATGAGCCATCTGTTTACTGTTGGAACACTGACTCATATAACTGTCAAATATAAAAATATTGGAAAACCTTCCATATCTTTAAATATTCACCAACAACTGGGTTGTTCTCAATACATGTTGTTTCTGCATAAATATGCTGTTTTAGATATCTCATAAGTATAGTATTTTACACTGAGGGAGTTAGAAAACTTACGCCCCCTCTAGTCTCCTGTAGAGGCAGGCAGAGGGGCCCTGAGCCAAGCTGGATCTGTCTGTAAAATGCTCTAGCAGAGCCAGGATTCCTGCAAATAACTTCGCGCAAGCAAAGGATTTCAGAGAATGCATAAATATACATGTAAAAGATATTCCATTTGGTTTTCACATGCATAATACAAGTTTTCCTGTGGGTATAATATCTTTGATTTATTACTTTTGCTTTTTGATTTGTTAGGATATTTACATCTGAAACCTTCTTTGCAGCAACAAAATCACTTATGAAACCTGAAAAAATGTACTTTGAAATCTATATTTCAAAATTTTTTAAACTTCTAAAAGCCCATCAGCTGGTTCTGATTGGAACCCAAGGTGGAACCCCAGTATATATTATAGTGGTACAGGGTTGGTATTAAATATTTTTACCTCTTTGATTTTTTTAATATCCTTTTGTAAATGTAGTGCCACGGTACAGGATTGTAGATGACCCACATCCTTGTGTTTGCATCCAAGAGAAATGAAGGAGGAAATATCTGGGGAATCAGAGGTCCTCGCTTGTACTACTATATGGCTGCCATGAGCACGTCATTAATTTCTCTGCACTTTGCTCCTCTCACTTATAAAATAGACGAGTTGCAGTAAATGATCTCTAGCGTCATTTCCAAATCTGTAGATTTTTATCCTGATGTCTTTAGAAAAAAAGAGAATATGTTTCTTTTCAAAACTCAGTCTTCATAGCTGTGTCCTAGCTGGATAGAACCCCAAATGACTTGAAGACCTATATCCATTATTTTCCAATTAAGAAAAATTCAACTATGCTGCTCAACAAATTCTTGAAATTCTTCCTGCCCATAACTTCTGCTTCATTCACTGTTATTACCACAGCTAATTTAATCGTTTCATATAATTATTGAAACAACACCTTCCCCAAATCTCACCCTCCAGAACTCCCGACCTCATACCGTCTTTTTGGAGAATGAACACAACGGCCCATACCACCTCTGTGTGCCTTACTTGGTCTATGATACCCAGATATGTTCCTTAAAATCTTGTGATCAAAGTACTCCACCAGGTCTCTCCCCACGGCTTCCCTTCTTTTGTGATTTAAATTTACAGAAGACCTTCCTTGATCTATTCAATCTAGTCCTCTTGAAAACCTTTATGTTTCTTACTTTGAACTTCTGTATCGGAAAACATACCCAAGGTTAGCACATGTTCCTGTGATCGCTGCTTCCTCCATAAAGCCTCCCTGGGCTGGAAGACCAATTAACACCTCAGTGTCACCTTCAATGACAGCAGGACCTCAGCAACTCCGCCCTCTTCCTCATCCAACAACCGCGTCGAGCACCTATTCAGTGGGAGTACTCCGTACATCACCCACAAATGCTTGATGTCCTTTCACACATGAATATGAAATCTTGTCTATGTCACCGCCATTCATTGCTCAAATGGATAAGTATCTGCCTGTGCTAGCTTGCATCAGCATAAGGCTGTGTGAATAAGGAACCACATCTGCTCACTGGAGTACAGTCATGGCACCAGGGGTCAGGGTCACATTGCTGAAGGCATTCCAGGCTTTGGGAATCCTCCGGGCCCAGGCACTAGTGAACACCGAGGTATGCTGCTCAGATCCTCTAGCTGCAATGAAGAACTTACTACCCCAGGAATGCTGCCTGCAGACAGCCCCTAGGGGTCAGCCCCCTTCCAATATTGCCTCAACTGTCCAATTTTTGTCCAAGCCAGTTTCTCTTTGAAGATGGCCTATATCTAAAAACTGTTTGGCCTGGGACTAGAAAAGTCCATCTCTCTCCTCTCAACTCAGGGTTGCTGTGAAGCGTCCTTTAGAACTTCCCATAGGGCTGGCTGAGGCTTCTGCTGAAACTGCCTTGAAGTATGACTTTGTCCTCCACCCCGTTCTGCTTCCTTACCTTCTCTTTCACAAGCATTGATCCTAAGAGCCCTCTGTAAAATCCCTCCGGCATCCTGATCTCCATGTTAGAGTTTATTTCTCAGGGACCTCAACCTGCAACACACATAATAGATGAGAAAAATTTCCCACCCCTAGAGGAGTAGGAATTTAGAGGGAGAGCCCACCTACAGCAGATAAGGTCTCAGTTTCCCACCTTCATTTTAGCTTTTTTAAAAAAGAATGAGATGTGGAGACCATATGTTAAATAAACTGATTCAGCAAACTGCCTGTACTTTTCAAGTCATGATAAGTCCTAAATTTAGTGAGTAGAAATAAACGTTTAGTGAGTAGAAATAAATGTTTAGTGAGAAACTATTTTTTTCCTCATAAAGTATTTTATATGCATTTAAGTAGTAAGACTTAAAAATATAAAACCACCTGAAAATTGTTATATCCCCAAAATAACAATAATATCTTAAATATTCTAATACCCAATCTATATTCAAATGTCCCCAGTTGTCTCAAATTTTCCTTTTGCAGTTGATCTTTTCAGATAATAAGAATCAATAAAGTTCATTAATTGCATGGTTGCAATATCTCTTTACTTTATTTATTTATTGCTTTTTTTTATTAAGCATCTTTATTGGAGTATAACTGCTTTACAATGGTGTGTTAGTTTCTGCTGTATAACAAAGTGAATCAGCTATACGTATACATATATACCCATATCTCCTCCCTCTTGCGTCTCCCTCCCACCCTCCCTATCCCACCCCTCTAGGTGGTCACAAAGCACCGAGCTGATCTCCCTGTGCTATGCGGCTGCTTCCCACTGCTATCTATTTTACATTCGGTAGTGTATATATGTCCATGCCACTCTCTCATGTTGTCCCAGCTCACCCATCCCCCTTCCCATTATCCTCAAGTCCATTCTCTAATAGGTCTGTGTCTTTATTCCCGTCTTGCCCCTAGGTTCTTCAGAACTTTTTTTTTTTTTTTATTCCATATATGTGTGTTAGCATATGATATTTGTTTTTCTCTTTCTGACTTACTTCACTCTGTATGACAGAGTCTAGGTCCATTCACCTCAATACAGATAACTCAATTTTGTTTCCTTTTATGGCTGAGTAATATTCCATTGTATAAATGTGCCACATCTTCTTTATCCATTCATCTGTTGATGGACATTTAGGTTGCTTCCATGTCCTGGCTATTGTAAATAGAGCTGAAATGAACATTTTGGTACATGACTCTTTTTGAATTATGGTTTTCTCAGGGTATATGCCCAGTAGTGGGATTGCTGGGTCATATGGTAGTTCTAATTTTAGTTTTTTAAGGAACCTCCATACTGTTCCCCATAGTGGCTGTATCAATTTACATTCCACCAACAGGGCAAGAGGGTTCCCTTTTCTCCGCACCCTCTCCAGCATTTATTGTTTGTAGATTTTTTGATGATGGCCATTCTAACCGGTGTGAGATGATATCTCATTCTGATTTGCATTTCTCTAATGATTAATGATGTTGAGCATTCTTTCATGTGTTTGTTGACAATCTGTGTATCTTCTTTGGAGAAATGTCTACTAGAGCTAATCAATGAATTTGGTAAAGTAGCAGGATACAAAATTAATGCACAGAAATCTCTTGCATTCCTATACACTAATGATGAAAAATCTGAAAGTGAAATTAAGAAAACACTCCCATTTACCATTGCAACAAAAAGAATAAAATATCTAGGAATAAACCTACCTAAGGAGACAAAAGACTTGTATGAAGAAAATTATAAGACACTGATGAAAGAAATTAAAGATGATACAAATAGATGGAGAGATATACCATGCTCTTGGATTGGAAGAATCAACATTGTGAAAATGACTTTACTACCCAAAGCAATCTATAGATTCAATGCAATCCCTATCAAACTACCACTGGCATTTTTCACAGAACTAGAACAAAAAATTTCACAATTTGTATGGAAACACAAAAGACTCTGAATAGCCAAAGGAATCTTGAGAAAGAAAAACAGAGCTGGAGGAATCAGGCTCCCTGACTTCAGACTATATTACAAAGCTACAGTAATCAAGACAGTTTGGTACTGGCACAAAAACAGAAACATAGATCAATGGAACAGGATAGAGAGCCCAGAGATAAACCCACGCACATATGGTCACCTTATCTTTGATAAAGGAGGCAAGAATATACAGTGGAGAAAAGACAGCCTCTTCAATAAGTGGTGATGGGAAAACTGGACAGCTACATGTAAAAGAATGAAATTAGAAAACTCCCTAACACCATACACAAAAAATAAACTCAGAATGGATTAAAGACCTAAATATAAGGCCAGACACTATAAAACTCTTAGAGGAAAACATAGGCAGAACACTCTATAACATAAATCATAGCAAGATCCTTTTTGACCCACCTCCCAGAGAAATGGAAATAAAAACAAAAATAAGCAAATGGGGCCTAATGAAACTTAAAAGCTTTTGCACAGCAAAAGAAACCATAAACAAGGTGAAAAGACAACCCTCAGAATGGGAGAAAATATTTGCAAATGAAACAACTGACAAAGGATTAATCTCCAGAATTTACAAGCAGTTCATGCAGCTCAATATCAAGAAAACAAACAACCCAATCCAAAAATGGGCAGAAGATCTCTTAAGTACTTTAGTCTATTTAGTTCCCCCTCCCTTCTCATGCTATTGAATTTGCTGGAGAAATCAGATTATTCATCCTTTATAGAATTGTGCCCATATTCTAGAATTGTATGATTGTTTCTCTGTGATGTTTTTAATCAATATTTTTAATTGAAGTTTAGTTGATTTACAATGTGTTAATTTCTGCTGTACAACAAAGTGACAGTTATACATACAATTTTTTATATTCTATTCCATTATGGTTTATCATAGGATATTGAATATAGTTTTCTGTGCTATACAGTAGGACCTTGTTGTTTATCCATTCTATATATAAAAGCTACATCTGCTAACCCCAACCTCCCACTCCATCCCTCCCCTAACACCCTCCCCCTTGGCAACCACAAGTTTGTTCTCTATGTCCGTGATCCTATTTCTGTTTCATACATAGGTTCATTTGTGTCATATTTCAGATTCCACATGTAAGTGATATCATATGGTATTTGTCTTTCTCTTTCTGACTTACTTCACTTAGTATGATAATCTCTAGTTGCATCCATGTTGCTGCAAGTGGCATTATTTCATTCTTTATTATGGCTGAGTAATATTCCATTGTGTATATACACCACATCTTCTTTATCCATTCATCTGTCAACGGACATTTAGGTTGTTTCCATGTCTTGGCTATTGTAAATAGTGCTACTATGAACACAGAGGTGCATGTATCTTTTTGAATTATAGTTTTGTCTGGATATAGGCCCATGATATATGATTGCTGGATCATACGGTAATTCTATTTTTAGTTTTCTGAGGAACCTCCACACTGTTTTCCACAGTGGCTGCACCAATTTACATTCCCACAAATAGTGTAAGAAGGTTCCCTTTTCTCCACACCCTCTCCAGCATTTGTTATTTGTAGACTTTTTAATGATGGCCATTCTGACCAATGTGAAGTGGTACCTCACTGTAGTTGTGATTTGCATTTCAGTAAGAAACTATTAAGTTCTAGGCATTTTACCCACATTAGTTCATTCAGTCTTTCTGGTTACTCCAAAAAGGCTAACATGCTCAAAGAGTTAAGGTAATTTGCCAGATATCACACCATTAATAAGTTAGTTAAAAACAATAGGACTTTGAACACTGCAAAAGATAAATGGACATGAGTTTTCAGCTCTTAAAAAAAGAGTCACTGGGGCTTCCCTGGTGGCGCAGTGGTTGAGAATCTGCCTGCCAATGCAGGGAACACCGGTTCGAGCCCTGGTCTGGGAGGATCCCACATGCCGCAGAGCAACTGGGCCCGTGAGCCACAACTACTGAGCCTGCGCGTCTGGAGCCTGTGCTCCGCAACAAGAGAGGCCGCGATAATGATAGGCCCACGCACCGCGATGAAGAGTGGCCCCCGCTCGCTGCAACTAGAGAAAGCCCTCGCACAGAAACGAAGACCCAACACAGCCATAAATAATTGAATATAAATAAATAAATAAACCCAAAGTTTAAAAAAAAAAAGAAAAGAAAACTGCAGGTTGGGGACTAAGTCTTACTGTCTTAAAAAAAAAAAAAAAGAGGCACTAACTTAGATGTCTCCTTTCTGCCTGGCTCTTTAATACACGGTTTTAAAAAGATTTATACTCTGATTAAAGTGGATACCACGTTGCTGAGTTTGCCTTTCAAAGCCACTTTGGAAACTTCCGCCAACTCTTGGTTAGATGTAGAGGAAAAGGAGCCCTTCTTGTTCTTTGTCATCTATATACTCAGCAGAACAAGAGCTTTACAATCAAGCATTATCACTTTCTGATGATGGCAATACATTAATCTACCAAGAATACGCTAACGTTGGTACATATCAAGTACTTTTGTGAAATACAAGGTTTGGGGAATTTAAGAAGAAAATAAAAGGCATTAAATTATACTTTCTCCCAGATCAACATCTCCCTTCTCTGGTTTTTTTGTCAAAGACCATCCCCCAAATGAGCTATTTAAACTCCTGGGAGGGCCTGTTTATTTTACGGCCCAGAGAAACGTGTTAAGTATTAGAGAATTGTGCCGAGAGACTGCTTAACGGGGTTTTTGTTAACTGACCTGAAATTTTCTGGGCCTTTTGCAAGACTTGAAAATTTCAAACTGGATTTATGCATGTTTAGAATGGCCAGAAAAATCAAAGTGAAAGGGACCAAAGAGACCTCTGGAGTGAAGGTCTCTTTCTCATGTAGACAGTTTAATAGCTGCGTGTGAAATAACAGCATGCTGTTAAAGATACTTTGGGAGGGCCGGTTTCACCCATAAAGCAGTGGATTTCCTGCGAGCATTGCAGAATGTTGCCATTGGCTCCTCACTGCTGGAAAGCTGCTCTTGGAATCCTCCAAAACTGGCTCTCTGTGATTCTTCTTGAGCGAAGATCACATTCAGCAAATCGTAAGAAGGGACAATAGGTCACTGGCTCTTGAAAAGAAAAAAAACACTACCATTTCCCTAGATAGGTCTCTAACCTAGTGATGTTCATGTCTTAAATAACTTTGTGCCCTTAAGGGAAAATCCATCTTGTCAGTTTTCTTCAACTTCCTGCCAGGCTCTTTATCAGAAGAAATTAAATACCTGTCCTTGCAATCTTTATGTCCTGAGTAAACACTGTCAGGAAAATTGTCTGAAATACCAATTTTTCTAATATTAGGAATTTTTATATTTTTTCACACATGACTATTTTTGCATTTCAGGTTTTTTTTTTAATTAATGTATTGTTGTTTTACAACATCGTGTTAATTTCTGCTGTACAGCAAAGTGACTCAGTTATATATATATATATATATATATATATATACTCTTATTTATTTATTTATTTATTTTATTTATTTTATTTTTGGCTGTGTTGGGTCTTCGTTGCTGCGCTCAGGCTTTCTCTAGTTACAGCAAGCGGGGGCTACTCTTCGTTGCGGTGCGCGGGCTTCTCATTGCAATGGCTTCTCTTGTTGTGGAGCACAGGCTCTAGGCCCGTGGGCTTCAGTAGTTGCAACACGTGGGCTCAGTAGTTGTGGCTCACGGGCTCTAGAGAGCAGGCTCAGTAGCTGTGGTGCACAGGCTTAGTTGTTCTGCAGAATGTGGGATCTTCCCGGACCAGGGCTTGAACCCGTGTCTCCTGCACTGGCAGGCAGATTCTTAACCACTGCACCACCAGGGAAGCCCTATACTCTTTTTCATATTCTTTTCCATTATGGTTTGTCACAGGATATTGAATATAGTTCCCTGTGCTATACAATAGGACCTTGTTGTTTATCCAGTTTATATGTAATAGTTTGCCTCTGCTAACCCCAAACTCCCACTCCATCCCTCTCCCACCCTCCCTCCCCCTTGGCAACCACAAATCTATTCTCTATGTCACACATTACTTTTAATTCTTCTAATAGTAATATTGACTTGTAAAACAGTAAAGGGTCCTGGTTAAAGTGGCTATAAATGATGAATATTGATAATGACCGTTTATTAAACACATACTAATCCTCACTATAGGCCAGGTACTAATTATGCAATTGTCACACGCATAATCTCAACAGCCCTCAAAGAAGAGTTAAAGAGGTTAGATAAAAAGCAATACAATAAAACTCAGTCCCATATATGACTCACTCCAGATTGTGATTCTAAACCATTGAACTGTGCAGCGTCTCCAAAGTGAAGCTAGAAAACAAAGGGTGACCTCTTTCCTCCTTCCCTTCTCCAGAAATACTATTTACAATCCTCTCACAAGGCAAGAGAAGATAGGAGCTTGATACAGTCATATTTTATCATACAGTGACTTTGAGTGAAGAGTAATGAAACTTACTTCAGCCCCTGGCAAAATTCTTTCACATATCAAGCATATTGCTTGTTGTCTTTTGATCTTATTTGATAAATAGTTAGACGGATAGATAAATAAATACACACATATATTACAAATTATGTATAACATATAAAGTATATATGAAAAAGTATACCAAAAAATTCTATAATGAACGAACATTACATAAACATTTATGGAGAAGATACAAAAATGTTTTCAATGGAGGAAATTATATTTATTAAGGGAACCCTGCCAAGGACATTCATATTCTATCAATAGTTGAAAGGTATATATTTTGATTCCATTTTATAAATGAGTCGCCTGAGGATAAAGTTTGTGGCACAAGGTCACATGGATATTAAAGTTAATCATCTAAAGTAAAGCACCCTCTCAAATTCTCAAATTGTCAACTTTCTTATCGTAATAACCTCACCATTTCCGGCTGATTTCCAACAGCTGTTTTTGTTATTGTTCTCGATGTTGTTTTCATTTCCTGCTCCCCATTTTCGTAGAGATATTTTCAGAATAAATCCGCCTTTCAGCCAAGATCAATTTGTCCTGCTTTACTTCTCACCAAATGATGTAATATAAGGTTGACTCTATTGTAGTAGTTGCCAAACTTTGCTGACATTGAAATCATCTAGGAATCTGGAAAGACACACTCATATTGTATGCCTATCTGCAGACATTCTGATTTAACTAGTATGGTTTGTCATTGGGGAATCTGGGTGTTTTAAAGCAGTGGTTCCCAACCTTTTTGTCAGCAGGAACTGGTTTTGTGGAAGACAATTTTTCCAATGGGGGGTGGGGGAATGGTTCAGGCGGTAATGCGAGTGATGGGGAGCGATGGGGAGCGGCAGATGAAGCTTCGTTTGCTTGCCCACCGCTCACCTCCTGCTGTGCGGCCCGATTCCTAACAGGCTGTGGACTGGTACCTGTCCATGGTCCGGGGGTTGGGGACCCCTGTTTTAAAGCTCCCCAATGTAATTGGTACAGTCACTATGGAAAACAGTATGGAGCTTCCTCAAATAACTAAAAATAGAGTTGCCATATGATCCAGCAATCCCACTCTTGGGCATATATTAGGACAAAACTATAATTCGAAAAGATACATGCACCCCAATGCTCATAGCAGCACTATTTACGGTAGTTTAAGACATGGAAGCAACCTAAATCTCTATCAAAAGATGAATGGATAAAGAAGATGTGTTACATATATACAATGGGATATTACTCAGCCATAAAAAAGAATGAAATGAAATAATGCCTTTTGCAACAACATGAATGGACCTAGAGATTACCATACTAAGTGAAGTAAGTCAGAAAGAGAAAGACAAATATCATACAATATCACTTATACGTGGAATCTAAAATACGACACAAATGAACATATCTACGAAACAGAAACAGACTCAAGACATAGAGAACAGATTCGTGGTTGCCAAGAGGGAGGAGGGTGGAGGAGGGATGGATTGGGAGTTTGGGATTAGCAGATGCAAACTATTATATTTAGAACGGGTAAACAACAAGGTCCTACTGTATAGCACAGGGAATTACATTCAATATCCTGTAGTAAACCGTAACGGAAAAGAAAAAAAAAATGGCATAGGGAATTTTCACCATTTATTGTAAAGCAAACAAAGTTTACAAAATAATATGTTAAAAATATTCAGCTTAATCATAAAAAATAAAGCTCCCCAGGTGATTATAATGTGCAGCAAAATTTGAGAACCTTGCTCTTTGAGTTATTTTAGTCTTCTCGGGCTGGATCGCCAAAACTACCAGCTAATGCCATTGAGCTATATTACTCGCTCTCCCTCTGTATTCCAGTCATCTGTGCACCTCCAGGACCCTCCCTTTATTCCTTAAAGATATTAGCAGTGGTCACTCCAAAACAATTACTGCCATAATTTTTGGTGGTTTCCATACCCAGGTAGACCATCCTTCCACTATCTTGCCCTTTCAGATTCTTGCCTCCTTCCTTGAATTGTGGTTGTCCTTAACACTGCCTAAGTCACCTCTGGCACAATCATACTCTCCTTATGTTTTACTGATGATTGCATCATTCCCCAAGCTCAATTTCAAACCACCACACTCTACCTTTCAGTGTTTGAGACAATACATCACTCCTTCCACCTTCAACCAGCTTCTCCACTCGGCTTCCAGAACTTCTCTTTCTTTTGGTTCCCTTCCTACCTTTCCAGTCGCACCTTCTCAGTATCATTATTGCTTCCTCATCACCATCTTACACATGGAATTTTGGAATCCTTGGATTTTGACACTATTTTTCTTTCTCTTCATACCCTTCTTCCCAGGTCATCTCAATCAGTCTCGTGGTTTATAATCTCTGTGGCAAAATGATTTGCAAATTTTTTGTCTCCAGCTTGGGCTACTTCCCTGAACTCATCTCAGATATCTCACTGCTGATTCAATGCAATCACTTGGATGCTCACAGTTGGATGCTAATAGTCATCTCAGAATTGGTGTGTTCAAAAACAAACTCTTGGCAGCTGTGGGTGTATGTCCATGAGGCCCACATTGCTGCACCTGGACTCAGAAGGGGAAGGGACAGAAGAAGTGGATGCATTAGGCTAAAATGAAAGAGAAAAAGGATGAGCTAGAGATGCAAGTAAAGTGTCTCAAAACTGACTAGAAACCATGGAGTGAGATATGAGTTAATTGTCAGCCTCTGCTCTAGGAATTGCTTCTGATGTCTTCACCTATTCAAAGGGTTTTTTCCCTCTTTCTTTTTTTCTTTTTTTTTTGGTAAATCTCTATTCTTGATTTATTAAACTAAAAATAAAAGCTATGAAAAGATAATCAATCAATCAATCAATCAATCAATCTTGATTCCTTCCAACACCACCTACTCTTCCTCTAGTCCCATCTCAGTAACTTGCATCTTATTTCTTTCGGTTGCTTGGAACCAAAACCTCAGAGTCATTCTTGGCTATCTTTTTCTCCCACGCATCACATACAGTCCATCAGCATGTTCCGTTGGCTACTCTTTTACCATGTATTTTAAATCCAACTACTTATTACTTCCTCTATCACCCCCAGCCTGGTCTACGCTGCCATGGAGTGCTGCCATTAGCCTCCTAACTGAGCTTACTGCTCCCACCACTTTTCCCTTCCAGTTTAGTCTCCTCCTGTGTATGGAGGTCTCCTTTAAATATAGAAGACACATCATGTCACTCCTCAGCGCTGCATCACCTAGTGATTCAGTCTCACTTAGAATCATGCTGGGTGAGCTAAGATATGGCACAATGAACTTATCTATGAAGCAGAGGCAGACTTGCAGATATGGAGAGTGGACTTGTGGTTACCAGGGGGGAGTAGGGGTTGGGGGATGGATGGATTGGGAGTTTGGGATTAGCAGATGCAAATGTGATATATAGGATGGATAGACAACAATGTCCTGCTGTACAGCACAGGGAACTATATTCACTATCCTGTGATGGGCCATGGTGGAAAAGAATATGAAGAAGAACATATATATATATATATATATGTGTATGGCTGACTCACTTTGCTGTACAGCAGAAATTGATACAACATTGTGAATCAACTATACTTCAATAAAATTTTTAAAAATGAAAAAATAAAAAACAAGGTCACTATAGGGATGGACAGGCCCTCTATTATCTGCCCCTTTGTGATCTCTGACACCCCTCTTACTACTCTCCCCCTCCCCCAATACACTCCAGCCTCCTTGGCCTCCTTGCTGTTCCTCAGATGTGACAAGTACTCTCCCACTTCGTTTCACTTCCTCTCCTCCTTGTCTGGATTCTTTTCTCTCAAATCTGCAGGGCTTTCTTCCTCACTGTCTTCAGGTCTACTCAGATGTTACCTCCTCAGAAAACACTTCCCTGATTATTCTACATGAAAATTTACCCTGTCTTTTTAAAATCACTTATGGCCACCAACACATTACACCAGAAATCAACCAATTTTTCTGTAAGAGCCAGATTGTAAATATTTTAGACTTTGGGAACCAAAGTTCTCATGTCTGCCATAACTACTTTGCTATTGTAGTGCAAAAGCAGCCATAGATAATATGCAAAGGAAGGGCATTGCTGTATTCTAATGAAATGATAATTACACAAATAAGTGGTGGGCCAAATTTGGTCTATGAGCCATAATTTGTCCACACCTGCCTTATATAGTACCTGTTTCTTACCTACACTCACCTTTTAGAATGTAAACTCTTTGTTGGCAAAGACTTCTCCATTTAATAGTAGATGATCAATTAATATTTTTAAATAAATATCGAATGTCGCATAAATCTACTTTTTTTTTGTAATTGTTGCATCTCTTTCTGTGATATTCTGCCATGGGTTGATCAGTATCAAAGGACAATATTTTCATCATTCAAGAAGTAACTGTGTATGTTTGGGCAGAAATTTTGACAGTTTCTACCATGGAAATGTACTGTTAAAAAAAGAAAAATCCAGTTAGTGGTCATTGGTAGATTTTTTTTTTTAACATCTTCACTGGAGTAAAATTGCTTTACAATGTTGTATTAGTTTCTGCTGTGTAACAAGGTGAATCAGCTATATGTATACATATATCCCCATATCCCCTCCTTCTTGCACCTCCCTCCCACCCTCCCTATCCCACTCCTCTAGGTGGTCGCAAAGCAATTGGTAGATTTTTTAATGAAAATATAAAATCAATTCTTTGCATGTTCTGTGGTTAAGCACACTATTATTGTTTGGCATCTTTGAACTGCATTTTCTTAAAAAACAAAAATTGCATTGAATCTGAATCAAATTGGATAAAGACCAAATCTATGTTTAATGTTTTAAAATAATGTAAAATTATAATTAAATATTTGCAATAGAATCTTTTTTTCTGAGAAAAGTTTTCCCTCTAAGGAAAATGGTCATTATTTTCAGTTTCACAAACCTCAGAAGACATACAAGCTCAGACTGTCAAATATACATTGTGCCTGGAAATCCACATCAATCCTTATATAGATGTTTCCAATGGAAGATTGCTCCAAATACCATCAGAATCCCACTGCCATGAAATACCAAGTTGTTAATTCAAAAACAGAGTAAAAGCTTATGATTCTCAGCAATCCATCCTACTGGCTTGTTTCTGTGATAACTGTTTGATGGTCAGGATTGCTTCCAAAGATATGTTCAGACTAAAGTATCAGTGTCTATAATTTACTCAAGTTGAATTTTTCACTAACATAAAAATTTTCAATTTTGCACCTTGGCCTGAAACTAAAGCAAAATGTTCTCTTCCTGAAGTTATTTAATCTTATCTCCTATGTGTTCCTAAATTATGTCTTAAAAGCATCCTCCTGGTGTTCCTGACAGAAGCTGTTATGAGAAAATGTCAAGATTTCTTATCTTCCTAATTGTCATAGAAAATGCGAGAAATTTGCAAAGACTATGAGTTCCCGAAACACAAAATGCTTCTGCACTTAATACTTTCCAAGTATCCGCAGCTATCAGTTAGATATTTTTGATTTGCTACTAGATCACTATTCTGATAAGAACATAAAATAAGAATTAAGAAAAAGTATCCTTTTTTGATAATAAGCTATCTTTGCTTCAAAATTGTTGCTCAAAAGTGAAATAAATAAATACATAGAAGTATCCAAACTAATTGAATTGCTTTCTCATCTCAAGATGCTGTTCCCTACAGTCAGTTTTGGAAGATAAGGCTACTCCTCTTGCACTGACTCTGAACATTAAAATTTTCTGTCTATCTAGGCCTTGAATTATCACCTTATACTTTTCTAAAAACAGAAGTCCACTCACTCGGTTTAAAATACATATTTCTAAAGGAAAATAAACACATTTCACTCAGATGTTTGTGAAACCAAACACGGACACTGTCATCCAAAGAGCAGAATTTATGGGAAAAGAAAAGAGAAAAGATGGTCCTGGGATCATTCAAATCCCAAAGGAAGAGAAAGACACATATCACTTAGCAAAAATTCCCACCAGAAACAAGTACACATGTATTTGAGACAACGAAAAGCTGAATGGAACCCAAAAACAATAGACAGATAAGGAGGTTTAGATGAGTGAAAACTATTTTTTGTTGTTTATATTACAGTGTTACAACTAGATCCTGGGGTAATTTTCCAGTGATAAATTTTTAAACCTTATTCAAATATGAAAGCTGTTTAAGATATTTACTTTAACATTTTAGTAAATGTTGGCTTAATGGGAGTCACCAATGTGTTAAAAAGTCTCAGGATTAAAATATTTGCTTGAGGTTTTTTTGTTTGTTTGTTTGTTTGTTTGTTTTGCTTGAGATTTATTGATGAGAAAAAACTCATGTAAGTATTCTAAGGAAAGATAGCAGATGAATAAAATAGGGGCTGGGAGAGCTACTTTGGAAAGTCTCTTGTTAAAGTATTCTTTGTAAATGTAAGTCACCACCAGTTGGACACCCAACTTCTTGCACCCTTGGACTAAGGTGCAGTCTGGCAGTCCAGCAGGGGAGGAGTGTTAGTCTAGCTTGAAAGAAAGAACATACCGAATGCTATAAACATTTTGTTGGTGCATCTCAAATAAAGTTAAAGCTTGGTGCAATTCTATGCAAAATTCTAAACAAATATTTTTAACTTGGCAAATAATTCTAAACTTCTGTAAAGCTGAAATGGGCAAAAAAAAAAAAAAAACAATGAATTTTTGTGAAGAACAAAATAGTAACATGAGGAATTTATCTTAGCAAGTGTTAAAATTTACTATAAAGCTATACAATCAAAACTGTGGAGCTAGAACAAGGATGGACAGATCAGTGAAATACAATAGAGAGCCTAAGAATACACATAATTATATAAAAAATTGGTGTATGATATATGTGTGATGAGTAAGAAAATATGTGATCAGTAAAAAACAATGCAATAAATAAGAAAACGTAGGAAAAGTAGGGAAAAAGATTATTCAATAAATGATTCTGGAAAATTGATCAATGATTTGAGAGAAAAAAACAAAAAAATTCTAAGTGCATTATAAAGTTAAATAATAAAAATCCAAAGCATAAAAATCAAAGTTAGGAGAAAATGTGAATAAATATTTTTAATGCTTTATATGGAAAAGCTCACAAAGAAAAAATTATTAAATTCAGTTATTTACAAGTATCAATACTATCAAAAATTTGCAAGTATGGATTCAGGCAATGACCTTAATATATAATGAGTTCTTATGAACCTGACAGCAACACATCACACACCAAATTAAATTGGGGAAGAATCACAAATGGGCAGTTTACAAAAGAAAGAATTTAAATGTCTATTAAACATAGGAAATCGATATTCTCTCTAATAAGCAAAGAATGTAATTAAAAATACTAAGAAGACCTTTGCCTATAAAAATGTTTAAATATGTATGTATACTCAGTGACAATACCCAGAGCTGCAAAAATGTAGTGAAAGAGCACTGGTAAGTTGTTGGAATTATAAGTTGGTAAAGAGGATACACAGATAAAATTTTTTTTTTAATTTTTATTTATTTATTTATTTTGGCTGTGTTGGGTCTTCGCTTCTGTGCGAGGGCTTTCTCCAGCTGCGGCGAGTGGGGGCCACTCTTCATTGCGGTGCGTGGGCCTCTCACTATCGCGGCCTCTCTTGTTGCGGAGCACAGGCTCCAGACGCGCAGGCTCAGTAGTTGTGGCTCACGGGCCCAGTTGCTCCGCGGCATGTGGGATCTTCCCAGACCAGGGCTCGAACCCTTGTCCCCTGCATTGGCAGGCAGATTCTCAACCACTGCGCCACCAGGGAAGCCCCAGATAAAATATTTTTTTAAATAAAAACAAAACTGAAATAAATGTCCAGCAAAAGGTAAATGGTTAAATAAACAATGGTTAGCAAGATTGTGCATTTGAATAATATTTCATAACAGAATATTCATGATGGGTTATTAAAAAAACAAGTATCAAAATCATATATAATATGATCCCAATTTGTTAACACAAATTTTCACAGAAAAAAAAAACAGAAAAATAGATAAATATATCACTTACAATTTTTTGATCATTTCAGATTTGCCTTATTATCTTGATATTTCCCAGAATACCCCAAAGGGGTATGTATTGCTATTTTTAGAAATTATTATGTAAAGTAACATGTGTTTGCAGCCACCGGGTATCTGTCTGAAATATAGTTGAATTATATGAGATGGTCCCTGTCCTCAAGGTGCTTACAGTTTCACTCGACACAAGCTCATTCATAAAAGAAAATTCAAGTATATATGACAGGGTATGTTCAAATATCAAAATAGGAGAAATTCAGAGGCTTTGTGGATTACAGTGGGCATGGAAGGGTGTCAGGGCTGGGTCTTGAAGGAAGATAATAATTTGTCGAATGAGAAAAGATAGGTGATAAAGACTTGAGAAGGAACTTCAGTCAGGACAGGATGTGACTTTTCTAAGGGACGATGTTAGGACATGCCTGAAAATATACTGTACTTCATATTCTCTATCTTTTCCACAGTCATTTAAAAGTTGTAAGGTATCTGGATAACTAATGTAAATATACTACTAACATATCAAATACAACATTTGAAAACTTTCATTTTTTAACAAAGTTCTAGAGTAGCCTGTCTTTTCTGAGAAAGAGGAAAAACTCACGTTAAAAATTGACAATGACAGAAAGAGGAAGACAAATACCGTATGATATCACTTATATGTGGACTGCAAAATATGGCACAAATGAACTTATCTACAGAGACAGAAGACAGACTCACAGACATAGAGAACAGACTGTGGTTACCAAGGGGGTGTTGGAAGGGATGGATTGGGAGTTTGGGGTTAGCAGATGCAAACTGGTGTATATAGAATGGATAAACAGCAAGGTCCTACTGTATAGAACAGAGAACTATATTCAATATCCTGTGATAAACCATAATGGAAAAGAATATTAAAAAGAATAAAAAAACAGCAAATGAAATATTTAAATGTACGAGCATTCTAAAATTTTTTCACAATTACAGATAGGCAACAAGTTAGGCATTGTGACTCCATCTAAATTCCTTAGAGACACATGGAACTATCCATTACTGACAAGTGGCTGTGGTGAGCAAGACTTGTATATGTGCTGTGTAGGAAAGAGAGAACTTTCCCATGACCTAAAGAGACTCTGCAAAGTGACCACAGATGGTTTATACCAGAAAAGTTGGAAAAATTATATGAAGTCCTGTGAAAAATCTTAGCCTGGAAAAAAATAAGAGGGAACAAATAAATAAGAGGTCACCAGCAACCTCCAAATTAAAGGAGGTCTCTCTGAATCCGCCTCTCTGAGATTTTAACATATGGACTTTCTAAATCACAAAGGTCTGGAGAGATGAGAACCAAAGTGAGTTCCAATTCCCTGAGTTTTATTATCCCATTGTTACACACTAGGGAGATTTATGGGAGCCTCTTCCATAAATGTTTTGACTGTAGTAAAGAAATGACTCGTTCTCACTAGACCTTTTTAAAAAGAAGCGATGCATTATGCCAGGAAGAGTGCTGAGTAAATGGTGGGTGACCAGAACTCTAGCTGGCCTGATATTTATCATAGGGAAATGATGTCGAATACTTGACCTCACAGGGTTTTCACTTTCAGAACCTGCAGTTTGAAGACAGTGTTTGAAATTAGAATAACACAACCCGTCCTAAGCAGGCTGTGAAGATCTTGTTCAGTAGTATAAGTCAGAATGTTCAAAACTAGGAGATTCCAGTTGAATTCATAAAAATCTGGAGAGTGGGAAATACCCTAAAGACCACCAGGAAAAGCCTAATGGTCTCTGGGGTCATAGAAACCTCCTGGCATGCTCCCTTTATTTTATAATAACAATAGCAGCCTTGGATTGAATGCAATCTAAGATCAGGCTTGAGGTAAAGAGTAGTTTATTTATAAGGTAAATAATAATTTGAGGTAAATGATATCTCTATGAGATATATAATATTTTACAGATGAAAAAACTTGAGGCATAAGAGAAACTAAAAGTCGCTTGTCAGAGATGAGACATCTACGTGTCAGACCTGGGAGCCTTGTCCCATGCCGAAGCCTTGCTCTTAGGAGGCCGTGCCCCACCTCCTCCTATCAGAAAGAGCTGGGACCCAGTTGGGACAAGGAACAGGTAAGCACCTTCCAAATAAGTGCTGGAAAGATCTATCCAATGTCATAAAAATAAAGAATAAGTACATTGAATTGCCCCTCAGAAAGTATGGAAACTGAGACATAACCAAGTAACAACTTATTAGAAAAATCCGCATTTTGAAATTACTTTAGAATTCCATGGAGATGTTTTGTGTAATTGAAGAGACAACCTCAAGATATCAATGTTTGTTCCTTTTATGCTAAATGTTGGTGTGGAAACAATGCCACAATTTTCTTCACTCCCTGTTAATGAAAAAACAATTAAAAAAATGTTTTGCATACAGGAAGATTTTAAGAGGTTGTGATTGAGAGCATACTCTGCAGTTACCTGGGCTGAGTTGAATCTTGGTCCCAAGACTTACTGTCTATTACAAGTTATCTTAGTCATTGCTGTATCCTGAATGCCTAGAAAACAGGCTGACACCTAATAAACTGGTAATAAAGATTTTTGAATTTTTAGCATTTAATTCATTTTTTCCAGAAAATGGGAATTTGGTCTCTCTCTCTCTCTCTCTGTCTCTCTCTCTCTCACACAGACACACACACACACACACACAAACACACACACACACACACAATCAAGACTTTCTTTTAAGTATGGTGCAGCATACCATTACTGTTCTTTTCTTTCTCTTTCTTGGTCATTTTTGAGAATAACCGCTTCTCCTGGAACAGTGGTATTTGTAGAACAGCATTAAAGCTATGTTGTGAATATTTTAACCGTAGATTCAATGGGTACAAATGAGAAATTCATATTTTGAAGTCTAAAGTAGCTGTTTTGTCTACTTTGATCACATTAAATGAAACACATATTTGACTCCTGTCTGATTAAAAGGTCTTTAGCTAACATTTATTTTTCTGAAAAAAAGCAAAAGAAGTTGAGGGGCTCCTTGGATGGCATCTCAGACGACCCAAGAAACCCACATTCCCTTAGCCAAGTTCTGATATTGCTCCTCTGAGAACTTGCAGCAATCAATAAAAATTTTAAAATCGTACAAAGAAACTAAATATTTCAAAGCATCCATAACCACCAAAATGAATAACTAATATAATGCCCTAGTGGTATAGAAGACAGGAAATGGAGAACAAAGTGGAAAGTTCGATTTAGTGGAACATACATTACCCTTAAGTCTTTTGACTGCTTATTTAAATTTGCATCTTCATTTGATTGTCATTCCAATTGTAATTAGACTCGTCAATTGCCCTTAGACAATAAGACTAGGAGACTTTGCTTCTATCCTCACTTTATTACTAACGAGCTGAACAATTTACCACAAATAATTTGACCTTTCTCAATCTTACTTTCTTCATATTTAACTAAGACAGTTGGAAAAGAAAATTCCTAAAGGTCTTTTTAGTTCTAAAACACTGAGCTTTCAAGCTAATGACAAAAATGAGATCTAGAAGATGAACTGTGTTATAAATACTCATTCAACGTTTTAATTTGTTTATTCACTAATGACGGTCAATATGTATTGAGCCAAGCACTTTTCTAACACTTCATGTGTATAAACACTTTTAATCCTTCCAGCATCCCCATGAGATAAGCCTGTTATTATCCCAATTTTATAAACGAAAAAAGAAAAGCACAGTGATTACAATGCTAGTGGTCAGGCAATGTAGCTGGGATTCAAACCCAGGCCATCTGGCTCAGACCCCATGTGTTGAAGCACTCTGCAATTCTGCTAGAGCAAATTTCAAAACACTCGTCCTGATCCGGGGGGGAAAGACCCCACCCCTGGCCATCCCAGCAGTTGGTAAGGATTCCATTAATGCAGAATATCATGTCTTCTGAGAAATGCTGTTCTTGGTAGAGAAAAGTAGTTTGAAGGTTAAAGTTGATTTTTCCCCCAGAGAGTTATGTACATATCCCTAGCCCCTCCTACCTTTTAAATATTTTTCTCTAGTTTTTAAATTACATAGTCTGATTGCTGGGATTGAAAAGTAATGCTGAGAGAACAATAATTTGTTGTGTCAAGACGTGTAGAAATGAGCATCGCATAATTAGCTCAATACTAAAAAGACAACTTTAGGAGATGCATTTGAAAATATGAGTATTGGTTTCTCAGAATGTAATTGCTATTTGTTCTGGCCAAGGCTATTATAAAATATGGAATAGATGAAGGAGAAAAATTGTGCAAACAGTCACTTGGGTATGCCTGTAAGTGTTGTATGATTGTGTACATGTGCATGTTTATAAATATGAATTACTAAAGATAGCAGAAGTCAGTTAAAGTTACAGCCTATTATTAACAAGTCCTAAAGAAAAAATAGATAAGTAAGATTTTAGGTATGTATGTATGTTGGCAAACTTGTATGTACTTACTAAGGCAGGTTCATAAGGTCTAATTAAGACTAAGTCAAAAATATATGTTGAACTTACAAGGTTGATAAACTCATTCTATTTGGGAATAAAACTTAATGTAAAGCTATGGTAACTCATACTGAATATTGGTGCAGTCCTAAATAAATAGGCCAGTAGAATAGTACAGTAAGATCTCACATATACAAATGAATTATGAGAGAATGGGACTGCATATCAGAGGAGAAAGTGTAGACTTTCAATAAATGATGTAAGGACAATAAATTTGTATCATTACTAGTCAGATAACCAAAGGATAGACAAAATTACTTTGTAAAAGAAGAACAAAGTTAGAGGACTAAACCACCTGACTTCAAGACTTACTTAAAGCTGCAGTAATCAAGAGCGTGTTGTATTGGTGTCGAGATAGACAAATAAATCAATGGAACAAAATGGAGTCCAGAAATAGATGCACACACATCTATGGTCAATTGATTTATAACAAAGCTGCAAAGGCATTTAATGGAGAAAGGACAAAGGGTCTTTTCAACAAAGGGTGCAGGAACAATAGGATTTCTATATGTAAAAAAAGGATGAACTTCCATCCATAATTTTGCATCATAAACAAAAATTAACTCAAAATGGATAATAGACCTAAATTTAAAACCTACTTAAAACTATAAATCTTCTAGAAAAAAAATGGTAGCAGAGAACATTTGTGACCTTGGGTTAGGCTATAATTTATTAGCTATGACACCAAATGCACAGTACATAGGACAAAATGACACATTGGACTTCATCAAAATTAAAAATGCCTATTCTTTGAAAGAGTCTCAACAGAATGAAAAGACAAGCCATGGACTAAGAGAAAATATCTGCAAATCACATAAAATACTTGTATCCAGACATTTACAATTCTCAAAACTCGATAATAAGAATATAAATATCCCAATTAAAAATGTGAACAGAAATTTGAACAGACATTTTATGAAATAAGATATACAGATGACACATTAAAGGATGATCAACATTACTGTCCATTAGGGACGTGGAGATTAGAGACATGTAGCGATACCAATACACATCTATTAAAATATTTTAAAAATCTTAAAACTGACTGTGTCAAGTGTTGGCAAAGTTGTGGAGCAACTGGAACTCTCATATACTACTGCTGTGAATGTAAAGTGACACAACCACTTAGGAAAAGAGTTTAGCATTTTTTTTTAAAAAAGTTAAACACATATCTATCATATGATCAAGGCATTCCACTCCTAGGTATTTATCCAAGAGAATAAAAGCATATATCCAAACAAAAATGTATACACAAATGTTCATAGCATCTTTATATGTAATAGCTAAAAACTAGAAACAACTCAAAAGTGCATCAATCTTTGAATGAATGAATAAATTGTAGTAAATACATACAATTGAATATTACTCTGCCAAAGAAAGGAATGAACTTGTTATACACCATAACATAGATAAATCTCAAAATAATTATGCTAAATGAAACAAGCTAAACATAAAAGAGTATATGGTGTATGGTTCCATCTTTATAAAAGCCTAGAAAATACAAATTAATCTACACTGACAGAAAGCAGTTCAGTGCTTGCCTAGGAATAGGGGAGGTTGGGATGGGATGGGAGGGGTAGAATAAAAAAAGGGCATAAGGGAATTTAAGGGGGTTCTAAGTATGTTTATTATCTTGATTTTGTTTATGATCTCCCACTTGTGCATATGTTAAAACTTATCAAATTGTACTCTGTGTTAGTTTTCTATTGTTGCATAACAAATTATCACAAACTTAGTGGTTTAAAAAAAATCATAAATTTATTATACCACTACTTCCGTGGGTCAGGAGTCCTAGTCAAATTATGGGTTACCTGGGTCAGGATCTCATCAGGCTGAAATCAAGTTGTCAGCCATAGCTGTTATCTCACTGGAAAATCGAGGTCTCAGAATTCAGTGCCTTGTGGTTGTAGGATTAAGATCCCTGTTTTCTTACTAGATGCCAACCAGGGATTCTCTTAGCTCCCAGAAGCTGAGAGTTCTAGTCATATGGCCCTTTCACAACATAGAAGCTCACTTCTTCAAAGCAATCAGGAGAATCTCCCTCCAGTCTGTCCTGATGTTTTCTTCCATAACATAACCTAATCACAGAGTTATGATCTCATGGTTTTCACAGGTCCCACCCAAACTCAAGGGAGGGTATCCTAGTCAGCTGGGCTGCCATAACTAAATGCCATGGATGGGATGGCTTAAACCACAGAAATTTATCTTCTCACAGTTCCAGAGGCTGGGGAGTCCAAGATCAAGGCTGATTTGGTTCCTGGTGAGCTTTCTTCCTGGCTTGCTGATAGCTTTTTCACTATGTCCTCACTTAGCCTTCCTTCTCTCTCTCTCTCTCTCTCCTCTCTCTCTGTCTCTCTGTCTCTCTTCCTTTTCTTATAAGGCCACTAATCCCATCATGAGTGCCCCATCCTTATGACCTAATTGAATCTTAATTACTCCCAAAGGCCCCATCTCTAATTTAGGGGTTAGAACTTCAACATATAAATTTTGTGGGGACATGTTCAGGCCATAATGGAGGGGATTATATAGGGTGTGTACAACAAGAGGTGGAAATCTTGAAGCCATCAGAGAGGGCTGCCTACTACCTATACTTTAAACATGTGCAGTTTATTTTATGTTAACAGAAAACATCAACATAAAAAAACAGGAAATGATAAAAGGGAAAGAAATTAGATTATTGTCAGACTTTTTGTAGTAATTTTTTATGTAAAAAAAAGAGAGTAACATTTTAGATACTGAAAGAAAGATTATGTGAGCCATTGATTTTATATGCAATAAAACTCATTTTTAAATGTAAAGGGCACGGGCAAATTCAGGAAATGTTGTTTCTATTTTCTTCATTAGGAATCTACTACAGAATGTACTTTAGACAACCAAAATGAGTAGAGAATTATCAGTATGAGAACAGATGAATATTAAACATATAGTTACTTGTAGAACTGACACTAAATGAGGACTAAAGGAAGACAGTAAAATATATAATGTCTTTATTTTTAAGCAAAGTAGTGAAGTTATAAAAGTTGGGTTTAATGTATAGAACATATTCAAAAAATAGTTTCAAAGTCCTCAAAAATTTTTAATTGTGGTGGTTTTAGTATGATTATTTTAAGACTATCTTGTTTGTAACATGGGATAAAGTAATAGAGCGATTATGGGAAATTCTAATTATACTCTCTCCTGTATTCATGAGAACTGGGATTCTTGGTGTAGAAGAAAGTGATTACAGTTAAGTAGAAACAAACATAACCCGCACTTATACGGTCAATCAATGTATGACAAAGGGGCCAAGAATATGCAATGGGGAAAAATAGTCTCTTCAATAAATGGTGTTGGGAAAACTGGACATCCACAGGCAAAACAATGAAAGTAGATCACTATCTTACACCATACACAAAAATCAACTCAAAATGGATTAAAGACTTGAACATAAGACCTGTAATCATTAAGACTCCTAGAAGAAAACGTAGTGGGTAAGCTCTTTGACATGGGTCTTGGCAATAATTTTTTCAATCTGATTTTGATACCAAAAACAAAGGTAACAAAAGAACAAATAGACAAATGGGACTACATCAAGCTAAAAAACTTCTGCACAGCAAAAAAACCCGTCAACATGAAAGGGAACTTACAGAACGGGAGAAAATATTTGCAAATCACATATCTGACAAGGGGTTAATATCTAAAACATCAAAAGAACTCATACAACTCTATAGAAAAAATTTAAAAACTAATTCAAAAATGAGCAGAGGATCTGAATAGACATTTTCCCAAAGAAGACATACAGATGGACAAAAGTACATGAAAGTATGCTCAAAATCACTACTTTTCAGAGAAATGCAAAAAGCAATGATAAATCACCTCACACCTGTTATCAGAAAAGACAAGAAATAACCAGTGTTGGCGAAGATGTGGAGAAAAGGGAGAAAATCCTTGCACACTGTTGGTGGGAATGTAAGGTACAGCCACTATGGAAAACAGTATGGCGTTTCCTCAAAAAATTAAAAATAAAAACTACATGTGATCCAGCAATTACACTTTTGGGTATGTATTGGAAGGAAATGAAAACACTAACTTGAAAAGATATCTGCATTCCCATGTTCACTGCAGCATAATTTACAATAGCCAAGACATGGAGACAACCTAAGTGTCTATCATTGAATGAATGGATTTTTTTTTCAAGTGTGGTGTATGCATACAATGGAATGTTACTCAGCCATATAAAAAGAAGGAAATCCTGCCATTTGCAACAATATGATTTGAACCTGAGGACATTATGCTAAGGGAAATAAATCAGAGAAAGACAAACACTGTATGATGTCACTTACATTGGAATTTAAAAAACAAAACCAAATAAACAAACAAAAAAAACTCAACTCAGATACTGAAAGCAGATTGGTGGTTGCCAGAGAAAGGGTGTGGTGGGCGTGTGAAATGGGTGAAGATGGTCAAAAGGTACAAACTTCCAGTTATAAAATAAATAGGTCCTGGGGATGTAATATACAGCATGGTGACTATAGTTAATAATATTGTAGTGTATATTTGAAAGTTGATAAGAGAGTAAATCTTAAAAGTCTTCATCACAGGAAAAAAAATTTTTGGTAACTATTTACGAAAAAAGATGCTCCCTAGACTTATTACAGTGATCATTTCACGGTATATACAAATATTGAATCATTACATTTTATACCTGAAACTAATATAATATTATGTCAATTATATCTCAATAAAAATACATTTAAAAGGTAAATATAAATAAATCCATTGTGTCAGTTAGTGTATGGGCTAAGCTGCTATAACAAAAAGACCCCCAAATGCAAAGTCCTAAACAAGAGAGAAGGTTATTTCTTTTTCATGGTAATAGTGGAGGTAGGGAGTCCAGGGCTGTTGCAGTGGTTCTGCCATCCCCAAGCATCTGGTTTCTGTTTCTAGGTCTAAGGACATTGCTCCAGTTTTCCTTAACTCTTAGCCTGGAGGAAAGGAAAGGACCAGAGGAGGGCATGTACATTTTTTTAAAGGCATGGTCTAGAATAGAATTTCTCAACCTTGACACTGTTGACATTTGGGACCAGATAATTCTTTGTTGGGGGCAAGGGGCTGTTTCATGCATTGTAGGATATTTAGCAGCATCCCTGGCCTCTACCCACTAGATGCCAGTAGTACCCCCAAGTTCTGACAACCAGAAATTTCTAAAGGGAGGGGATAGGCAAAAATCACTTCCATTGAAGAGTCCCTGATCTAGAAAAAGCACACATTACTTCTGATGTTTTCCTATTGCCTAGAACGTAGCTATACGGTCATAACGAGCTGGGCAGCCATACCCATCTAAAACTTGGGAGTTCTATTATTTAAAAAAGAGAGAGAGAGAGAGAAAATGAATGTTTGGGGATGACTAGTAGTCTTTGCATCCATTTCAGGCATGTGGACTGCCAAATTTCTGAAGTTCCACCTCAAGTCTGAGATACCTGCCCAGAATACACAATGAGGCTGGCTGTGGAGGGGAGGGAACAAAGGTGGTCACCAGGAGGAACTTCTAGGGTCCTTGACAAGAACTCAAAAAATATATATAATGTATGGTTTAAAACAGAGGAAAGAAAAAAGAGAAAGCTGGTTACAGATCTGGGGGAATCTAAGAAGAGGGGAAAATCCCAGTTTCCCACCAATAGGCCAACCCTTGGAGTGAAGAATTAGATCAGTTTCGTACAAGAATTTGTAAAAAATCAAACTGCAGCAAAGCTGGTCTCGCTTCTCTTTGAGCCTCCAGGAACAAAAACAAAAACAGCACACCCTCACACCCCCCCACACTAGAATTTTAATTGGAAATATATTGATATGATCTTACAAACTATTATATGTGTGTGTGCATGCACACATGTGTATATGCATATATGTGTGTATATGCATATGTGTATATACACTCATATAAAAAGGTTTCCTCCCTTTTCCACTCCTTTCCACAAGAGGTCTTCTGGCTACATGGTCCTGTCAAGGCAATCACAAGAGTCAATTGTACATAATTCCTTGTGAAGGACAGATATTCAGGTCCCTTTCCACTAAGCTCAGTTATCTCCTCATATGAAGTGACAATTAGGCTCTACATCCCTCAGTGATCACACAGTCTTGGCTTCACATCTCCTGTAAGGAAATTCTTGGGGGCAAAAGCATCTATACATCTCCTTAAAACAGTATTTCTCAAGCTTGAGGCAGTCTAAATCTAAATTCAGACAGAATAGAATTCTAACTTTGCAAAGACAGAATTCAGCCAATACATACAATTTCTATTACTAAAGAAAACATTTAATGACTCAATCTGAAGGTACTGCATTTTGGCTCCCTCACTGGATTTCAGTGCTTCTCTAAGAGTAAAGGTAGGTGATCGATCATCCTTTATCTGCATGGAGAAGAGCTGCCACAAAGGCAAATTCCTGCATCACCACTGGGAGATGAACAAGAATCACTACTCCCCAAATGGAAAGTTTTCCCACCACCGCGTTGAGGTCCAGAAGCTATCGAGCACTCAACATTTTAGAATAAGGCAACAAAGTCTTCTATCGAACAAATACAGTTTGGTCACATAGGTTTGCCAAAATGCCATGTGGTTTTTTATTTCCTAATACCTCAAATGTCCCCAAGCAAATTTTTAAACACACAAGTTATTCCTTCAAAATGCCAAGATTCCATGGGAACATTATACTCTGTTTTAAAAATAAAGTTTAAGGCTATTTGAAAATAAAGTATTAATCAGTCAATGCTGAGTAGCCAGATTCACAGCACACAGAAATATGTGATACAGTTTGAAGCTCTTCAGTGGAGACAGATATTAGAGACCCCTTGAAGACATAGGCTTTTAGAAATCCTTCTATATTAAAGCATGCTCTTAAGTCTCTTTGTCCTTTTAACAGAACAGAACATTTCAAAGCACTGAATTACCTTATTTAATCATCAGTAAATTGTTCCAATTGTAACCAAGCAGGATACTGTGGGGCATTCATGGACAGACCCCTTCCCCCAAGTCCTCTGTCTGCCTCTTGTTTGTAGAAAAGCTGTAGTCTCTCAGCCCTCCCCCGAGTCACAAAAGCCTGGCTCAAGAATTAATGATTAAAAGGAGGTGAACATGTAATGACAGAGAAAGGAGTTGGGCCAGGAGAACTAGTAACAATATAAACAGTAAATCAGCCATATGGCAGTCACAGAATCTTTAGTTCCTCCCTGAAATACATAGATAACAGTATCTGGTGCACATTCCTGAGTTGTTTTACAGATACTAAAGCCTCCACCAAATAGAAGAAGTTGACTACATGATGACCATGGACACGTAGCCCCCAGACCTACTGGAGTCTGAGAATTAATAATGTTAACCCTTGTGACACTGTCCAGTTACCTCACCATCAACCAATCAAAGAATTGTGCACGAGCTGATCACATACCCTGCAACTCCCCTCCCTCACCTTGCCTTTAAAAATGCTACCCTGAAACCTGTCAGAGAGAGTTTGGGCTTTATGAGCATTAGCTGCCCCTTACTCCTTGTATGGCACCTGCAATAAACGCTGCACTTTCTTTCACCACAACCTGGTGTCAGTAGATTGGCTTTACTGCTTCCAGCCCGCGGACCCAAGTTTGGTTGGGTAATGACTAAATTATTCCATTGAGTAGCATTGATTTTTTGTTCAAAGGAAAAAAATATAATTTCTTTAGTCCTGTCTGCTTCTCCTTTTCCCTCCTCCTGCTTCACAAATTCAGGCCATTTCTGGCGCTCATGGAGGTATTTCAAAATGCTGCGATAGGCATAAGAACTACATGCAGCTGTCCAGTTTTCCCAGCACCACTTATTAAAGAGGCTGTTTTTTCTCCATTCTATATTCTTGCCTCCTTTCTCAAAGATAAGGAGGCCATATGTGCGTGGGTTTATTTCTGGGCTTTCTATCCTGTTCCATTGATCTATATTTCTGTTCTTGTGCCAGTACCATACTGTCTTGATTACTTTAGCTTTGTAGTATAGTCTGAAGTCAGGGCGCTTGATTCCTCCAGCTACATGTAAAAGAATGAAATTAAAACACTTCCTAGCATGATACACAAAAATAAACTCAAAATGGATTAAAGACCTAAATGTAAGGCCAGACACTGTAAAACTCTTAGAGGAAAACATAGGCAGAACACTCTATGACATAAATCACAGCAAGATCCTTTATGACCAACCTCCTAGAGTAATGAAAAAAACCAAAAATGAACAAATGAGACCTAATGAAACTTAAAATCTTTTGCACAGCAAATGAAACCATAAACAAGACGAAAAGACAACCTTCAGAATGAGAGAAAACATTTGCAAATGAAGCAACTGACAAAGGATTAATCTCCAAAATATACAAGCAGCTCATGAGCTTAATATCAAAAAAAAAAAAAACCCCAATCCAAAAATGCGCAGAAGACTTAAATAGACATTTCTCCAAAGAAAACATACAGATGGCCAACAAACACATGAAAAGATGCTCAACATTGCTAATCATTAGAGAACTGCAAATCAAAACCACAATAAGGTATCACCTCACACTGGTCAGAATGGCCATCATTAAAAAATCTAGAAACAATAAATGCTGGAGAGGGTGTGGAGAAAAGGGAACCCTCCTGCACTGTTGGTGGGAATGTAAATTGATAGAGCTGCTATGGAGAACAGTATGGAGAGTCCTTAAAAAACTAAAAATAAAACTACCATATGACCCAGCAATCTCACTACTGGGCATATACCCAGAAAAAAACATAATTCAAAAAGAGTCATGGGGGTTGAGTTCTGAGGAGAGCTGCTGTTTCACTTCCACTCTGAAGCCATGTGGCTGACAGTGTCTTGGTGCTCCACCCGGGTGTCAGGCCTGTTCCTCTGAGGTGGGAGCTGAGTTCAGGACACTGGTCCACCAGAGACCTCCTGTCTCCATGTAATATCAAACGGCGAAACCTCTCCCAGAGATCTCCATCTCAATGCTGAGACCCAGCTCCACTAAATGACCAGCAAGCTACAGTGCTGGACACCCTATGCCAAACAACTAGCAAGACAGGAACACAAACCTACCCATTAGCAGAGAGGCTGCCTAAAATCACAATAAGGTCACAGACAACCCAAAACACACCACCAGACACAGTACTGCCCCCCCAGAAAGACAGGATCCAGGCTCATCCACCAGAACACAGGCACTAGTCCCATCCACCAGGAAGCCTACACAGCCCACTGAACCTACCTTAGCCACTGGGGGCAGACACCAAAAAAAACGGGAACTGCAAACCTGCAGCCTACAAAAAGGAGACCCCAAACACAGTAAGTTAAGCAAAATAAGAAGACAGAAAAACACACAGCAGATGAAGGAGCAAAGTAAAAACCCACCAGACCAAACAAATGAAGAGAAATAGGCAGTCTACCTGAAAAAGAATTCAGAGTAATGATAGTAAAGATGATCCAAAATCTTGGAAATAGAAGGGAGAAAATACAAGAAACGTTTAACAAGGACCTAGAACTAAAGAGCAAACAAACAATGATGAACAACACAATAAATGAAATTTAAAATTCCCTAGAAGGAATCAATAGCAGAATAACTGAGGCAGAAGAATGGATAAGTGACCTGGAAGATAAAATAGTGGAAATAACTACCACAGAGCAGAATAAAGAAAAAAGAATGAAAAGAATTGAGGGCAGTCTTAGAGACATCTGGGACAACATTAAATGCACCAACATTCGAATTATAAGGGTCCCAGAAGAAAAAGAGAAAAAGAAAGGGACTGAGAATATATTTGAAGAGACTATAGATGAAAAATTCCCTAACATGGGAAAGGAAATAGCCAATCAAGTCCAGGAAGCGCAGAGAGTCCCATACAGGATAAATCCAAGGAGAAACGTGCCAAGACACATATTAATCAAACTATCAAAAATTAAATACAGGGCTTCCCTGGTAGCGCAGTGGTTAAGAATCTGCCTGCCAGTGCAAGGGACACTTACCTGGCCCGGGAAGATCCCACATGCCGAGGAGCAACTAAGCCCGTGTGCCACAACTACAGAGCCTGCGCTCTAGAGCCCACAAGCCACAACTACTGAGCCTGTGTGCCACAACAACTGAAGCCTGTGCACCTAGAGCTCATGGTCCACAACAAGAGAAGCCTCAACAATGAGAAGCCCATGCACCAAAACAAAGAGTAGCCCCCACTCACCACAACTGGAGAAAGCTCATGCACAGCAACAAAGACCCAACACAGCCAAAAATAAATAAATAAATTAATTAATTATTTAAAAAATAATTAAATACACAGAAAAAATATTCAAAGCAGCAAGGGAAAAACAACAAATAACATACAAGGGAATCCCCATAAGTTTAACAGCTGATCTTTCAGCAGGAACTCTGCAAGCCAGAAGGGAGTGGCAGGACATATTTAAAGTGATGAAAGGGAAAAACCTACAACCAAAATTACTCTACCCAACAAGGGTCTCATTCAGATTAGACGGAGAAATTAAAAAACCTTACAGACAAGCAAAAACTAAGAGAATTCAGCTCCACCAAACCAGCTTTACAACAAATGCTAAAGGAATTTCTCTAGGCAGGAAACACAAGAGGAGGAAAAGACCTACAATAACAAACCCAAAACAATTAAGAAAATGGTAATAGGAACATACATATCGATAATTACCTTAAATGTAAATGGATTAAATGCTCCAACCAAAAGACATAGATTGGCTGAATGGATGCAAAAATAAGACCCACATATATGCTGTCTACAAGAGACCCACTTCAGACCTAGGGACACATACAGACTGAAAGTGAGGGGAAGAAAAAAGATATTCCATGCAAATGGAAATCAAAAGAAAGCTGTAGTAGCAATTCTCATATCAGACAAAATAGACTTTAAAATAAAGACTGTTACAAGAGACAAAGAAGGACACTACATAATGATCAAGGGATCAATCCAAGAAGAAGATATAACAATTGTAATTATTTATGCACCCAACATAGGAGCACCTCAATACATAAGGCAAGTACTAACAGCCATAAAGGGGGAAATTGACAGTAACACAATCATAGTAGGGGACTTTAACACCCCACTTTCACCAATGGACAGATCATCCAAAATGAAAATAAATAAGGAAACACAAGCTTTAAATGATACATTAAACAAGATGGGCTTAATTGATATTTATAGGACATTCCATCCAAAAACAACAGAATACACATTCTTCTCAAGTGCTCATGGAACATTCTCCAGGATAGATCATATCTTGGGTCACAAATCAAGCTTTAGTAAATTTAAGAAAACTGAAATCATATCAAGTATCTTTTCCGACCACAACGTTATGAGACTAGATATCAATTACAGGAAAAAAATCTGTAAAAAGTACAAACACATGGAGGCTAAACAATACACTACTTAATAACCAAGAGATCACTGACGAAATCAAAGCGGAAATCAAAAAATTCCTAGAAACAAGTGACGATGAAAACACGATGACCCAAACCCTATGGGATGCAGCAAAAGCAGTTCTAAGAGGGAAGTTTATAGCATACAATCCTACCTCAAGAAACAAGAAATATCTCAAGTAAACAACCTAACCTTACACCTAAAGCAATTAGAGAAAGAAGAACAAAAAATCCCCAAAGTTAGCGGAAGGAAAGAAATCGTAAACATCGGATCAGAAATAAATGAAAAAGAAACGAAGGAAACAGTAGCAAAGATTAATAAAATTAAAAGCTGGTTCTTTGAGAAGATAAACAAAACTGATAAACCATTAGCCAGACTCATCAAGAAAAAAAGAGAGAAGACTCAAATTAATAGAATTAGAAATGAAAAAGGAGAGGTAACAACTGACACTGCAGAAATGCAAAGGATCATGAGAGATTACTACAAGCAACTATATGCCAATAAAATGGACAACCTGGAAGAAATGGACAAATGCTTAGAAAAGCATAACGTTCTGAGATTAAACCAGGAAGATATAGAAAATATAAACAGACCAATCACAAGCACTGAAATTGAGACTATGATTAAAAATCTTCCAACAAACAAAAGCCCAGGACCAGATGGCTTCACAGGCGAATTCTATCAAACATTTAGAGAAGAGCTAACACCTATCCTTCTCAAACTCTTCCAAAACATAGCAGAGGGAGGAACACTCCCAAACTCATTCTACGAGGCCACCATCACCCTGATACCAAAACCAGGCAAAGATGTCACAAAGAAAGAAAACTACAGGCCAATATCACTGATGAATATAGATGCAAAAATCCTCAACAAAATACCAGCAAACAGAATCCAACAGCACATTAAAAGGATCATACACCATGATCAAGTGGGTTTTATCCCAGGGATGCAAGGATTCTTCAATATACTCAAATCAATCAATGCGATACACCATATTAACAAACTGAAGGATAAAAACCATATGATAATCTCAATAGATGCAGAAAAAGCTTTTGACAAAATTCAACACCCATTTATGATAAAAACGTTCCAGAAAGTAGGCATAGAGGGAACTTACCTCAACATAATACAAGCCATATATGACAAACCCACAGCCAACATCGTTCTCAATGGTGAAAAACTGAAACCATTTCCAGTAAGATCAGGAACAAGACAAGGTTGTCCACTCTCACCACTATTATTCAACATAGTTTTGGAAGTTTTAACCACAGCAATCAGAGAAGAAAAAGAAATAAAAGGAATCCAAATCAGAAAAGAAGAAGTAAAGCTGTCACTGTTTGCAAATGACATTATGCTATACATAGAGAATCCTAAAGATGCTACCAGAAAACTACTAGAGCTAATCAATGAATTTGGTAAAGTAACTAGATACAAACCTAATGCACAGAAATCGCTTGGATTCCTATACACTAATGATGAAAAATCTGAAAGAGAAATTAAGGAAACATTCCCATTCACCATTGCAACAAAAAGAATAAAATACCTGGGAATAAACCTACCTAAGGAGACAAAAGACCTGTATGAAGAAAATTATAAGACACTGATGAAAGAAATTAAAGATGATACCAACAGATGGAGAGATATACCATGTTCGTGGGTTGGAAGAATCAACATTGTGAAAATGACTATACTACACAAAGCAATCTACAGATTCAATGCAATCCCTATCAAACTACCACTGTCATTCTTCACAGAACTAGAACAAAAAAATTCACAATTTGTATGGAAACACAAAAGACCCCTAATAGCCAAAGCAATCTTAAGAAAGAAAAGTGGAGCTGGAGGAATCAGGCTCCCAGACTTCAGACTATACTGCGAAGCTACAGTAATCAAGACACTATGGTATTGGCACAAAAACAGCAATATAGATCAATGGAACAGGATAGAAAGCCCAGAGATAAACCCACGCACATATGGTCACCTTATTTTTGATGAAGGAAGCAAAAATATACAATGGAGAAAAGATAGCCACTTCAATAAGTGATGCTGGGAAAACTGGACAGCTACATGTAAAAGAATGAAAGTAGAACACTCTCTAACATCATACACAAAAATAAACTCAAAATAGATTAAAGACCTAAATATAATGCCAGACACTGTAAAACTCTTAGGAAAACATAGGCAGAACACACTATGACATAAATCACAGCAAGATCCTTTTTGTCCCACCTCTTAGAGAAATGGAAATAAAAACAAAAATAAACAAATGGGCCCTAATGAAACTTAAAAGCTTTTTCACAGCAAAGGAAACCATAAACAAGATGAAAAGACAACCCTCAGGATGGGAGAAAATATTTGCAAGTGAAACAACTGACAAAGAATTAATCTCCAAAATTTACAAGCAGCTCATGCAGCTCAATATCAAAAAAACAAACAACCCAATCCAAAATTGGGCAGAAGAACTAAATAGACATTTCTCCAAAGAAGATATACAGATTGCGAACAAACACATGAAAGGACGCTCAACATCACTAATCATTAAAGAAATGCAAATCAAAACTACAATGAGGTATCACCTCACACCAGTCAGAATGGCCATCATCAAAAAATCTACAAACAATAAATGCTGGAGAGGGTGTGGAGAAAGGGGAACCCTCTTGCACTGTTGGTGGGAATGTAAATTGATACAGCCACTATGGAGAACAGTATGGAGGTTCCTTAAAAAACTAAAAATAGAACTACCATACGACCCAGCAATCCCACTCCTGGGCATATACCCTGAAAAACCATAATTCAAAAAGAGTCATGTACCACAGTATTCACTGCATCTCTATTTACAATAGCCAGGACATGGAAGCAACCTAAGTGTCCATCGACAGATGAATGGATAAAGAAGATGTGGCACATATATACAATGGAATATTACTCAGCCATAAAAAGAAACGAAATTGAGTTATTTGTAGTGAGGTGGATGGACCTAGAGTCTGTCATACAGAGTGAAGTAAGTCAAAAAGAGAAAAATACTGTATGCTAACACATATATATGGAATCTAGAAAATTGGTACTGATGAACCTAGTGGTAGGGCAGGAAAAAAGAGGCAGACGTAGAGAACGGACTTGAGGACATGCGGTGGGGTGGGGGGTGGGGGAGAGGGGAAGCTGGGACGAAGTGAGAGAGTGACATGGACATATATACACTACCAAATGTAAAATAGATAGCTAGTGGGAAGCTGCTGCATGGCACAGGGAGATCAGCTCGGTGCTTTGTGACCACCTAGAGGGGTGGGATAGGGAGGGTGGGAGGGAGATGCAAGAGGGAGGGGATATGGGGATGTGTGTATACATATAGCTGATTCACTTTGTTGTACAGCAGAAATTAAAGTAAAGCAATTATACTCAAATAAAGATGTATATATTAAAAAACTAACTAAAAATTCTTTTCCCCAGTAGATGCCTTTAGGAAAATTCCAAACCAAAGGGAGACAAGGAAGTGAATGTTTATAGAGTGCAACCAGTGTGGAAGATAGAGCTTTGCTCCTTTGTAAATTAAGTTAGAATCGGCCTACTTTTCTCCTGGGCGTAGGTTGAGAAAGAGAGAAAGTGAACTCCCCTTTGTTTGAATATCGCCTGCCCGGCTGCACTTCCTAGGCTGTGTCTCAGTGAATCCCCATGTGGGCATCGTTATCCCGATTTTATATACGAGGGTAGAAACATGCTCACATCTGTGTATCTGGCATGCAAAAGTGCACAAATCACACCCAGACCTATGGATTGTAATTGTAGAGATAATTGTATCTGACTGATAAAACTTGTGTTCCCTGGTCTGTAGCCACATCCTCGGTAGCAGAAGAAGCCCTGAAAATTACCCTTCTCTGCTGCAGCTAAAATCAGATCAACTCATCACCCCAAGCTATTGAAAATGGTCCAGGTAAACCTCACAACATAAAAATACAACGGACAAAAAATCCCATCGATTTCTAGCTCTTTTTCCATGTCTCTTGAATTTTGAGTGTGAACGTTTGGTTTAAAAACACCTCATCAAGCCAAGTTTAAAGAAAAATGTCCAAGCAGCCTTTCAGTTCAGCACAATTATAGGGTGTTTTTGTTCAATCTTTAGAAGGTTTTCATAGATATTTTTAAGAAATGGGAAAAAAACCAAGTTACACACAAAAAGTTTGCTTCCCAAGCTGAAACATGGACTTGTGAATCCAGGATAGTTGAACAAGAAAATTATTCTTGGAGAAAATATCTGAGAAAGAAAATATGCCATATTAAGGCAAACTGAGTAAGGAAGGTGATGATTAACTGCAATAGAGACCAGGGTCATGTCAGGTCCCACTTCACCTTTGGATAACTTCACTCTCTCAACCTTAAGGGAGTCGCGCCTAGGATTGCTTATGACAGGTAATTCTTTTTTTTTTTTTCACATCTTTATTGGAGTATAATTGCTTTACAATGTTGTGTTAGTTTCTGCTGTATAACAAAGTGAATCAGTTATACATATACATATATCCCCATATCCCCTCCCTCTTGTGTCTCCCTCCCACCCTCCCTATCCCACCCCTCTAGGTCATCACAAAGCATCGAGGTGATCTCCCTGTGCTAAGTAGCAGCTTCCCACTAGCTATCTATTTTACATTTGGTAGTGTATATATGTCCATGCTACTCTCTCACTACATCCCAGCTTACCCTTCTCCCGCTGTGTCCTCAAGTCCGTTCTTTACGTCTGCATCTTTATTTCTGCCCTGCCACTGGGTTCATCAGTACCGTTTTTTTATATTCCATATATATGACTTAGCATGCAGTATTTGTTTGTCTCTTTCTGACTTACTTCACTCGACAGGTGATTCTTGAGTCACATATATGCAACCACAAACGCAAAAGAGACTTCCCCCACGCCCAATACGTGGTTTTACATACACTTTTATGCATAGAATCCAAGATAATCTTTTATTGTTTATTAAAGGCATTTCTTACTTAAGGGCATTCCAACTCCCACATAAGGTCACCTTATTTCCTGCGCTTGCCTCAATGCACATTTTTCCACACTTCTTTTTTTGCACCGGAAAACTGACTCTGGCATGCTGACTTGTCATAGGAAACCCAGTGGGAATTTTTAGCCATCAGTTTTAACTGAGAGCCATTGATTCCTTTGTAGAATAATATCAAGCAGGAGAACAGTAACAATGTTCCCCGGGGTGGGGGTGGGGGGGGAGCGGCGAGGGAGGAGGTGGGTCGAAATGGATGGATGGGTTATTACTGCCATCTGGTGGCAAGGATGCAAAACTACAGGCAATACATTGGCGAGTTCAGAATGACTCATTCATTTGGGAAACGCATTGTTTTACAAACTGTTAAGAAAATGTTTAATTCCAAGATGATTACCAGATGTTTTGTTTCACTTACTTGATCCAGACCAGTTGGAATTTCAACTGTTCTAACTCACTTTTTTCCTCAATATCTAAGAACATAAAGGTGTTGTGAGTTTTCGGGCCTAAAGACCACAGAAAAGATTTAATGATCGTTGCATCCATTTCACCTTCCTGTGGAACTCAGCCTCCAAAGCTTTTAATCTAAATCCGAAAGTTGATAGACATTCTACTAAGGGGGTGCAGCTTTCAAAGGGGGACACCTCATCATTTGTTTGCATCTATCAGGTTCTTATGGTATGTTTCCTAGGCAGTTGTCAACATGATAAAATCAGGTAAAATTCAGGATACCATTGCTTCAACAGGGCAGACTTGTAAAGTGTCTGATTATGACTGCACAGGGGAATTCCACTCCTATGATATCTAGACGTCCTTTTATGCCAAAGCCTCTATCATATGCTAAGCAATACCATCATCCCCCACTACACATCATGTAATTTCTGTACAGGAAACCAAGCCTTCTTTCACTGCACACTTGCACACCTTGTTTGTTTCTGCCTTCAAGTCTTCACACTTTCTTTTCTTTCCACCTCTATTTCCTTCCACGCTCTCCTAGACAACTACCTGGGTCTTGGCCAAACTTCAAAATGGACCAAAGATCAAAAATGCTTCAAGGATTATCTGCACCTAGTTCTGATTACTACAATTATCATTGGGGAGGTTGCTTGCTATGGGTTAGGCACTCTTTTAAACACTTTATACATATATTATTTACAAATTGTCAGAAAAACTTGAGGAATTATTATCCCTATTTAAGAGTTGACAAATCTTGGCTCAGAGCAGTCAAGAACTGACCCACACCTACATAGGGAGTGGGTTAGAGAAAGAGTAGAGAAACCATGTTTGGAAGCAAAGCTCAGTCTAGGTTAGGGATTAAACTCATTCCTTCCTTCATAATCACACTATCAGCTCTTTAGCACACATACATGTGCACACACACACGCACACAAATGGGCATACGCACACAGAGTTTGGTATAACTGCTACAATATATATTTGCATATAATACTAACAGTACATATATATTCTCATTATCACTTGCCTGTGCAATTGCATCCATTTACCTCAACAGAGTCTGAATGATTTGAAATTAGAAATAATACCTGACATTTCCTTTTAGCAGCTCCAGAGAGACCACATTAGCAAGTCGTATGGTCTTTTGATTCAGAGCGTGGATTCTGAAGTCAGACTACATTCTACCACCATCTGTACCATCTGGATGGGATTGAAAAACGTGCTTTCAGGGAACTCTACTCAATACTCTGTAATGGCCTATATGGGGAAAGAATCTAAAAAAGAGCAGATATATGTATATGTGTAACTGATTCACTTCACTGTACAGCAGAAACTAACACAACATTGTAAATCAACTATACTCCAATAAAATTTTTTTTAAAAAAAGAAAAGCGTGCTTGACATCAAACACTCAGTTTGGTAACTTTGAAATATTCATAAGGCTTTTTGAAAATTAGATGACATAATCCAGGAAAAGAGTTTAACTAACATCACGCTTGTTACATATCTCTCATGTATGAAGGGTGTTTTTATCTCTGCCCCTTCTACACACTGGCTATTCCATTCATATGGTTGATTAACTGTTTTCAGTGAGACAGCCAGGCTTTCACAGCAGAAAAAGAAAAGAGCTCTTATACAGTATTGGGTGACTTGAATGGTAATGCTAAAATAACAAGACAAGACTCCTTGTACGGGTTGTAAATACAGTAAGGTCTGGATAGAGCATCTTTAGATATTGGAAAAGGCAGAGGGTACCAGACTCCTGAATTATCTAGCCTGGCAATGGCCGTATGGAAAGTTGTAAATGTGAAAATGGTAGCTTTGTCAGTTTTCTCCTACAGGCATTCCAAAGACTGCCATCCTCCCTGTTCATCTCCAGTAAAACATAGTAACTAATACAGCTCCTATAAATTTTGCCTTTTTCTAGGACTTTTCCCTAACATACAAACACAAAAAGGAATTGCAGCACAAAAACTGTTAAACTACATAAATCCCAATTATATTTGGAATAAACTTTATACTTTCTGCTTCCTAGTTTTGTAAGGGAAGTAAAATAGCAATCACTGGGAGAGAATTTTTATATTCCTGGGAAAATAATTTAAAGTGTTATTTTTAAGGAGAAGAGCAATCATTTCTCATCCTAGAAAATGAGAAGAATTTTTTCAAATTACTGTTTAAAGGGTGGTAGTTCTATAAAAGTTGTATGTAGTGGCATGTGTGTGTGTGTGTGTGTGTGAACATGTATATATCATGTATTTATATTCTAAGTTGATATAATTTCTTAAACCACTGTCCCACTGCCATGGGCACTGATGCCTTAAGAATCCCCATTTCTGGGCTTCCCTGGTGGCGCAGTGGTTGAGAATCTGCCTGCCAATGCAGGGGACACGGGTTCGAGCCCTGGTCCAGGAAGATCCCACATGCTGCGGAGCAACTAAGCCCGTGAGCCACAATTACTGAGCCTGCGCGTCTGGAGCCTGTGCTCCGCAACAAGAGAGGCTGCGATAGTGAGAGGCCCGCGCACCGCGATGAAGAGTGGCCCCCACTTGCCTCAACTAGAGAAAGCCCTCGCACAGAAACGAAGACCCAACACAGCCAAAAATAAATAAATAAATTAAAAAAAAAAAAAAAAAAAAGAATCCCCATTTCTGCCATGATCATGGCAAGTGTTACACACATCAGGGACTATCCATTAAGATTAGAAAAATAGTACAAAATCCTTTAGCCTTTATCCAGCAAACCTACTTCTAAGAATCAATCCCAACCATACACTAGCAAGATCAAAAAATACATTTGCTCAAGATTATTCATTGCAAAAACAAAAAAGAGAACAAACAAAAAAAGAAAGGGACTTCCTTGGTGGCCCAGTGGTTAAGAATCTGCCTTCCAACGCAGGGAACTCGAGTTCGATCCCTGGTGGGGGAACTAAGATCCCACGTGCTGTGGGGCAACTAAGCCCTCATGCCGCAACTACTGAGCTCGCCAGCCACAACTAGAGAGAGAAGCCGGTGCGCCGCAAGGAAGAGCCCTCGTGCTGCAACTAAGACCCAACACAGCCAAAAATATAAATATAAAAATAAATAAATAGAAAGAAAGAAAGAAAAAAGATTATTCATTGCAGCATTATTTACCATATCAAAAGACTAAAAACAACTCAGATGCCCATTGAAATGGGACTAGTTAGTTAAATAATACATCTTTATGCAATCAAGTACTCTGCAGAGTTTAAAAACGGATGGGAACTATCTCCATGCTCCATGCATTTCTGTGGATTATGAGGGATATTTTATTAAGTAAGAACAATCAAAGTAGAGAAAAACTTTTATAGTATGCTGTTATTTATCAAAAAACAGGAGCTATTGTGTTTATTTACACACATATATACTTTTTAATTTTTTTTATTGATGTATAGTTGATTTACAATGTTGTGTTAGTTTCAGGTGTACAGTAAAATGATTCACTTATACATATATATATGTATTCTTCTTCAGATTCTTTTCTTTATAGGTTATTACAAAATATTGAGTATAGTCCCCTGTGCTGTACAGTAGGCCCTTGTTGGTTAGCTATTTTATATATAGTAGTGCATATATATTACACACATCTATATATACACATATAAAATATCAATAGGACAAATCACAGAAATTTTTAAATACTTACCAATAGGCTAAGAGGGAATATAGAGTGGAAGAAAAGAGATAGAAGCTAGTCTTCTTTAAATATAGCTTGTTTTATAAATTTGAGTTGGAAACCGTGTGAATTTTTAAATTTGAATATGTTATCATACATAAAATGTTTCTATATTAGTTATGTACAAGTAACTCTCAAACAGTCATCTTTCTGCACATCCTTAATGGCATATAGTCTAAGGACAAAAAAAAAAACCTTTAAAAAAACACTTTGTTTCAGTAATTTGTATTTTTGGTGATAGTTGATGCTATTGTCATTCTGATATTGTTGAGTGAGTCACGTAGGTTAAAGTAAATGAATAAGTATGTCTGTATCACTGACAAACAGGAATTTTAGCGTGAAAGAGGGAAAATACAATGGTAAGGTTAAAGAAATGAAATTGAAGTCTGTCTTCTTGAGTATTAATTGAAAATATCAGTGTGAACTCATGAGGAATTTTATCTTTAAAAAAAAAAAAAAAGGATTTGAAGGATTGCCTAACTCTGCCCTCTGAAAAGATCTAGAAATAATGACTAGTCCAGTAGTAAGAGTACCCTGAGTGCCTAGATTGTGGTCTCTAAATATTTTTTATTTTCCACTTAGATGGAACCTGGGCTTTTTGAAGAAATGGCTGATTCCAGATCTGGAGCAAGAAATTTACAGGATAAACTTGAACTTTCTTGTTGGGTCAAAAAGCAAGAAACACTGCCCAGATCATTTCCAAAGGACTCATGGTTCAACCCCAAAAGATTCCCACCATCCCAAAGTTAGACAATTAGACCAATAAGAGTAATAAATGCGATCACATAAAATATGTATAGCCCATGGTTTGTAATAATTTCAAGCAAGCAAACAAGCAAACTCATTGGCCATCCTTGGAAAATGATAGGGAACATAGTCATTTTGAAAACTAGTAAATAAAAGGAAAGAATCAAACTTTATCCTGCTTTTTCTATATAAATTATACTTCAGAGTAATTCAGTGGTTAATGAGGCTAGAGTTCTCTATGTAGAAATATTCCAGCTAATAAAAAAGGGAATTGTAGAATAGTGATATTCTAATGCATATTGCTCTTTTGCAAACTCTAATGAGTTAATAGATTTAGACAATGATCATTAACAACTTCTAAAATCACAAAAAGAGAATCAGCTAGGCAATAGGTGTCTCTTGATATGAGTTCACTATCAACTATTCTTGCCCAAAAAATTAAATCTAAATTTCACCAAGACTAAATCTAACTACCATTTTACTGAAATTACATAAACATATAAAATGATACCACAGATGCAATCGACAGAATCCAGTTTCTTCAACAAATAAATGACAAGTGGGAAAAATAAAATGATGGAGAGAGGCCCTCTGGACTAAAAAAGATTTGAGAGACAGATTAGCCAATTGCAGTTCATGAGTCTTATTTAGAACCTGATTTAAACAAAAACGAACTTGGAATAAATTGAGACAATGGGGAAAATTTGAAGACTGACAGAATACTTGATGATATTAAGGAATAATTGTTAATATTTTTGTTGTGACAATGGTACTGTGGTTATGCTCAAAAGAGTTCCTATCTTTCAATGATACAGAAATATTTATAAATAAAACTGTGTCTCGATGTTGCTATAAAATGATCTGGTGTGTCAGGGGAGGTAAGTAGGGGCATAAAGAAAAAGCATTTGAGCTTGAATTGGTAATTGTTTGAAACTAGCAATGAGCATATGGGAGATAGTTACACAATTCTCTCTAGTTTTGTATATACTTGAAATTGTCCGTAATAGAAAGTAAAAATAAAAGCTGGATTCTTACCATTAACCAACAAGGACTTGCATAACCTGTTCCATGCCCACCTCTCCAATCCCCTCTCGCTCCTTTTGTGTCAGCGACTCCGACCTTATTTCTTTTCTGTGACTACATCCAGCTCTTTGTCTACAGAGAATGGAGAAGTATTTGAAGAGATAACAACAGCAAATTTCCCCCAAATTACGAAAGACATTAAACATACACACAAGAAGCTAAAGGAAGCAATAAGTTTATACCTACTTGTCCTTTTTCTACTAACTCTAGTATTCTTAGCCAGTTAGCAGACTTTCTATTCTATGGATATCTTGCACCCCAAGGCCATATCTTGCACCCCAAATCCACCATTGACCACCTTGGTGGGTTTCAACTGAGAAAATCTCCTAGGTTCCATCCTTATTGATATCTGCATCCTCTGAATGACCCAGATACCAATATTAACAAGCCTCGGGGTTGAGGTTTACAGCGATTATAGATTCCATGCGATGCCTTTAAAGCCAAGGTGTACCAGGAGGGAGGAAGAATAATAGCTCTTTCTCATTTAATTTGATGCAGGAATGAAAAGGGAATAGAATGCTATCAATGTAATTTTTGGGGTCTTCTGAAAGCACTGTCTTCCCCGACAGTTTTTAGGGGAAGGAAACTGATCTAAGGTAGACTGAAGGAGGAGGCTGGCTTCAGAAACAGGGACTAAACGGTGAGAGATCTGAAATAAATCAGGGAAAGCAACTGCAAATGTGGCATGTTGTTTGTCCCCGAGGATGTCTTTAGAATGACACAAAACAAATTCTGCTTTCGTGTTTAGGGCCAGTTGTAGAAATCTGGTCATAAAATAAACAGGAGAAGACAAAGGGCATATTGCAGCAGGAAGATGGATGAATGCAGATGGTTATGTAATTTCGCAGCAGCTCCACACCCCTTGGCAAGAGCTGATTGTTCCAAAACCCAAGAATAGCTCCTCATGTGATCTCAGACTAACTGGGAACGAGGATGTACCTGGCATGGCAAGGGGAGAGCTCGCCCAGAAAAGTGATGAGTGAGGAAATCATTTTCCCTGATAGACTTAGGTCAGCAACCTCAGAGAGAAGAGATTCGACGATTCAGAAGCCAACGATGGCCACCACTGTGCTGTTTATAAGAGGTAGGAGGCTGTTAACACCATATGCCATTCATCTCTTTTATCCCCCAGATGGCATTCTTTGAACATACGCTGTTTGCCAAGCCCTGAGCTAGACCTGGGGAATGCAACGCTGAGCAAAGCAGGCCTGGTGTCTGAAGATAGATTGAGTATCACGTCTTTGTGTATCAGGAAGTTGGTTGTCCGGAGACATTCAGTGAGAAGCCAGGCAAAGGGCTTTCCTAGGCTCACCTCTCTTGGTTTCTTTTGCCAATAATCCTTCCCTTCAAACCCCCGTGAGCCCCATTTTAAAGTTGACAGAGCCCATAAGAGATTAGTACACGGAACAAAGGATAGGAGACAAAGACCTGTAGAGGCCAGAACTCTTTGCAGAATTTTTGATGTACAGCAATGAAAAAAACAAAATCCTCAAAAATGTAGTTGTCTAAAAAGGACAAAATAGCTCAATAAAACTACACCCACTTCACCATCACTACTGTAGGCACTTTGTATAGACAAGTCAAGGTTGGCCTTGTCTGTTTCTATTTTGTCTGGTGTAGAAGATAACTCATATTATGACAAATGGCAGCATCGAAGAAGAATTGGATGAAGTCTGCTTTATTCCATACATAGAAATTAATGCATCTAAAGTAAGTTGGCTTATAGAAACAGAAAAGCTTTGGTCTGTGCAAAACTGGCATCAAAATTAAAGGAACTTAGGGACTTCCCTGGTGGTGCAGTGGATAAGAATCCCTGCTCGCACTGCAGGGGGCCCGGGTTCGATCCCTGGTCAGGGAACTGGATCCCACATGTATGCTGCAACTACGAGTTCACATGCCACAACTAAGGAGCCTGCGAGCTGCAACTAAGGAGTCCACAAGCCGCAACTAAGGAGCCCACCTGCTGCAACTAAGACCTGGTGTAACCAAATGAATAAATAAATATTTTAAAAGATGAAAGGAACTTAGACAAGATGGCCCCACTTAACAGAAAAGGAACATATACAGGTGCCATAAGATGATCAGATTAGGAATATTATATCAGAACACTTATAAAACTCATCTTTTTAAAATTCATGAGTAATTAAAATACTAAAATAAACAGAAAAGAGACTTAAAATATCATTTTCATTATTCTGTTATAAAACCACTTTCTTGTATAAGATAACAATTTTAGTTCCTTCTTGAATAGGTAACAAATGTGTTTGGTTAAAAAACAGTAAACAGTAAGAAAGTGGGTCTCCTTTCCACTCCTTGTCACCTAGGTCTCACTCCCAGAGGAAACCACTGGAACCAGCTGCTTGAGCGTCGTTGGGAAATAAGCAGTGCACGGACAGGTACTGGACCAGTAGCTCTGGTATCAGCGTATGTATTCATATTCCTGCTCTATTGGCTGTTCAAGGCCAACCCCTGTTCTGATTGGTCAGTCAGCATCCCCCGAGTAGAAACATGTGCAGTACGTGTATAACCTTGTTTTACAAATGTAGCACACTGTTGTATCAATTGCTCTGTTTATTTTACTTATGTGTGATTTTCCACATGCATTCATATAGAGAGCTATTGATACCTTGTCCTTTCAATGTATTAGCTCTAACCTTCAGAATGTTCTAATTTATAGATGAGTAAACCGAAGTTTAGAAAGATTAAGCAATTTACCTAAACCCACAAAATTGGCAAGTGGTAGAGTCCTGGTTGAACCACAACTCTCTCAGTCCAAAAACTCTTATCAACTCTTCCAATTTTAAATTCACTAAGAACAATAATAAAGAAAACATAAGTTAACAGAAAAATACAAATTGTCAGCAGTACTGCTGCATTTTCCTGTTCCCTTAGCTTCTAGTCATGATTGACGATGAGAATGACAGAAAGAGATGACTGAGGTCAGACTGCAATATACGAAATGTTGGGCATTCACGCAGCAGTTCTAGCAATCTTCCACTAGGTGGCAGTATTTAAGAATATTACTGAAAGCCACAATGACTGCCGGTAATTGCAGCAATGAGATTGGATGTCAAACAAGAGTCTTTAAACTTTGCCCCACACTTGCATTTCCAGTTTTGTTTCGTTTTGTTTTGTTTTGGTTTTCGTTGTCCTTGGAAAAGTTCAGGAGCTAAAGCTTTACCATCTCCAGTAAAACTGTCTAATTTGGGGTCACCCTTCAACTTGCTAATACAGAACTTCAGCTTTAATAAATTACAGTAAATTTGTTTAACCTTATTTTGGGAATTCTGTGTATGGTCCTTGAAATTGTTCCAAATACCGTTTCCACCTCTGGAATTTTGTGGGCTATGCTACAGAGTGGTATTTAAATGGCTGTTAATCTTTATCGTGTCTCAGATGTCTGGGCCGTGTGTGAAGTACAAGGTCAGGAGCTGCTGACATGGCATAGGAATCGGTAAGAATTCTGCCTGGAAATAAGAGTAATATTTCCCTAACAGTTAACGTCTTTTACAAACCACTCTACATTTGCCATTTCTCATCACTTTGCAACACTGGACCTTCAGTCCAGTCTAACAAACCGTTTGCCTTCCTGTGTACATCTCTCTTGTTCCCACCTCCATACTTTACACACACTCCCCCTGTTAAAAAAATTCCTTGCTGGGACTTCCCTGGCAGTCCAGTGGTTAAGACTCCATGCTTCCATTGCCGGGGGCACAGGTTTGATCCCTGGTGAGGGAACTAAGATCCTGCAAGCCGGGTGGCGTGGCCAAAAAAAAAAAAAAAGATTTCTTGCTTCTTTCTTTCTCAATCCAGGTACCCACCGAGGGGAAAAAAAATGTTGCCTGCCATATCAGTAAACAAAGAACGTTGCCTTCCATCAAGCCATCAGCCACTGCAGCCACCGGACTCTGTGCACCCTGAGGGGAATTCAGTTTGGAGAAAAGAAGGATACTGGCCCTAGGTAGTTAAGATGCATATCTAAGGAATCATTTCAGTGAGCCCAGACTATTGTCTCTTCCCATACATAGTAAAGCACTACGATCATTAATTTGAGATTTCTGGGTTTTGCAATTAGCAGTAATCTTTTGAGGTTCAACTACATGTTTTTGTTTTGTTTTGTTTTGTTTTTTCAGCAAAAACTCCTATGCATCGTGGCTCTTCTGTTACCTCTTCAGAACAGTTCCTCAGAGCTATCTGAGAGGCTGTCAGCCAGGTTACAGCCCTCAGGAAGGTCCCCAAATAAAGCATAACTCACAACTTTTAAGTTGTGCATTTTTCTTCAGTCAAAACTACCTTGCTTCATAAAGTCTCTTCAGGGCTTCCCTGGTGGCGCAGTGGTTGAGAATCTGCCTGCCAATGCAGGGGACACGGGTTCGAGCCCTGGTCTGGGAAGATCCCACATGCCGCGGAGCAACTAGGCCCGTGAGCCACAACTACTGAGCCTGCGCGTCTGGAGCCTGTGCTCCGCAACAAGAGAGGCCACGATAGTGAGAGGCCCGCGCACCGCGATGAAGAGCGGCCCCCGCTCGCCACAACTAGAGAAAGCCCTCGCACAGAAACAAAGACCCAACACAGCCAAAAATTAATTAATTAATTAATTAAAAAAAAAAAACCGCAAATGAGTTTAAAAAAAAAATTAAATTAAAAAAAAAAGTCTCTTCAAAAAACATACTCTAGGCGTTTTCTTGACTAATTTTATGTTCCTCTTTTGTATCTTCGCTCAGAACTTATGAAACCAATTTTCCATAATAACTTACATTTTCATATATGTTTATCCTACAATTTTTCAAGTCAACATTTATTCCATATATGTTAAAAACTGTTCTGAGGTTTTTATACTTCCAAAGAGTCATCTGTGGCCAATTTGATTTCTCATATTAAATATTTTTAGAATACACATTCCTTCGGAGTTGAGGTTTCTTCCAAAGAGAGGAATTTATGTTTGCAAGGCACTTTGAATCAAATGTGCATAATATTCACATTTTCCTTTTTTCTTCCTTTGCTATTTTTTGTGCAAGTTATTACTGCAGTATAATATACATACAGAAACGTGTGTAAATCACAGGCATACAGATGATAAGTTCTCAAAGTAAACATACCTACAGAGCAAAATTTAAATCTAGAGACTGAACATTCTCAGAACCAGAAGCTCCATCAAGGTCTAGTGGACAAAAAATGTCACCTGCCGCATCAGTAAACAGAGAATGTTGCAGACATCAAGCCGTCAGCCACTGCAGCCATTCCGACTGTGTGCCCTGAGGGGACTCAGGAAGGAGAAAAGCAGGATACTGGCCCTAGATAGTTAAGGTGCACGTCAAACGAATGATTTCAAGGAGCCCAGGCTCTTGCACCTTCCTATACATAGAAAAGGGCTAAATTCATTAACTTGAGATGTCTGATTTTCTTTAATTAACAGTAATCTTTTGATGTTTGAGTACCTAGGCTTTTTTGCAAAAACACCTGTATGTCCTGGCTCCGCTCTTACCTCTTTGAAACAGTCCCTCAGAGCTGTCTGAGAGGCTGTCTCCTGGGTTTAAGTCCTCAGTATGTCCGCCAAATAAAGCATAATTTTCAACTTTTAAGTTGTGCATTTTTTTTTCAGTCGACAGCATCTTGCAGTCACAACTCTCTCTAACCATTATCCTGACTTCTAACACCATAAATTCACATCTAACTTTAAGAAGCACAAATAATCTGGCACACTTGTAATAGGTGGAAACATAAATATATGTAGAATAAATATAACTAACTAGTGGTTGTACTTCATCTCCATTTATTTATGTCATCCTCACAATAACCCTATGAGTTATGTCCTCCCTTTTTTGTAATTTTCAGATAAAGAAACTAAATATTAGAGCAAAACCAGCATTTTCTTAAGGCTACCCAGCCAGTTAATGGCAAAATTGTGATTCAAAATGTGCTTTTTCCTACTCCAGAGATCCCATTCTTAATCACTGTGCTCTACTTTCCACGTATAAGAAAATACATTTCAAAAACAAATATAATCAATGAAATGATCATTTACTCTTGGAGTGTTTCAGAAGAGGAAAGAAAAATAAATTGATAATAAGGTACATGTCATAAATGCAGGCAAGCAGGGAGGGAAAGAAGTTTCTACCAAAGAGAAAGTGTTGATTCATTAAGATAAAGTCCATTATATTCTCCCTTACTTATGGTATCTTTTAAAATTAAACCCATCCGTTGTATTATTTTCTTTCTGTCAATTTCATTGCAGGATAAGTAGAGTCATGGTAAACCTGAAGTGCTCAGACATGATTAATTAGCTGAGTAAAGGAAAAAAAAAGTAAGAATTAATTAATTTAGGAAGTGACCATGCTTACTATTTCTCTCCCATAATGCATTTGTATCTCATACGCATTCTTCTTTGTCCTTCCCTCTAGGTGCACCATCACCATGTCAGGCAGAAAAATCCAATCTTCTGTTAGAAAGGGTCAGTAACTATTTTCAAACAAACAAAAAGACCTTTTAAAAAAATATCATTGAAAGAAACTGAGTGTGGTCTAGGCAGGAAAAAATACATTTCTAACCTAATTCACGTAGTACAGTTTTCCCCAAGATCATCTATTTACTCTTAAATACATGCTAACAGGCTGAGTGTGTACAGCACATATAACGAGGCATGAAATAGTTACATAGGAAACTCCCAGGCAGCTGGGAAGACTTGTGAGCCAGTAAAAATGAAAGAGGTGTTCCATGGAACTGTATAGCTCTACACCCTAAACACCTTTAGATTTAAGAGTTTACATGGATTTGTGTAGTGGCTGCTAGGTACAAAAATGGTATAATCTGTGCACCCTGGAAGTCCTAATCACCCAATATGGAGCCGCCAGAAATTTACTTGGCTGGAGACTTCAGATGGGTGAAGTGGTTTTCACTCATTGACAGTGGGTTTCCCAATGTTTGGGAATTGCTGGAATAAATGTCCGAGAGATCCTTTAACCCTTTCAGAGTTATCTAAATTTTAAAAGTTTATAACTAAAGAAGTATCCATCCACATTTTAAGTACTGAGAGAGAGAGAGAGACCTTTTTGGAAACTGCTGATAAGATATCTGATTGTCTCCCTTAGAAATACGCACATGTGCTTATACAGACAATTTTATATAAAAATTCAAAGCCCTGATGCTTTTACTGAAAGGTTAGGAAGAATTCCATCTATACATATGATTTTAGGCAGTGTAAAAAGGTGAACTAAAACTTTTCAGGAAATATGGAACTTTAGGAACAGAGGACATTCCCTGGTTTAAACACACACGCAGCCTGGGTTTCTGGGTTAAAGAAGACGTGTCTCGAGTTTTCATCGGCTCCCATGCTCCGGCAACTCAAAATCTCCGGTCACCCCCCAGCTTACAGTCTACCCCGTGTCTCAGTGCCTCTGCGCTTGCCTGCCCCTCCTCCTCTCCTCTCTCTTCTTCCCCTCTCCTAAGGTTGAGCTGAAGTTTACTCAGCTCAATCTTAGGAGTGAGTACGAACCTCCATTTTCCAGGAAGTCTTCCCTGACTTGCCTAAGCCCTCTGTGCTCACAGGCTAAGCCAGATGCCCCAAGGATCCCCTGCTCGTGAACGCATCATTTCATACATCTCTAGAATCTAAGCAATTTGAGTGCCGGAACTGTGAGTGATTTAAATTTGTGTCCTCAGGGCTTAACACAGTGCCTGGAACTTAGAAATGTTTCTGAATGAACGAATAAGTGCAGATATACCGAGGATACATACACTCAGTGTTTGAATCCAGGTGGCTGAAAGTTCAGACTCCTTCGAACCTATTTTCAGGAGAACTTGAAACAATATCACTACCTTTGAATGGGCTTGCTTAAAAGGAGCATGTACTCATTAATAAATAATCCCATCTTCTCTCTCGAGGTCAGCAAAGCAGCTCCTTCTGACGAGTTCCTGAGTGATCAGTGTTTGATAAATAAATTTTTACAGCAAACATTTCCCATTTCCTTTTCTTACACTTTTCATTATTATTATTTAAATCGATATACATGTGTATGGTATAAAATGTAAAAAGCTACCAAAAGATATACAGTGAAATGTAAATTTCTTCCCAACACACTCCCGGTTCCTCAGTTCCCTCCCCCAAAGCAACCACCATTAGCAGTATTCATAGTCTAGGCATATAACAATATTTTTCATTACATTTTTGGATGTACATTCAAGAGAAAGAATTTGCTTATGGCCCAAATATTCTCGATCTTGGACAGCTGTTCAAAGGACCAGCATGCTCTAGAGGTGCTTCCTCATGGACAGGCTGTAAGGGTTCCAGACAAATCTATCCAGGAAATAGCTAGAAATAGAGGTCTGAGGCTTAGAGAGAGTTCTCAGCAGGAGGTAGAAATCATTAGTAAGAAATTGTTGATACCATTGGGATGATGCAATATCCCAAGAAGCATAGAGGAAGGTAAGAGCCTGGCATCACACCAGAATCAAGGACAGGTCCAATACTGAGGACAGATACAAGAAGAGCTAACAGTCAAACCCAGGCAGGATCAGATAAGGATTGTCTTAGTTTGAGCTGCTACAACAGAATGCCATAGACCGGGTGGCTAAAGTTGATTTCTCACAGTTCTGGAGTCTGGGAAGTACAAGATCAGAGTGCCAGCCGATCCAATGCCTGGCGAGAGCCCACTTCCTGGTTAATACATGGCTGCCATCTTCTCTCTGAGTCCTCACACAGCAGAAGGGGCAGGGAGCTCTCCGGGGTGTCTTTTATAAGACACAAATCCCATTCATGAGGGGCTCCACACTCGGGCTCATCATCTTTCAATAGCCCTCCTTCCAAATACCAACACACTGGGGATTAAGTTTCAACATGAATTTTGGAGGGACTCAAACATTCAGTCTATAACAGGGATGAATTAATAATGATAGTTTTTGAAACGTTAAAGTAAGAACAAATTTTGTACTCTGGACACTTTAAATTACACTGAGAGGCACTATCAGATACTGAAAGGTCAGCGCTGTAGGATACTGAAAACAGGGAGTCAAGAAAGTGGTAATAGCACAGGGAGAGATGTGAACAAATTTTATCCATCAAATATTTATTGAATGGTTACCATGCTCCACGAATGTGGGAATGCAACAGCGAACAACACAGGTTTTTGTTCTGTCCTCTTACAGGTTCATATCTTGGTGCAACTGTAACTCTAAGAGAATGCCCTAAGATAACCTTCCCTCCTCACGCTGGTGGAATATTCAAAGTAGAGACACTAGTCTCATGTTGCCCTGATACACATAAATCATCCACTTGAGTTTAAGAGGATTTTGAAAGTCTTGTAAACATTCATCATCCAACCTGCTCAAAACCTGTGCCTAGAAAGAGAAGTTAGGACTCTAATAGGGGAGGAATGTTAAAGCACATGAAAGAAAAAGACAAAGATGAAAATGAAGGAGGACAAGGTAGAGGAGAAAAAAAGTAGTACCAAGAACAGCAAAAGGGTCTGAGGCTTCCATGTTTTCATATAATCTTCATTCATCCAACCATTTAAAAGTAAAAATAAATCATTAAATGATTTTTTACCATATGCCTTACATTGTTTTAGCACTGAAAATGCAGAGATGGAAGATAGGCTTCTAGAAGTTTGCGTTCACAGATAAATTAACAGACTCCGAATGTTGGTGAGTCACTATAGAGCATCACACCTTTTCAGAAAGCCTTTCCACAGGCTCAGGTACACCAGTGTTGCGGCCATATGGATATATGTACAAGGTGCAAAGGAAGCAGTAAGAGAGATGCTTCCCCCCTGTTGGGGTTAAGAAAAGATTCCAGGAATTTCAGACCAGGAATTATTAGTTCTCTCTTGGTTGCAGTTTTAGGGCATATCCTGCACATATTTTATCTAATCTGAGCTTTACCAACAAGCCAATGCCATTCTTGTGCCCATTTTACAGATGAGAAGTGTTCAGAAAGGTTACATTGCCAACTCACTTTGACATAGCTAACAGTGGGAAAGCCTGGATTCAAGCCCAGAGTGTCTAGCTGAGAATGTACATTTGTGATCACCACCCTCAGTGCCTCCTTTATTTGCGTATCACCTTGATCCAAGCATTTGGCATTGAACTATATATGCCTTCTTTCAGGAGTGGGGTACAGGAGATGAGATTAGGGAGTCAAAGGTAAATGTTTAGACTCTTTAGAGGTTTAGAACAGTTTTCCACAAAGTGTGTGTTTTGGAAACTTGTATCAGAGTCACATGGATATTTACGAAATACACAGACTCTTGAACTCTACCCCTAACCCACTGAAATGGAATTTTTTCTGTATGGGATGTTTGAAAAACATTGGCTTCACGTGTGACCCTGGAATGCTTTAAAAAATCCCACTACTATAATTCCAAAATGATGAATGTGGTACAGTTTTAAAGGAAAATTCAAAATCCTCCAAAATCCTTCTAAATGTATGATGCCAGGAATGTCAGCCTTGATCTTAAGCATTTAAAGCACCTATTTTATTCTGACATAGTAGAAAATTGAGAATTTTCCTCAATGCTTGCTTATGAAGAGAGGATCTCAAGCCACAGTAGAGTAAATGATACTGGCAGGACTTGCAAATGTAAACAACTGGAAACTAACCAAAATAGGAGAACCAACAGTTTTTAGACATTGGAAGGCAGGCATGACAAGACCATGATCCCTGAAAAAAAAAGAAAAAAAGAAAAGAAGATGAGCCTTATAGTTGACCTGACTTTCTTCCTGGAAGCATTTTTTGGATCACAGTGTTAGTAGAAGGAGTCCAAGCAGGGCACTAACATCTCACTGGGTTGAAGAGACAGGGACTGGTATTCCAGAAAGTCAAGGCAGCTGGAATAGGTGGGACACACATAAGATATGAAGTCAGCAAAGAACAGCTGCCAAGAAATGTAACTGGGTGACTCCCAGAACCCAAATGAGATTTGGTGATATTCAAATTCTGATCGGCCATTGTGTAGAAATCTTGTTGAAGACCCAGGGTCTCAATACATACCCTAGAAGTCTAACACCTTGTTAAGACATGTAAACCAGCCATAGAGTAAAACTACTCTAGAACTGCTCTAACAGAGCTTAAAACAAGCCTCAGTAGGATCAAGCTGATCCACAAGTAACTTAAATGCCCTCTAAACAGACTTCAACGCCCTTTGTAGAATGCAGCAAAATCTAGAGACTTTAACATGGTAGCATTCACAATTACAACATCCAGCATCCAACAAAAAATTGCTTGATATGGGAAGAAACAGGGAGAAACTCAGTCAGTACAAACAGAAAACATAAACGACAAAATGGTTGAAATTTACACACACATACACACACATGCACATACTCAAAGACATAGAGGAAAATATGAATATAAATAAAAGAGCAATTGAAACTACGAAAAGAACCAAATGAAATTTCCAAAGATGAATATATAATTTCTAAAATTTAAAATATACTGGATGGACTTGAAGCAGATTAGAAACTACAGAAGAAAATGTCAGTGAACTGGAAAAAGTAACTATACAACTGTACAAACTGAGGCATAAAGAGAACAAAAAAGCTGACTTGTGGGACTGTATCAAGCTGACTAACACAGATGATTTCATGACCTCCTGGGCTTAATTCTTACCATCACCACTTAGTACATTTGAGGCCAATTGATTTGACCTCTCTGTGCCCCAAATTCCCCAACTTTCAAATAGGGAGAGTAATAGCACCTGGATTAAAGGGTTTTCATGAGGATTAAACATGCTTGTATATGTTAATATAGGTAAGGTAATCACACAGTGATCAATGAATTTTAACAATTTTTATTAAATTCCAAAATAAGAAGAGAAAAAAATTGATCATGGGAAGTTATTCCTAAATGGTGATCTAAGATTTTCAAAATTTGAAACTAGAAGATATAATTTGCCAAAAATAAAACAATTATTATGAAAGAAAAATAATTTACTTCTGAAAAGGAATAGGATTTATTGGAATCTTATTGTATATTAACAAAGTTTTAACTATTGTTTAATTTTAAGATGTGGAGACAGAAAGGATGCACAATAAATGGTTAGCAGTGATTACTTCTAAGGAGAAGAATTGGGAGATGGGGAAACTGAGGACTTTTGCTTTCTACTTTGTATATTTTTACAAATTTTCAATTTTTTTTAAAATCATGGAGTATTTATAGAATAAAGTTAGGAGAATTGAAATGAGATGACCTGATAGTATGTTATCAATTAGCCAGAAATTGGCTGATGTTTTCTTCCGCCTCTGGCTTTACTATGATTCCGTTGCCTCCTAAGATTGTCACCCTTCTTCATTAAATACTATTAGACAATTGTCTCAAGTTCAATAGCATCAGTACACTATTGACTATATTGCCAAGATTATATTGGGCCATTCAAAGCACTCAGTATTGCCTCTAACACATAGCAAGTCTCAATAAATACTAGTTCCCTTATGTTGCACTCCCAAATCACACCCATTTTTTTCATTTAATGAGCAACATCAAGATTCTGGATTTTAGAGATTGCTTTTGGTGCACCTGTTCTTCTGTAATCTTTTTTTTTTTCAGTTGAGTTTTATTTGTTGTTGTTTTTCTTCTTTTCTTTCTTTTTTTCCCTATCCGCTAAGATCAGAGAAAACAAAATGAAACAATTTTTTAAAAGACTTTTTAATTTAAAAGCAGATGAGAAAAGTATTTCTTATCCTATTTTTGCTTAAGAAGTACCAATGAGCATTTGGAGTGGAGGGTAAACACAGCTGCAGGGAAATTGCTTTCAGAAGCCCATTAAGTGAACCGATTTCAGCCACTAGGGATGGATGAGTGGTAGAAATAAATTCCTTTGTGGTGCACAAGAGCACTGCAGAAAGTTGCATTTTAACCTGCCTTAAATAATCAGCAAGACATAATACCTAACTTAAATACACAGTCTACAGCCAAAATGCCTGGGGCATATGTTCTTTGCAACATTTCTACTCTAAAAGTGAAAGAATATTCCTTGAGTCTATCTACGCTGCCTAAAAACCTGGGTAATACTTGATATATTTTAAAGTATTTATGTTTATTTTCTAGTTAAAGAAATTATCTGTGGACATTGCACAAATTGTTCAATATAAATAAATGTATATTTTAAAAAAGCACTCAGATGCATATAAAAACCGGAGAAACCTGAATGAGGTCCATAGTTTAATTTATAGTAGTGTACCAATCTGAACGTCTTGGTTTAAATAATATACAAAGGTTAAATAAGATGTTACATTGGAGGAAGCTGAGTGATGGATACATGGGAACTTTCCAAATGATTTTGCAACTTTCTGTGAGTCTAAAATAATTTCAAAATAAGAAGGTTTCAAAAATCACCTATACTTTTAATATTTTGGTGTTGAAACAAATAAGGTCAGCGTGATTTTAAAATGGACAAAAGAATGTGTCAGTGAGAACCCTGCCTTTGGTCAGTGATTTGTTTACCTGAAAAATTCCAGGGAAGGGGTTCAGATGCCATCACCTGGTTTTTCTCTTGTCTGCTGTCCCCCAATTCTTATTTCTCTTAGTTGGTTCCAGTTTCAGACAGGCTCTTCTCTTAAGAAGCTCCAGTGCATTGTAGGGGAGGAAGAGATGAGAACAGGATGGAAAACTCTGGGCTGGTTTCACAAGGTGAATAGTTGCTAAGTGGAAAAAAACAAAACAAATTTCCACTGCAGCAGATGAGCAGAGATATGGAAAGTTTAAAAACAAAATAAAACAAAAAACAAACAAAACCTTAAAGAAACCATGTGTTCCGTAAATATTCAAAAGATATATATCTTTACCAATAATCAAAATTACATAAATTTAGAACAAAATTCCATTTTCATCTGACAAACTGGAAAAACTAAAACATTAAGTAAGACATACAGAGGCTGGGAAGCGTAAAAGGGTACAAGCCTTCTAGAAAACAATTTGTTCATATCCTTTGGCCCAGTAATTTCACTTTCAGTGATTCTAAGGAAAGAATTAAAAATACAGATAATGACTATGTACAGGGATATTTATGCAATTTTTTTTATCATAGTGAAAAGCATAATGTCTCAAAATTTGGGGATAATTGAATAAACACAGTGTTTCTGAATGACTGAATATTTGTAAACTTCCAGATTTCTTGTAATATTTAAAGTAATATTTTAAAAAAGGAAACAAATATGTATAAATCTATGTTTTAAGAATTATCCTCAAATTTTAAAACAGTTTTCTTACTAGCTGTGTGAACTTGGGCAGAATTTTAACCTTCTGTGTCTCAGTTTCCTCATCTGTAGAACGAGGATAATAAGAGTGACTTATAGGCTTGAAATGAGGATTAAATGAGTTACTACAAGTAAAATAAATATTGCATGTTGTTAATTCATGTAATTGCATATATTACATGCTCTTTGATGTATTATATGCCTGGTACATAGTATTAGTTTTCACAATAAATGAAAGCTTTTCTATTATATAAAACAAATTCTGGGCTTCCCTGGTGGCGCAGTGGTTGAGAGTCTGCCTGCCAATGCAGGGGACACGGGTTCGAGCCCTGGTCTGGGAAGATCCCACATGCCGCGGAGCAACTGGGCCCGTGAGCCACAACTACTGAGCCTGCGCGTCTGGAGCCTCTGCTCCGCAACAAGAGAGGCCGCGATAGTGAGAGGCCCGCGCACCGCGATGAAGAGTGGCCCCCACTCGCCGCAACTGGAGAAAGCCCTCACACAGAAACGAAGACCCAACACAGCCAAAAATAAACATAATAAATAAATAATAAATAAAAACTTAAAAAAAAACAAAAACAAATTCTTTGGTGTGTATTGCTTTATAGAACTCTTAGAAAACTTTAGTGAAGTAGACCCCAGGATTTTCCAGTTAAAAATCTCAGTGATAACACTCTCCACATTACAAATAGACATGCTTTAAAGGACTACATACTCATTCATAGTTTAAATGAGTACAAGGAAAGAAGGGAAAGAGCGGGTAGGTTTCAGAAGAATTCAAGAATTGAGGAAGAAGACGCAATTGCATCCAGACAGGGTGTGAGAGGGAAGGGGCAGGGGGCCATTTATTTTATTACAAGCATTTTCACTACATTTAATTCTTTATTTTTATTTGCTAAAAATAAAAAAATATATATTTTGAAATGTGTAGGGCCAGAACACAGAAAAGCTACTCATCTTCTTCAGGGTCTCTAAAATAAGAAAAGAAGTATTAAAATAAGAAAAGAAGCTGTAGAAGAAAACCCTTGGCAGCACAAAGAGTAAGAGGCCATGATTCCAGGAATGGGAAATGTTGATGGAGGACTTCACACAATGAAGACCTTGGCAATGCCCTGAGGGGGAGTAGGATGAACTCTTCCCAGAAAGCATCACCCAGGGAACTCAAGGGCACCTCCTTGTAAGCAGTAGGAAAGTTCTGCTTTCTGATTGGCTCTGCTGTAGCTGGCCAGCCTGAAAGGTCACCTTCAGGCAAAAATTGTGAGCTCTTATCTGGTGTATAATTCACTCTGTGTGAATATTTTCTTCTCAATATCACCTTAACTGGAGCAAACTCTTACCAAGGCAAGAGTTACCAGAGGTGCTTTCCAAAGATTTATCCCCTCTCCCAGCAGAGGAGCATTTTTCCGTGAGTGGGACATGGTTAGTCAAAGAGTTATCCACTGATGTTTTTCAGACACCCAGAGAAAACAACCTCCAAGGACAAGAGAAGTAAAAATGCATGCATGCTCTTTGGTTGGAACCCAGGAGTCTGTTACCAACAACATCACTTCTAAACATCTGTCATTCCGGGACTTCCCTGGTGGCACAGTGGTTTACAATCCGCCTGCCACTGCAGGGGACACAGGTTTGATCCCTGTTCCCAGAAGATCCCACATGCTGCAGAGCCACTAAGCCCGTGCACCACAACCCCTGAAGCCTGCACACCCTAGAGCCTGCACTCCACAACTACTGAGCCCACGCGCCGCAACTACTGAAGCCCCTGTGCTCTAGGGCCCGTGTATCACAATTACTGAGCCTGCATGCCACAATTACTGAAGCCCACACACCTAGAGCCCGTGCTCCACAACAAGAGAAGCCACCGCAATGAGAAGCCCGCGCACCACAATGAAAAGTAACCCCTGCTCACCGCAACTAGAGAAAGCCTGCACGCAGCAATGAAGACCCAACGCAGGTAAAAATAAGTAATAAAAATAAAATTAAACATCTATCATTCAGGTACACTAAGGGGCCCCATGCTTCTTAGGACAAACTAGTCCATACCCAACTAGATTCCAACATAGGTCATTTCAAAACTACTTGTATAACTCAGAATATCATTACCTCCCTTTGAAAAGGAACAGCTGATATGTACACAGAAAAGGCACTCCAAGTTACAACTATCCAGTGAATGGCTGGACAATTAAACCTTCAATTTTCTTCTTTCCCCACTGTCACGATGTCTCTCCCTGGCCACATTTGTTTCTTGTAGTTAGAGATACCCACCAACATCGGTTCTTCATTTTATAAGCAAATATTGCTATTATAGTATCAACTTGAGTGACAACCCACCAAGCAGAAACTCAGCTTCAAGGAGCCTATCTGAAACATGCCTAAGAATTGGGAAATAAAGAAAAATGGCAAAAATCATGTAAATACATATATATATATATATATATATATATATATATGCCTGTGTGTGTGTGTTTGTGTGTGTGTGTAAAAGAGTCTGAATCCAGGGATGCTTCTTAAATTCTTGCTCATATAGTGCCCCAAGGTTAATAAATATCTAGCTGGGAGAAACACAAGTATCTTGTCAGATACTATGTTACTTGGAGATAAAAAGATGAATAAAATACTCTAAAGGAATTTATAGTTCTAATAAGATTAACAAGTATCTTGTCAGATACTATGTTACTTGGAGATAAAAAGATGAATAAAATACTCTAAAGGAATTTATAGTTCTAATAAGATTAATCTGGTTTCATGAACACAGAAGAACAAAAGCAGAAAAACAGAATTAAAAGAATTCCCACAGGCAGACGCACAGATAGCGGCAAGACCAAAGCTGTTTCTGGTCCTATTCTTAACTCACAGAGTAACTTGAGGCCAGTCACTCAAACTCTGGGTATTCATTTGGGTTAGATTATGTCAAAACTCCTATTCCATTCTAAAATTCTATGAATTTGGTTTTTAAAATAGTTGATAGTCTGACAACAAGAGTGTTTTTTTTTTTTTTTTTAAGGCACAAGATGTGAACAAAACAAAACAAAACAGCAGTTTGGGGTGATTTACTATAGAAGCAAAGCACTCTACCCTCAGAAGTAGGCTTTCTCATTGCACATAAATCATTCACAAAGACCCACAGGCAGGAAAAGTCCAGATAAAGCAATTGTATATTAATGGGCTTATATTCTTTATCCTATTATTTTTTATTAACTTGTTTATTATCTATGATCTTGTCCATGCCTGTCATATATTTATGTTTCAATAAACATTTTTGGAAAGAAATAATCATATTTTTTGAATTATATATGTTTCAATAATTATTTTTTGAAAGAAATAATCTCTTTTGATGATTTTTGACTCACTTTCAGTTTTGTATCCAGATTTCTGGCAATTTTTAAGCTGTATCTCTAAATGGACTGGTTTAGCATTCACTGCCTGTAAGGCTTTTTCCATGACACCAAGCAGTTCTTCAATTTTCAGGCTGCAGTGACTGGGCATCCCACAAATTTAACACAGTTCTCAGACTGTCTACCTGGAGATGGCATCAGATCCCATGGGTTAAGGGCTCAGTCCCACAAGACTACCACACTTCAGACACCAGCCCACAAGCCCAGGTTTCTACTGTGCTTCTGACTGACTGGCTATAGATCAGAGGTTTCTACAACCCCCTCCTTGGGTTGGATTAATTTGCTAGAGCAGCTCACAGAACTCAGAGAAAACACTTACACATTTGCCAGTTTATTATAAAGGATATTATGAACAATACAGATGAATGGGGGAGGTTTGGAGGGGTCCTGAGCACACGAGCTTCTGTTCTAGTGGAACTGGGTGTCCCACCCTCCAAGGCATATTTACCAACCCAGAATGATTTCTTAAAGAATGGAATGCTATAGGGTGTAAGGGAGAAAAAACTTTTTCTCCATCCTTTAAGGGTACCTGGCTGGGTCTGAAAAGCAAACTGACAAAGACAGATTAACAAGAGAAAAGCGTACAAATTTTATTAAACTTTTATATGTACATGGGAGCCCTCACAAAAGAATGAAGCCCTAAAGAAGTGACCAGAGGAGGGAACTTTTATATCTTTTAGACAAAGAAACAATAAATTTGTGAAGAATTTGACAAGACAGGGGGGTTTGGGTTAGGGGTAGTAAATGGTAAAGAAGTAGCTGGAAAGATAAAGGTTAGTTTTAACAAAGTTTGTTTATACAGACTTCCCTTCCTCCTGGTACAGGGAGGGTACATTTCACATGGGAAATTTATCTCCTGCTCTCAGGGAAGAAGGGTGAAGTAGGGGGAGGGGAGATCAGAATAAGCTTCCTGCTCCTGCTGTTTCCTCAAACCCCTTCAGCTTAAGATATTCAAAATGCCAAGGTACCATATTTTGGGGTAGCACGTCATGAACACCATCAGGGGAGTATATTGTATGAATCGTATATAAAATTGTCTTTCACACTTCATATTGAAAAAAATAACTCCCCTGGTTATACAATTCTCAAAAATCTCTGAGGCAGGTAGTACGTGCTGTCCTGGCATTCAGAGCTGCAGATGGAGAACTCAGTTCGATCAATCAGATTAGTAACTGATTGTGGAGGGGATGGAAATGAGGGTGGAGGAAAGAAATATTTTCTCTTCTTTTTTTTTCCTGTCCCCTTTCCCTCCCAAAGATACACAGTAGCAGGGGTGGCAAGAAGGAAAAACTGCAGAGATATTTAGAAGTCTACAGGAGATGTAGAGTGACTGTTTTGGAAAGCAGGTGAGAATGATCTAGGGTGGCTTCTACATTTCTTGCTAGAGTGACTTGCTCATTTTGCTTCAAACTTGGATTCAAGACGAATGTAATAATACATTTGAGGTTATCCATCAAGCCCTTCCTCCCCCTGATCATCATGCTTCAATTTGTAACTAGACTGTGCCTTTAGGGTCATTGAAGTCCCCACTAACTGGCCTCTGTAATTCTGGAGTTTGAGGTTTACCAATTCCTCTAGACACCCCTTTTCTCAGTGGCTGTCCCCTCCCCCTTTGTTTTGGCTGTGTTGGGTCTTCTTTGCTCCACGTGGGCTTTCTCTTGCTGTGGTGAGCTGGGGCTACTCTTTGTTGCAGTGTGCGGGCTTCTCATTGCAGTGGCTTCTCTTGTTGCAGAGTACAGGCTGTAGGCGTGCGGGCTTCAGTAGTTGTGGCGCACGGGCTTAGTTTCTTCGGCATGTGGGATCTTCCTGGACCAGGGATCGAACCATGTCCCCTGCATTGGCAGGCAGATTCTTAACCACTGCACCACCAGGGAAGTCCGGTGGCTGTTCTCTTTGAATTTTTATTGTATTTTAGCCAAATCTCTGTTACCACATCACATTGTGTTGTAATTGAAAGAGTCTGCCTGCTTGTCTATCTCCTAGGAACTGGGAGCATCTCAATAGGCATAGTGATATATCCATTTTTGTACCTTCCATGCTTGACACTGAGATGAAATTAAGGCATAGGATTGATGGCCATTTACCAAAAATAAATAAATAAATACACTAGCAAAAAAATCCCTTTCAAATACAGGGGGTTTGTGAGATTGCTATACCTGAAAGCATTTTAATAAAGACACACACAACTGAAGCCGAATCTTTAAGATACCTTCACCTGCTTAGTCATTCATTCATCATTCATTTATTCATTCACTCATTCATCGACACCGTATTGAGGTACGAGGCACTGGGCTGGGTGCTGGAGACACAGAGACGAATGGCAACATGCAGCTTTGGAGTCGCTCAGGGACTAAAAGAGAAACTGCATTTTACTGGTGGCCCCATTATCTGCCCCTGAGACCGTACAGATTGGTAGAGAACTTCAGAAGGCAGGCCCTAGGCCTCGCTGGTTTCGCGGGCAACTAGTAGGTAGTTGTTGTATATTTGCTGAGTTAAGGTGGGAAAAACCCTTGCATCAAATAAACTTTATATCGAAGATGACGAGAAATGAAAATCTAATTTTATTTAAAAAAAAATTCAGAAGCAGCAGTTTTATTCCAGGGGAACGAATACACCACCAGCATCTCAGCTCAGAACAGTGGTCCCCTGAAGTTGACGCGGAATGCAAAACAGAAATTTACTTCTATTGGGACTAAACTTATCCAAACAAGAGCGTGAGAGTCCAAAAGGGTCAAAGGTGGTCAGGGTTTAGAAATAACGCAGCCTCTGTGTGGAAAAGTCTGTGAGCCGCCGTGAGACTGGCTGAGAGCGAGGCCGCCTTAGCGGCCAGAAGGTGACCCCCTCGACTGGGCCGAGGGAGGGCGTGGGCACATTTGAGCCCTTGTCCTTGAAGGGCATTGAGCGAGCCGAGGGGAGGGGTGGGCGGGGCTCGGGTTTCCAATCACAATAGAGGAAGCTCAGAGGCGGCCGAGGGGCGGGCCCCGCCTCCTCCTCCCTCCTTGCGGATCCTGCGGTGAAGGGGACGCACGCTGCCGACTTTGTCTTCTCCGTGCGACCCTTACCGCCGTCTCGAGAACTTTCTCTTCCCCGGTAGGTTTCTGCTCGGGACCCTGAATCCTGGCTCTCGAGCAGACCGGGTGGGATGTGGAAGGGAATCCTTGCGTAGCAAGACTCGGGGAAGGACCAGGAAGGACATCTGCGCTCCCGGGCCTGTAGCCCTGAGCATCCGGACTCGGGTTGGGGCGGGTTGGGGGCAGGGACCGTGCCCTGGGCTGGGGAGCAGGGCGGCGCGGAGGGGCTGCGAGCGAGCCCCCGGGCTTTGTCCGCCACGCTTCGGGGCTCGCCGCCAGCCCGTGCTTCCCCGGGGGACAGACTTGTTGCATTTGCAGGTGATCCCGGGCCCTGCGTGTCCTTGATGGGTTCATGGCGGCCGCATCACCCTCGGTGCCTGCTGGCGGGAGCCCGGACACGTGCTTGAGGAGCTGGGGGAGGGAGAAGGGGCCAGGTGACCCGTGAGGCTGGCGGATCGTGAGCCTGGGGATTGGCGTCCATTACCACAGGAATGGAGAAATGCCCGGCTTTTAGGCGTTGAGGGTGAAGGATGATCTTGGCCCTGCCCTCCAGCCTCTCCCAGGCTGCGGCACACGCAGCCCTTCCCGGAGCGATGGGCCGGCTCGTTTCTGGCCTCTTTTCTTGGTGCTTCGGGTGCTTTGTTTATTTGCCAGCTTTGGGTGTTGAGCGTGAGGAAAGCCTAGACTTTTCGCCCTAGAGACCTTGTCCGAGGAGATCCGTGGTTGCTGCCTCCCCTTGTGACCTGCGCTCTGCGCTGCGGGTGACAAGAGGAAGAGCTGGCCCGTGGGCGGCCTGCACAGCCGCTGCAGCTGGGGCCTGCAGGGGTAGGAGGAGGGGAAGAACCGCCACTTACTAGTGAAGGTATTGCACGGCAAAACTGGGCTCTTTAAAAGGTTAGTCTGCAAAGTGGAGCTTTGTTCCTGAACTTAAGGCCCGGGTTCATTTCTAACGATTTATATCCACAGAAGGGGCAGGAGGGTGGGGATGTAAAGGACCAAACATCGGAGGTAATTTTTACCCTGTTTATCATTCTTTTCCCTTACAAGCCACCACTCTGATCTTGAGGCAGGCCTGTGTATAATATAAAACATTTTCTTCTAATTTCTTACAACACCTGTTAGAGAACCCCTGTTAAGGGGGGAAAAAAGAAAATTAATCACTTTTTCTCTAGAAAGACCTGAGAGAAAATCTGTACTTCCTCAAGCTTCTGCAGTGTCATTTCTGAAATTCCCCAAATAGTTTAAAAGGTCTATCTGGACAACTAATCTGTATTTCTATAGCAGTCTTTCTGGATTTTTGTTTTCCACTGCTTTACTGGATCCTCTGTGTACCTAAAGGATCTTAAACAAACCAACTAGTGAAAATAACATAATATAGAAAATCTGTGCGTTTGTATCTGTTCACCAAGAGAGGCGGCATTCTTCTGATTCTGCGCAATATGCAGGACATGTGTGAATTTCATTGTTACGGTCATCTATTTGTGGAGACAGTTGTACACCATTGTGTATTTCTTTTTTCTCTAGCATCCAGGAGAAAACTGCAAATAGGCTTTGTAAAGGCAAAATAATCTTTGAGTTTAGTCCCTCATGTTTGGGGGAAAATAGTTTTTGGGGAAAAAAAAATAGCTATAGAATGAAATAGTTGTTAAACAGTTATCTCCAAATCAAGTACTTTATTCCAACTTGGAGCCTTACCAACTCTTACTTAACATATACAATTACTAAACTAGGTTTTGTTACTTAGTCCTTTGCAGATGAGAAACAAAAAACGAGAGGGAAGCAGGGGTACAGTTTGAAACAGGGGGCATTGTCCTCTAAGTTAACAGTTTAGCATTAAAAGTAAAAGGCAAACACAAATACTAGACATTATAACGGGTTACAATTATAAACGATACTTAATTCCGAAGAAAGGGCTTTTTTTATGATCTGTACCCTCTTTGTTTAAGAAAGCAGGTTGATACAATAAATTTTGCCTTTTGTTTTAGTTATCCAGAACACTCAGCTGATAATCTGATGGCGCAGATAAAATTGGTGTTACTGTATAAATGTTTTCTAACAGTTTCCATTTTTTAAACTTATTAATTTTTTCTTTTTTGGCTTTTTCTTTAATGGCTGGAAAGAAACTCACTCAAAGGCTGATATTCTCCTAATGTGACCCCCTGAAAAAAAATTTAATAAGTACCCGCCTTCCAATAAGCTTCCAAGGTGCACTAGAAGGAATTCAGAGTGATATTTTCTGCAGATTTTGCATAAACATTATTCATCACTATTGTCACTGTATTTAAGCACACATAGTATGTCCAGTACACTGTGACAAATTTTAGGTGAGACTTCAATAGAAGAAGAAAATAGAAGAACCAATTGGTCCCTATCTTCTAAGAGTGATAATAACCATTGGTAGTAGAAATTATATTAATAACTGGCCATTCTTTTAGCCCAAGCTTAAATATGGGCTAATACTGGGCTCTAACTTAAATAGTTACAGATAAATACTTTATAGTGGGCATAGAAACAAATCCGCTAATCTAAATATAAATATTCATGTTGTTTAACCAGTAAATGAATGGCCACAAGACAAAATTGTTACAACTTTGTTAAATACTATTAGAAAAGCAAGCACAGGCTGAAGAGACGAACCCAAATTCTAACAGGCTTCGTGGAAGTTTTTGTCTTGTTTTTTGTTAATGGGTTAACATGGTTTTTTTTTTTTTAAAAACATCTTTATTGGAGTATAATTGCTTTACAATGTTGTGTCAGTTTCTGCTGTATAACAAAGTGAATCGGCTATACGTATACATATATCCCCATATCTCCTCCCTCTTGTGTCTCCCTCCCACCCTCCCTATCCCACCCCTCTAGGTGGTCACAAAGCACGAAGCTGATCTCCCTGTGATATGCGGCTGCTTCCCACTAGCTATTTTACATTTGGTAGTGTATATATGTCCATGCCAGTCTCTCATTTCGTCCCAGCTTACCCTTCCCCCTCCCTGTGTCCTCAAGTCCATTCTCTACGTCTGCGTCTTTTTTTTTTTTTTAATTATTTATTTATTTATTCATTTATGGCTGTGTTGGGTCTTCGTTTCTGTGCAAGGGCTTTCTCTAGTTGCGGCGAGCGGGGACCACTCGTCATCGTGGTGCGCGGGCCTCTCACTATCGCGGCCTCTCTTGTTTCGGAGCACAGGCTCCAGACGCGCAGGCTCAGTAGTTGTGGCTCACGGGCCCAGTTGCTCCGCGGCATGTGGGATCTTCCCAGACCAGGGCTCGAACCCGTGTCCCCTGCGTTGGCAGGCAGATTCTCAACCACTGCACCACCAGGGAAGCCCCTATGTCTGCGTCTTTATTCCTGTCCTGCCCCTAGGTTCTTCAGAATCTTTTTTTTTTTTTTTTAATTTCCATATATATATGTTAGCATACGGTATTTGTTTTTCTCTTTCTGACTTACTTCACTCTGTATGACAGTCTCTATGTCCATCCACCTCACTACAAATAACTCAATTTCATTTCTTTTAATGGCTGAGTAATATTCCATTATATATATATATATGTGCCACATCTTTATCCATTCATCTGTCGATGGACACTTAGGTTGCTTCCATGTCCTGGCTATTGTAAATAGAGCTGCAATGAACATTGTGGTACATGACTCTTTTTGAATTATGGTTTTCTCAGGATATATGCCCAGTAGTGGGATTGCTGGGTCATATGGTAGTTCTATTTTTAGTTTTTTAAGGAACCTCCATACTGTTCCCCATAGTGGCTGTATGAATTTACATTCCCACCAACAGTGCAAGAGGGTTCCCTTTTCTCCAGACCCTCTCCAGCATTTATTGTTTGTAGATTTTTGGATGATGGCCATTCTGACTGGTGTGAGGTGATACCTCATTGTAATTTTGATTTGCATTTCTCTAATGATTAGTGATGTTGAGCATCCTTTCATGTGTTTGTTGGCAATCTGTATATCTTCTTTGGAGAGATGTCTATTTAGGTCTTCTGCCCATTTTGGGATTGGGTTGTTTGATTTTTGATATTGAGCTGCTTGTAAATTTTGGAGATTAATCCTTTGTCAGTTGCTTCATTTGCAAATATTTTCTCCCATTCTGAGGGTTGTCTTTTCGTCTTGTTTGTGGTGTCCTTTGCTGTGCAAAAGCTTTTAAGGTTCATTAGGTCCCATTTGTTTATTTTTGTTTTTATTTCCATTTCTCTAGGAGGTGGGTCAAAAAGGATCTTGCTGTGATTTATGTCATAGAGTGTTCTGCCTATGTTTTCCTCTAAGAGTTTTATAGTGTCTGGCCTTACATTTAGGTCTTTAATCCATTTTGAGTTTATTTTTGTGTATGTTGTTACAGAGTGTTCTAATTTCATTCTTTTACATGTGGCTGTCCAGTTTTCCCAAAACCACTTATTGAAGAGGCTGTCTTTTCTCCATTGTATATTCTTGCCTCCTTTATCAAAAATAAGGTGACCATATGTGCGTGGGTTTATCTCTGAGCTTTCTATCCTGTTCCATTGTTCTATATTTCTGTTTTTGTGCCAGTACCATACTGTGTTGATTACTGTAGCTTTGTAGTATAGTCTGAAGTGAGGGAGTCTGATTCCTCCAGCTCCGTTTTTCTTTCTCAAGATTGCTTTGGCTATTTGGGGTCTTTTGTGTTTCCATGCAAATTGTGAATTTTTTTGTTCTAGTTCTGTGAAAAATGCCATTGGTAGTTTGATAGGGATTGCATTGAATCTGTAGATTGCTTTGGGTAGTATAGTCATTTTCACACTGTTGATTCTTCCAATCCACGAACATGGTATATCTCTCCATCTGTTTGTATCATCTTTAATTTCTTTCATCAGTGTCTTATAGTTTTCTGCATACAGGTCTTTTGTCTCCCTAGGTAGGTTTATTCCTAGGCATTTTATTCTTTTTGTTGCAATGGTAAATGGGAGTGTTTCCTGAATTTCTCTTTCAGATTTTTCATCATCAGTGTATAGGTATGCAAGAAATTTCTGTGCATTAATTTTGTATCTTGCTACTTTTCCAAATTCATTGATTAGCTCTAGTAGTTTTCTGGTAGCATCTTTAGGATTCCCTATATATAGTGTCATGTCATCTGCAAACAGTGACAGCTTTACTTCTTCTTTTCTGTTTTGGATTCCTTTTATTTTGTTTTCTTCTCTGATTGCTGTGGCTAAAACTTCCAAAACTATGTTGAATAATAGTGGTGAGAGTGGACAACCTTGTCTTGTTCCTGATCTTAGAGGAAGTGGTTTCAGTTTTTCACCATTGAGAATGATGTTGGCTGTGGGTTTGTCTTATATGGCCTTTATTATGTTGAGGTAAGTTCTCTCCATGCCTACTTTCTAAGGGTTTTTATCATAAATGGGTGTTGAATTTTGTTGAAACCTTTTTCTGCATCTATTGAGATGATCATATGGTATTTCTCCTTCAATTTGTTAATATGGTTTCTCACACTGTTTTTTTAAAATATATTCTGTGCTCTAGAATACCATTATGCTCCTTTTAAAATGTATTTTAGTTCAAACTTGCAACAGTAACATTACAGATTCCCATGCAGGTTTCTCATATGGACACATGTATAATATTTTGATTATTTTCTTTCAGGGCACAATGGCAACTCTTAAGGAAAAACTGATCGCACCAGTTGCAGAAGAAGAGACAATGGTCCCAAACAATAAGATCACTATAGTGGGTGTTGGACAAGTTGGTATGGCATGTGCCATCAGCATTCTGGGAAAGGTACGTACTTTCAAGAACACCATACATACTAATGAGAACCTACTGTATAGCATAGGGAACTCTACTCAGTGCTCTGTGGTGACCTAAATGGGAAGGAAATCCTAAAAAGAGGGGATATATGTATACGTATAGCTGATTCACTTTGCTGTACAGCAGAAAGTAACACAACATTGTAAAGCAACTATACTCCAATAAAAATTAATTGAAAAACAAAAACAAAAAAACACCATACATGATAGATAATTTCAGCATGTGTATACAGTCTCTTTAGGTATCTGAGAATTTGATTGTATCTTTAAAAGATTTTTTTTTCCTGAATAATTTGAAGTAAGTTGTAGGCATCGTGATACTTCACCTTTAAACACATTAGCATGTATTTCCTGAGAGAATGACATTCTTCCTATCTGACACAATAGAGTTACTGCACTCAGGAAATTTAATACTGATAAAATGCTATTATCTAATACACAGTACCCAGATTAAAAGTTCTCCAACTATTAAAATCCTGCCTTTTCTCCCCTAATCCAAGATCATGTTTTTATATACTTGTCATGTCTCTTTCTTCTTCTTTAATGTGGAACTGAGCCTTTCTTTGTCTCTCATGTCATTGATATGTTTGTAGAGTCCCCGTCGGTTCTGTAGGATGCCCCTCAATTTATGTTGGTCTGATGTTTCCTTGTAATTGGGTTCAGGTTAGATTTGGGGGGTGGGGTGGTGGCACGTCCTTCACAATGCATCACAATTTTGTCTCATGACTGGTGGTGCCCAAGAGTCCTCTGGTTGAAGTGGTAACTGTCAGATTTCTCCACTGCAAAGGTCCCTTAACCCTCTGTAGTTAATAAATAATCTGCACAGTCGCTTTTTGAGGTCATGGAAATATCCTATTATTCCCCTCAAACCCCCACCCAGTCCTTTTATTTTGAAATAATTTCAAATTTACAGAAAAATTTGCAAGAATATAAAAAAAAATAAAACTTCCATATTCACTTCACCTATGTTTACTAATTCTTAACATATTTGTGTGTGTGTGGGTGTGTGGGTGCACGCACGTGTATGGACTTTTTTCTGAACCATTAGAGAATAAATGCAAACATGCCCTTCCTTTCCTTCTGTCTGTCAGAGTACATTTCCTCAAAATAGGACATATTCTCACATAGTTCAGTTATCAACATCAGATTTAACACTGACAACATGCTACTAGCACCCTCTACTCCTCCAGATTATATTTTCCCCAGATACCTCCATAAACTTTTAGTTTGCTTCCTATATTCTTACTTACCTCATTGAATTGATCCTTGTTCTTTCTGAAGGCTGTCTTAAATGTTTTTTAGGGGAACCCCTCCCCTCAATGCTGCCTGGCCTTCAGTAGAGCACACTGTCCATTTGTATGGTATGTGAAGGCTGCTTGAATAACTCCTAGCCAAGCATATTTCTATTTACAAAATTTAAATTCTAAAGCAACAAATTCTGAATCTTCACTGAGGAAAAAGTCATCAAAGAAATCAACTAAAATATGTAGTGTGCACCAATGAAAGTTTTATTCTTTTGCATTTTTTCTTGCTAGTTTTCATTGGCCAGGTTCCCCTGATTTAGGAGAGCTGCTTCCCAAATTACAGGGAATTTAAATAATCACAATTTAGTGTTCATCCTTCATACCAGTAAAAATGAAAAGTATTCCAGCTTACCTTTCTTTTAAAATATGTACCGTGTTTGAAGTGGTTTGACTAAAATGCTTCATTTTAAACAACAATCTCAAGAAATGGGAACTGTTCATATCCTGTTTCCAGATGAGGTAGCTGAGGCTTCATTAGATTAAGTGGCCTGCCTATTGTCACACAGCTGGTAATGGTAGAGCTGTATTTTGAGCCCAGGACTCTGAACTCTTAACTATAGTGACTCTGCAGTTTCTATTCATTCTATGCTAGTACTGGGGCAATTAAAGACATAAGTATATATTTTTTTAAATTGAAGTATAGTTGATTTACAGTGTTGTGTTAGTTTCAAGTGTACAGCAAAGTGATTCAGTTATATCTTTTTCAGATTCTTTTCCATTATAGGTTATTACAAAATATTGAGTATAGTTCCCTGTACAATACAGCAGGTCCTTGTTTACCTATTTTATATGTAGTTGTGTGTATATGTTAATCCCAAGCTCCTACTTTATCTCTCCCATCCCCCCAGACATAAATATATTACTAAAACACTAGCTAAAGATTTTTCATTCTTCCTGCTAATCTCAAAATTTGGATTTTCAGGAAACTATATCTGAGCTGTCATGATTCTATAAGGAGTACCTTGCTGATTGTTTTAACTGTAAATTTAAAATCCTCTTGGGTAAATAATTTAGTTGAGACTCTCCTCTCTGCAGTTATATAATACTTTGGCCCAATTCTAGTGCTCGAGAGAACAGACTGGGCCCCTAACAGTAGGAATCTTCCAATTGAGCTGCTGTGAAGGAAGGACTGCCTTCCTGAAAGACCATTTTATTAATCAAAAGTGTTTAAATCTTCTTTTAATGGGGAAGAATTAGAGTCAAAGTTGTTATTACTCTTTGGTAAGGATTATAAACCCCACTGGTTTAATAAGAAAGGGAACTAACAGTGCTCTTTTGTCAGGTGTCTGCGTGTTACCTTATTCCTCTAGAAAAGTTCTAGGGGATATTGTCATCTCTATATTACTGTTGGAAAAGGACAAACTCAGAAAGATTAAGCCCCTTGATTAAGATCTCAGAGATCCTAAGTGCCAGATCCAGTCTCTGAGTCCATCACCAGTGTGCTTTTCAGAGGACACACACTGCTTTGGCCCAGAAAGTGAACAAAGCTGGGGCACCAGAGACAGAGGTTGAGAAGGCCCACGCCTTAACTGGGCCCGTGGAGGCAGCTGAGCCTCCCGAGTACAACGTCCGCCATTGCAAAGACACCGGTGTTTTCTGCTTCTCTTGCCCACTCTACCCAGCCTCGTTGCCAACATGGAAACCTTAGTGAGCTTTTATAAAAATAGCTTCCCTACTTAGAACTTTCTGAGAGGTAACAGTGCACGTCAACTACACGCATACATAATATGCAATGAGGTGTCAAGGATTTTTCCCTGCCTGTCTCTCAGAGCAAGGCAGGGTGCACACCTCCAGGGGGCACCATTCAGAGGGTCAGGAGCGCCTTTCCAGTGCAATGTGGTGGTGCTGTCTCTGACTTCATCTCTTACCTTCTGCCCTCTTTCTTCAAAACACCAAGCTCATGGCTGCTTAAACCGTTTTAGTACTTGATTTCCCTTCCCCTGGAATGACTGCTCTAGACCATCAGAGCTGACTCCCTCCCATCATTCATGTCACGCTTTTTTGGGCAGGCCTTCCCTGACTGTCCAATACCAAGTAAGCGTCCTTCCCTTCCCTTTAACTTCACCCTGCCTTGCACTGTTTATAGCACTTCCATTATCAGAGTCATCTTAAACTGTTTGCTTCACTCCTGTTCCCTTCCTGGTACATTCCACGAGGGCAGGAACTTTGCCAGATTTGTTCATTACTGTATTCCTCATTAGTAGAATAATGCCTGGCACTTTCAGTAGTAAATATGTATTAAATAAATGGATATTCCCGCTATTACGAAGAAACTGCACTTACATCTGGTCAAATTTTGATCACAGCTTTTCCTTTTTCATGGCTTCTCCTGCCACCCCTACCAATCACAAGCTCTGTGTTTTGGCTGCCAAGATCCCATCATGTTGTCAAGGTCATACACAGGTTCCATGCAGTTATTCCACCCTTAGCCTCTGTGCAGCTGTTTTTAGTTTGAGTGTCTGTTCTTGATTGAGTCAACTGTAGCCACATTCTTGTGGTACAAACCCAGCATAAGGAGTCTCTTAAAAGGAGCAATGTAATTACATACTGCAGAGCAGTTTTTGCAGTGCAAGACTTGGCCTAAAAGTGAGACTTAATTAGAATTTGGTGTCTGCACAAGAATAGACAGGTTAATGGAACAGACTCAAAGCCCAGAAACAGGACCAAAGAGTATTTAATGAAAAGTGGCATTCCAGAGGAGAAGAAAAACAAATTATTGAATAAATGGTGCTTGTCCATTTAGCTAATTATTTGGAAAAAGTTATACCTTTTCCTCCCACAAAATGTCATGCAAACTAAACACTTGAATGTAAAAATGCAGCCATCAAATATTAAGCCACTGGCAGCAGTAATTTAGTAGCTAAGAGGGCCAAGAGGTAGATTATGGCTGTGTCTTATCCACATGGAACTTTAGATTAAGAGACAATTTTTACAGTATGTTAAACAAGGTTTCAGCAGCGATGTTCTTGGCTTCTAACTGATCTTGTTCCTTAATAAGTTACTGCTTTTGCGATGAATCTAACCCTTGATGTATCAAACATTTTAAAATACATTTACAGCGTTAACTGGAATACACATATGGCTAATATACACTCTGTGAATGCAGAAGGAGATTTCTTTAAGCCAAAGTGTCAGTACTTAGTCACACATCTTCTATTTGCCTGCCTCCCACCGGGAGGATATTTAGTCCCACAGATGCAGCTAAATTCAGCGCTGCAATTATTTTCTCAAAGTGTTGGATCTCTTCCTTCCTTGCCAGCTGACTATGCACTTCGCAGACAATTCTCTACCCACTGAAACAAAACACAGGATCTGAGATCCTGTGACATCCTTTTCCATTTAAGCCCCAAACTGTTGTGCCCCGTTGACTTTGACAGCACCCATGTGATGTTCCCAAAATAAGAGTGACGTTCCCGGCGCTCAGGACCTTGACGGAACGGTTATTAACGTTCTCTTGTATGGTTTTAGGGCTTCAGAAACACAAATGCGGGTTTTGTGTGATCTTGTCAGAGGCTGCAGAGGAACGAAACCATTTTTAAAGTGTTGAAACATGAGTCTAAGTGAAAACGGGTGAACATTAATGCCAGTATTTGACATACATGGAAATGAGAAAATATTTACCAAGTAACCCCCAGCTCCTAAAAGGGTCATTTCAGAAGCTTGCAAGTGAATCAATTGCTTGGAACTAAGAACATTTTCAGTCACAGGGAGGCCCAAGTCTCAGGGAAACCCTCACAAGCAGGCCTATTGCGGCTCACTGCTTGAGGCCAGCCGCCCCTGGGCTTCTAGAAACGGGACAGTGTTCATTCCTTGGCTCCTACGGGGAGCGGGACCTGCTTTGTTGGCAGCTTAACTGGGTCACGTTTTCTTATTGGCTGCCTCACCTCTCTTTGTTTCTCCCTCTGCCGCTCAGTACCTTCCTGACCCCTCCAGTTCCACCCTGGATTATTCTATCGTAGCCTCCAAAGTGCTTCCTGAACCCCAGTTACTTAACGCTTTTTTCCCATCAACACCCTTTACCCTTTACCTAGCTGATCTCACTATCCTTCAAAGAGGTATTTGCATTGTTAAGTGTGATATATCATATTAAGCTAATTATTTTGCTAACAGCCCGGTTTTTTTGCTAAAACCAGTAAAGGCCAGGATTCGGGTGATATTTCAATGGGAAGGATAACTACTTTTTAAAGAGTTTGTAAATTATGAGTTTTCACAAGACAACCAACTTTAAAAGCTGAAAAGTTATTTAGATGCAATTAGATTGACACCCTCCCCCCTTCATTTTTCTGAGAAGAAAAAGTTGACTTGCTGAAGAATGGACATGATTATTGATTTATGGTTTTTCTTGGGATGGATGGCACAGGTGACAGTTGGAATAGAAAACAAGAGAACTCTGGGCAAGTTTGGGTTGATCATGCATAGAGAATTCACTAGCCCTGGACCCCTGTGTCCATGACTCCTTCCTTTCCCCACCAGGATATTCGAGCTGGTCAGAGCCAACCTGAGGCTTCCTGGCTTCAACCAGGGCTTCAAAGCCAGCTCTAAAGTGAACTCAACCTGTTGATGGTTTTAAACTGAATCTGCCCTCTCAAAAACCCCTCCAAACTGGAGGATGACCTTCGGGATGGACACACTGCCCAAGGTTGTTTCTAGGTCTTTGTCTCTTTTTCACCGCCATCCCCCATGAATATGAAGACTTGCACACCCTGAGGCCACTGTTGAGCCACGTTGGTTTCATGTCTGCAGATTCTTAAAGCAACTTGTATCATGCTCATTGAATGCCAGTTGGGTACCAGAAGGTGAAATTCTGAAAAATTGGTATCTTAAATATGAATAGTTTGTCATTTAAGACATTTTATCATGAAATTGTTTAAAGAGCACACCTAACTCCATGGTAAAATTCTCCTCTAGGTTTTTAGACATTGAGTACTTTGCCGTTTCAACAGTCTCTGGCTTGTACTGACAGCGGAGGTATCCTAGAGTGGCTTCGGGTCCTAACAGCTGTTTTCGTGTTTGTAGTCTCTGACCGATGAACTCGCTCTTGTGGATGTTTTGGAAGATAAACTCAAAGGAGAGATGATGGACCTGCAGCATGGGAGCTTATTCCTTCAGACACCAAAAATTGTGGCAGACAAAGGTAGTCTCATTTCACGCCCAAAGTGATCAAATAGTAAATTGATGTCCTCACTCCTTTATAGCAGATCGGTTTTCCCATCCTGGTGAATCTAGTGCTGGTAGTTTCTCCTTTCCTTCTGGGTCCAGTTCATCCTCAAAAACAAACATAATTGTTACCTCTGTAGTCCCTCTCCCACTGCCTTCCACACATGTGGTACATAACATTTTAGGAAATTGGATCCTAATGCTTGTTTACACCTACCTGAGAACGGGGATGTTTTAGATCTGAAAAAAATATTGCACAAAGTAATTTGAGTGCCTTGAAGAAACTAACTAAATTCATATTCTAGCCATCTTTGTCCTGGATTAATGGATTTATGCTGTGACACTGTCACCACAGCACGGCTGTGCCCTACAGATGTAGAAATGTGGGCCCAAAATAATTCCTAACAATACTATTGATAATAGCTGTTATTCATTGAATTAGTAGCATTCTGGGTATGCTAATGTGAAACTTTGCATATCTCATCTTCACAGCAACCCTATGAGAGATGGATACTATTACCTCCATTTTATGGAAGAAGCTGATAAAGTATTAGTAACTGAAAAGTCACATAGGGACATGGTTTAATTATATGAATCATCCATAGCTATTGAGTCTAATGACCACATCAAATCAAAATGTCTGTAATTTGGGAAAGGGTGCACTTCCTTGAGGAAAAAATAAAATATTTTCTAGAGAAACTCACTGCTAAAAATGAATAAGTTTCTTTAAAATATTGAGTATTAGAAATTAAATTCTAGCCAAGAACACTGGAGTGCCTTGCTTCCCTTCATAGATTGAATTAACATTACAAGTCTGCAGTTACCTTTAAATTGCTTTTTTGTTGGAAGGCTGCCTGTTGAACTTTGCACTCACTGTGTTTATGCTTTGTATTATTCCTGACAATCCAATCTTCTCTAAAGCCAATAGCATTTTGCATTTGTTAGCCGGAAACATAATTTAGGGCCATGTTTACTTCCTGGGTCCATTTTCTGAGCCAGTGTTATGGTTGGAATGTTTCCACATCACTCAAGGAGGAAGAAGCCACAGAACATTGGTGTTGCAGCTCAACACCTTATACAGAAAGTGTAATTCTCACGTACGTTCTGGGAGCTTATGTATAGATTTCTAGAGCATATTATACAACATGTTTTGATGAAGAGTTGTATGTAAAGTACTTTTTTCCCCTCTCCTTCAAGATTACTCTGTGACCGCCAATTCCAAGATCGTGGTGGTAACTGCAGGAGTTCGCCAACAAGAGGGAGAAAGTCGTCTGAATCTGGTGCAGAGGAATGTTAGTGTCTTCAGGTTCAGCATTCCTCAGATCGTCAAGTACAGTCCTGACTGCATCATAATTGTGGTTTCTAACCCAGGTATTACTATAATGCCTTAAGGTTCAGTTCTGTTAAATTCAATATTTTGGATTTTTTTTTTTTTAACTTAAAAAAAAAAGTCTGTTCTGGTGTCTGCTGGCAGGAGCAATTCATGTGTCTTCTGTTTTTGGCCACAAAAGAGTGGTGTTTGCAAAACCAATGACACCGTCCCAGGCCACATGCTTAAGAATCTGAGAAGAGTTTTATATAAAGCAATTTCATCTGCTTGTTTTATCTGGCTTTGTTGTAAAGTCTAAAAGCTTTTAAACTTTTCTATCAAGATTATCCTGGGATGCATAATGAAGCGTTTGAATGTGATTCCAATTTGGATGAAATATTTTAGCATATTTGACCTTCTGTTTTCCAGAAAATGCTTTCTAGTCTTATCTATTTCTAAAATTCTTGAAAATTGAGTTGATTGAATTTGAAGTTTAAGAAAGCCATTAATTAGTCTAGGTTTAAAGATAGAAATAGACTGTATTGATGGACAAATACATGCTTAACATCAGATGTTGGAACTTGAAAACTTCTGGTTAGAAAGAATTGCATTTTTTTCAACCCAAACAGTCAAAATTCACTCTCTATTTCACACTTCTTTTGCCTATAATTTGCCACCAAGCTTACTATTTACTGGTGAGCACCGTAGATACAGTGATAAAATGGTAAAGCTAATTATCTCTGACACTTCACATTGAGAAAGATTGTGAATAAGAGCCAAGAAAATCCTTATAATTTATGGGGGTTTTGTTGTTGTTTGTTTGTTTGCTTGTTTTAGCCGCACCGTGTGGCTTGTGGGATCTGAGTCCCAGACGAGGGATTGAACCCCGGCCCTCAGCAATGAAAGCACAGAGTCCTAACCATTGGACCGCCAGGGAATTCCTTAATTTATGGGATATTGAGAGTTGGAAGCCAGCAAGACCAGATATTATTTTAGTATTATTCTCTGTAATCCTGGATTAAGAGTTTCCTAAATAGTTCAACCTTGCATCTAAAACTTCTCATAAATAGAGGGTGGCAGATGGATGTAGAACATGAATGACAAACAGGAGGCACATATGAAGTTGTGCCACATCCTGTGCTTAAAGCAGACAGTATTAACTGGTTATACAGCTTTTCCAGGTATACCTTCAAAGTCTTAACCCTCCAGGGAGTCACTCCTACTGAGTCAAAGTTGCCAAGGAAGCTTTTATAATATCCAGGCCAAAATGACCTTAAAATATCTCAGCCAGTGTCTATATATGAGAGTGGAGGTGGAAACTTGCCTTCCCTGTGTGCACGTTTTCCTGCTTTTTACAGCTTAGCCTGTAAGTACTTTGATCTTCTCTAGCGCAGCAGGTTTTAGCTTTGCAGTCTCTGTGCCACACAAGAATAAAGGCTGTGTCATAGAATTCCTTTCATTAAATAGTAGAAAATGTTAATACCCTGTATTATCACAGTTGTTTACTGAATAGTGTCTTGTTCCCAGGGAAATTTATAGCAGCATGCCTTGGTAGTTTAGTAACTGATAGCTTTTGGTTTCTGATGACAGTTGTTCAAATCATGGAATGTTAGCATTGGAAGAAACTTAAGTGATGAACTAACTCAACCCCTTTTCTTTTTCTTTCCATATATAGTAAATTAATCTGCAAGACTCATGTATTCTTGTTTCAAGTAATAATGTAAATAAAAACCACAATATTGCATTTCCCATGTTTTACAATCTCTCTTACTATAAAACTTAAGTTTTTTTCCTGTCTTTCTAACTCCCATTATCTCTCATTATGAAAAGTCAAGTATTTACATCTTTCTGGCCACATCTTATTTGGAGGATGGGGCAGTGTGAGAGGAGTAAACCAGGGAACCCATTAATTGACATAGCAGTTGAAATCAGTTTTGATGTACTTACATATATTATTTTGTAAATTTTTAGTGGACATTCTCACATATGTTACCTGGAAACTAAGTGGATTACCCAAGCACCGTGTGATTGGAAGTGGATGTAATCTAGATTCTGCTAGATTTCGCTATCTTATGGCTGAAAAGCTTGGCATTCATCCCAGCAGCTGCCACGGATGGATTTTGGGAGAACATGGCGACTCAAGTGGTAAGAAGAAAAAAAAAAAAAAAAGGACAGTATTTACTGTGTACTTATGTGGTGTTCTTGCCATTCTGACTGTTTTCTTTGTTTTTACATTATATTTTCTATATTTTCACGTACTTCACATTACTAATAAGTATTGTGGGAGGTTACTTTGATACTGACTAGGTAAATATCTGATTCCTCATCAACTTTTTGCCTGCTAAGTTTAGTATCCACTTACGATTCTTGCCTAAATAAATTATGATGTTTGTCAAACATGACATTCTAATTCCATTATTTCATCTTAAACATTGAATTTTATACATTGAATAGGCTTATGGTGTAAAGCTGTCATAATCCAAAACATAATGATAATCTTTGTTTTACTAAATTCACTTTTGCCCCATATGCAAGGGGCTATTTTCTCCCTAAAAGGTTAAGACGTAAATTTTCCTTTGAATTTAGTGAGAGTTAGTAATGTGATTTTGGTAGAGTTTACTTTGGTACTGTAAGAATTTGGTCTTAAAATTATTGCATTGGTGCTTTCTTGTATGATGATGCTGACTTTTTTTTTTTTCTGACACATTGTACCACTTCATTCAAGAGTTTCTCGTGTCCAAGGATTTTCCTGAATTTCTATGCTATATAAAGTAGTACAATGTCTGGTGTACAGTAAAAACTCAGTGCTAGTTATCACAGTTGCTAGAACCACAGATCTGGAAGTGACCTTACATGTTGAAGATCCTTTAGCTGGCTAGTGGCATAACTGCAGCTAGAATCATGTCTTCTGATTCCTATCCAATGTTTTATTTACTCATTACTGTGTCATTTTTTCCAAAACATCTCCCCCCCACCCCCGTTTCCGTATTGATCTATACCGTGTACATAAAATGAAAGAGAATTAAACTATGCTCACTTAGGCATGATTATGTAGATTTCATAGTCTTCAACAAAAACCAGGAAAATGCTTTAGTTTTCTCAACAGTTACCCTGAATTAGCAAAAGTTGTGGACTGAAACATGGTCTTGTTTGGCCATGGGCAGCTTTGTCCTTCATAGTTGGTTCTAGCCTTTACCCCAGGGCTCTGCTCTTATTTTCTGAATCTAAGTGTTTTCCTTCAAAGGTCCCCAAGGAACACATACTTATTTTTCAAGGTCCAGTTCAAACACATATTTTTTGTAGCGCTTTCTGACATTTGATTTTCCCCTACATTAAGTAGACCCTTATTTATGTTTTATTATACTTTCTTCATCCCTCCGTAAGAGCATATCCCATTGCTTTAGTGTCCTTTACTAACTGTTTTCTCCTAGTAAATTCTAAATTTGTCCATGGTACAGAGCATATTTTAATCCATCTTTATATGCCTAGTTCTTCAAAATATAGTTTTGGCTGGGCAAGAGGTGTTCAAAATAGGTAAGGGGGTGTTTTGGTGCATCAAAGCCTCCAAAAGATATAGTCAGTGATAACACCTTTGTCTGCTATGCCTTTGGGGGCATTCTTGGAAGGAAATATTTGATGCAGTTAAGACCAGAGCAATTCATTGTGGTTACATGGAGTTTCTTTCCAGAAATGGACTGAACTTAGAGCATGATAAGAGAAAATTAGACGGTACTCAGGTTTTTTCCAAGAATTCTTTTGTTTTTTACTTCACTCTAGGAATAAAGGGGGCTTATATTTGAAAAATAAGCAGGCAAAAAGTTAAGAATTCCTCAAACCCAAAGTTTAGAATAATCCCAAACTAGAATCCCTTAGGATTTCACAAACCTAGGGAAAGGCAAGAATTTCATAATGTCTGTAAGCTTTACCCAGCAATTCTGTTTGCGCCAAAATGGTTGAAAGTTAAAAGGTCAGATCTGAAGGCAAATGTCAGCCTTTGCAGGGAAGTATATTGGAGTCAGTTGTCATTGGAGCAGTAAGTGGGTAACTTGCAACAGGGGTGAAATCTGAACTAAGAGAAGAAAAGATTTTTTAAAAATACGGTCAGAGATAGCTAAAATGTTTGTGTATTTATTTTTTCCCCTGCAGTGGCTGTGTGGAGTGGGGTGAATGTGGCAGGTGTTTCTCTCCAGGAACTGAATCCAGAAATGGGAACGGACAATGATAGTGAAAATTGGAAGGAAGTGCACAAGATAGTGGTTGAAAGGTACGTAGGAGGGAGCTTGATTTAAGACAATTAGTATCATGTTAGACAAAATTGTGAACACTTCCCATGGCTGCCTGTTCAGATAAACTTAAAAGTTTTTTTTCTGTTTTTTGTTCTTGCTTTTTTTCCCATTTTTCTTTTTTTAAATTACTCTTTGTTTTGGGGGGGTTGTTTTTTTCTTTTTATTATTTTTTCTTTTTATTTTTTCTATTATATTTTTCTTTCTATTTTTTCTTATCTTTTAGATAAACTCAATATATAATAGTAAATTTGCGGCTGTTATCTTCTGAAACAGGCAAGACTAACTTATACTGGTCAAATTTGCTATGCTGGTCCCCCTAGGGAAAGCAAATATTTTTCTAGAGAAATTCTATTGCAGGAGTAACAGGAGTGGGACATGGAATTAACAAGTGAGAAAGGCTTTCAAAATACCTACTGTTGACACATAAGGTTGGCTTATTTAGAAAAGTAAACCTAGACACTATTAGTGTCATAATTGCATTAAATAATACTTACTGATTGATTGCTGATACTGTTTAAGCTGTGCTGTATTTATCTTTCCACAGCCAACCAAGGATGTCCTCCTCTCCCTCTTTGAAACTGCCTTTTGTTACTAACTGTTTTCTCTTTCTATGACCTTCATGTTTATCCTAAAATAAGGTGTCATTTTGGACCAGAGTAAAGAATGTGGGCTTAGATTGAAATTATAGCACTGACACTAACTAACTGTATAGTCTTGGGAAGCCATTTAGCCCTTAAGCTGAATCTCAGTTTTCTCCTCTGTAAAGTCATAAGGTATTTAAATTATTGTAAAAATTGAGTTAAATCACACATACTTATCACTGATAAGCATTCAAGAAATGTTAGCTTCTATTTTCAGAGAATTGTTGTTATAAGACTAACTGATGTCTCAAATATGGAATCATTTTGTTTAGTTCAACTTTATTTATTTATTTATTTTTGGCTGTGTTGGGTCTTCGTTGCTGCGCACGGGCTTTCTCTGGTTGCAGCTAGCGGGGGCTACTCTTCGTTGCGGTGCACGGGCTTCTCATTGTGGTGGCTTCTCTTGTTGTGAAGCTCGAGCTCTAGGCTTGCGGGCTTCAGTAGTTGTAGCTCATGGGCTCTAAAGCACAGGCTCAGTAGTTGTGGCACATGGGCTTAGTTGCTCCGCAGCATATGGGATCTTCCCGGACCAGGGCTCGAACCCATGTTCTTCTTAACCACTGAGCCACCAGGGAAGTCCAACCCTTTATTTTATAAATGAGAAAACTAGGGCTCACCCAGGTAATATAACTTGCCCTAGGTCTTTTAATCGGTGATAGATTGCATTAAATCCCAATTTTCTAATACCCAGTTACTCCTGCTACCTAATTCTCAAGTACAAGTGCCTTTGTGGGTTTCAAAGGGTATAATTTGTGCTCAGAAAGTTGCCGGGCAAGGTATTGCCATCACTTTTCTCTTAAGTTAGTTGGTCATAGTATTTTAGGTGACAATGGTTAGTGGCCTCAAATGGACCTGAAAATCAAAGTATATTTTGTCCTTTGAATGTGAAGGTTCTTTTACTTTCACTGTTCCCTGATTTCATTAATATCTTTGGATATATTGATGTTTATGAATAAGAAGATTGGTTGGAAAATGTACATTTTACCTCTGTGACTTTATAAATAGTCATTTATACAATAAACTACTTAAATTTGTCAAAGCATTTACATAGCACCTACCATGTAGTTTTAAAATTTTAAACATTTTACATATATATTAACTCATTTAACAAACTTATGAAGTAGATACCACTGTTATCCTTATTTTACAGAAGCGGACACTGAGACAGGTAGATTAAATAATTTGCTCAAGATTACAGAGTTAAGAGACAGCAGGAGTCAAACCCAAAGTGTCTGGTGTCAATTATCTCTTTTATGAATTTTTTTTTTTCCTTAGTGCCTATGAAGTCATCAAGCTAAAAGGATACACCAACTGGGCTATTGGATTAAGTGTGGCTGATCTTATTGAATCTGTGTTGAAAAATCTATCCAGGATTCACCCAGTGTCAACAATGGTGAAGGTAAACTGTTATAAAATATTATGATTTCTGGTCGAGTATTCAATATGTAGATTCATTTTAAGAAGGATGAGATAATGTCTCAGTCCACAGTTATTTTTTAATCTCAAAGTTTTATGGAAACCTTTCTCCTTTCCAATAGAAGTTTAGGACAATAAGAGCAAAAATTTGTAGAGACATTGAATGCATTTTTACATTTCTCCCTTGTATGATGTGGCAAATTAAATATTAACTCTGAATCTTATTTGACATATTCTCAGATGATCATTTGAATAAGTTTAATAGTTTCATTTCAAGTTGGTGTATTAAACTATAGATTGGCTTTGATGTATGCAGCATTTGATACTTTAACAAATTTAGTTTAACTCAAAAGCTATGGAACAGTTAAGTAGAAATTGATTATTTTTAAATAAAACTAAAATTGTATTAAAACATTGTCTAAGATAATGGACTCATTTTCTACAAGTCAACAGCAGGGGTGAAAAAGTAAGGGGGGGACTGCAGTAGATTCAAAGAAACTAAGAGATAAATAAAGAAGTGTTGAGGGGGTAGAACACGGTGTCAGATGTTTTGGGGTTTTTCTGTTGTTTTGGGGGTTTTTTTGATACTATAGCAAAAAAATTAAAAGCAAGTATGGCAAAAATTGGATAATTGCTGAGTCTTAGAGTGCATATATGTAGGAGTTTGTTTATTCCCTACACTTTGGTGTATATACAAAAACTTTCAAAGTTAATTTAAAAAAATATTAAACTGACTTGATTAATATACTAAAATAATTTAATTAATTATGTAGTTAAATTGACCATCTGAGTAATTTACTTAATACAAACCGGTAAAGTGTTTTGGGAATTGTATGATTTTTTTTCAGCAACTCTTGGGTGTTGCAAGAATCTTGCCTTTGAGTGGCATCCAACTACTTCCCTGGACCTTGTAGGTCGGCTACTACCTGAAATTCTCTCCTTAACTAAAGAATTTTAAGAAACTTAAAATTTCATGAAAAGAAGCCCAGTGAGAACCACATTTGAATGTGATTTGAATTTGAAGACATAATCAAAGTTTATTAAAGTGTATTGAAGCAGAGAGGTATCAATAAGTTCAATAAAGTACCTAAAATTCTAGTTTTATCATAGTGTGTATTTGTATATTCTATGTATAAAATCTAATTAGAAACACAAGTATTAGGGTATATAGGCCTGTAAGTGATAAAAACTAAAGAATGAGTTTATGCTTATCAAATTTCCTGCAATTCTTCCTGTTCAAACTCGGGACCTGTGATCATTCTTACCTGTGGTTTCATTTCCTCATCTCAGTGCTTTTCTTGTTCTGGCAGGGGATGTATGGCATTGAGAATGAAGTCTTCTTGAGCCTTCCATGTATCCTGAACGCTCGGGGGTTAACCAGTGTTATCAGCCAGAAGCTGAAGGATGATGAGGTTGCACAACTCAAGAAAAGTGCAGACACCCTCTGGGACATCCAGAAGGAACTAAAGGACCTGTGACTTCTGGCTGCTAGGCTGTAGAAACTTAAAACTACAGTGTGATTAATCACGAGCCTTTAGTTTTCATCCCTGTACGTGGAGCACAGTCTGCTCTTATCTTCCTAAGTATATGAATCTGGGCTCCCAGAATCAAAGCCCAACCTTGGTTTAATGCTTGCAAGATGAGTCCTTGAACAAATAAAATTAACTATCGTAGTGTGCTTCTGTCTCTGGAATTCTTTCTTTAATGGTTTCTGAAAGATTTCAGTCTGTTTTTCAAGTAATTCTTCCCCCCCTACATTGTAAGTTTCCCTAAATTCTATCATCTACATCCCATCTTCTACTTCTTTTGTGAAACAGCACTACAATTCTTTGTCACAACATGTACTATTATTTTGTTGTTGTTGTCCTGAGAATATGGTAACCATTTTTTTTAAGGACTTATTCTTTTGGGAGCAGGTTTAGTTTCACAGCCAAATTGAGAGAAAGATACAGAGATTTCCCATAAACGCTTGCTTCCATACATGCATAGCCTCCCGTTATCGACATCGCTCACTGGAGTGGTATGTTTGTTACAGTCAATGAACCAACATTGACACGACATCATCCAAAGCCCGTCGTTTACTTTACAGTTCACTCTTGGTGTTGTGCATTCTACGGGCTTGGACAAATGTTTTATGGCATGTATCCATCGTTAAAATATCACGGTATTTTCACTACCCTAAAAATCCTGAGGTTACCATTTTAAGGTTATCACTGAAGAAAGAACTAGAACCAGTGGATGACATTTACAAGGAAGTCCATTTTATTTCTCTAAAAGGAAGAACCTCTAAAACAGCTTTCTAAAATAGGGATTAACTTTGTTAGAGTTGGTTCTATTTGATAATGAAGAAAAATGAAAGTTTGGACTGAATTATCCAGATCCAGGCTACTGGGAGACAGCATAAAGGGGGGTTAAGAGGGGGACTTATAGCAGACTTCCTTTAACAAAGAGTTTCTACTTTACATGTAATATCTAAGGGTCAGTGTTTTAGGTAGTGTTAAAAACATGGACTTTGTTATCATATAAACCTGGATTTCGTTGATCAACTGCAATTTGGGGCAAGTTACGTACTTAACCACTCCTAAGCCTCAATTTTCTTAACCTATGAAGTACTGGTAATAATGGTACCTCTTCAATATGGTGTATGAATTAAATGAGAAAATGTAAAACTCAGCACAATGCTTGGTTCTAATAATAAGCAAGTAGTGCTTACTGTTCTAATTGATTTACGTATATATTAACTCATCTAAGTCATCCTAACTATAAGGTAGTGTTTCTCCACCTAGGCAGTGTTATTTGGGGCTGGAATATTCTGTACTGTGGGGACTGCATGGTGCATCATGGGATGTTTGGCATCACCCCTAGCATCTACCCACTAGATGCCAGTTACACACCACTCTCTCCAGTTGTGTCAACCCCAAAATGCATCCTGGGGAGCAAAATCACCCCTGGTTGAGAATTACTGCTCTAAAGTATTTGAATCCTCACTTTACAGATGAAACTGAAACACACAGAGGTCACACAGCTACTAAGTAGCAGATTTGGGGTTCAACCCAAGCACTGTAGCTCCTTAACCTGTGCTCTGAAGCACAGTGTGCTACTATTGCTGTAAATATTAGTCATCGTTATGTTTCTGTATCTTTAGCATTTATAAAATAATATCAAAATCATTCTCTAATGCTCCAGCATATTATGAGGATATTATTATTATCGTATTACAGAAAGGGAGACTAAACCAGAGGTACTAAATACGTTTCTCAGGTCACATTTCCAAAATGACTCAATCTTACCTACTGGCATAGCACAGAGAGCTATACGCAACATTTTGTAATATCCTATAAGGGAAAGAATCTGAAAAAGAATATATATCTGAATCACTGTGCTATATATTGGGTTGGCCAAAAAGTTTGTTTGGGTTTTTCTGTAAGATCTTATGGAAAACCCAAACGAAGTTTTTGGCCAACCCAATACATGAAACTAACAATATTGTAAATCAACTATACTTCAATTTAAAAAAATGACAGTCTTTTGGGATGATAATCATACATCTAGCTAGATGTAAGGAGAAAGGTTATTTTAATTTATGTAATTCATTGTTCTAATTTATTTGTGAATACTGAATTTACAACAAGCCAGTGATTTCCAAGCTTGAATTTCATGGACCAGTTTAAAATTTTTTAAACTTTGTCAGGGATAGGGAATGAGTCCTTGTGTGGAAAGAGGTAGGGGGCCTCAACATAGCCTTGCCATCTTTTAATTTTGCCAAATAAAGACATGGAGCGAAAAAAGAACACATATTCTTACCATTATACGGAAGAACAGATATTTTAATGCCAAAAGAAGGAGAACACCATAATCTCAAATTTATCAGCTGTCCTGGACCAAGAGCAGAAAAGCAAAACCCTTGTTCTGGAAGAGCCAAGAGCTGGAAGAAGTCTGGGTCCTTGGTTTTCATGGAGCTGCTCTACCAGCTACAGACTGCCTACGTCCAAGCTGCTTTTGCATTAGGAGGAAATAAACGCCTATTGCTGTTATTATGGGTATGTGCCTCTGCAGCCAAATTTAGTAACATATTCTGTAAGACTTTATTGGGAAAACCAACCATAAGGCAAAACACCTGTTAGCAAATAACTTTTCATCTAATCAAGGAGACAGACATGAACAATAAATCGCAAAATAAAGTGCTGTAAAATCCAGAAAAAACCCCCCTGAGTCTTCACATATTCAGTTGGAGCACTTCGGTTGTCTTCTTGGTCTCTGGGGAAACATGAAAAATGGAACTGCTAAGATTCCCTAGGAATAGAGGAGATGACCAGTAACACCTAACTAGTTAATACATGGATTCAGATATTCCATAGATCAGTATCCAAAATACAACACTCATGGACTGTTTGGGACTGACATAGATAGTTTATCCATAAAGCTAATTTTGTCTCATATAATTTTAACATTGGAAATGACCTTGGCTCAAGCTATTCTACAGAATAGCCACTAAGACCTAAGTGCTAAGCTGATTTACCTAAACGCAACCAAGCTAGTTTATGGAGCTGATCTATTGGTTAATAGTCCTTCAAACTAGCTAAAACAAAACAAAAAGGAGGGAGGATTTACTGCTGCACCTAACTGAAAAGCCTAGAAGTGGAACTGACATTAAGCAAGATTGTATTCAGGAAGAAAAAAATGTTACCAGAATTATCAAGATTTTCTCCAACTCTCCTCTGAACTCTCCTTTTCTCTCCTTAGTATATTTATTTGATTTTCAGGTTCTGTGTGGTGGTAAAACTCCAGTCTCACATCCTCTCATACTCAGGTCTAGTAGAAAACTACCTACTGCTTTCCTAGAAACTCCAGAAAATATCTCATTGCATCCTATGGGCTCTCACTGAGTCAAAGGCATATCCATGGACCTCTCTCCATGGCCTGGGAGATGCTGTGCTCACATTGGCTAACGACTTGGTTTTTCTGGAGCCAAAACCCGTGAACTGAGAGTGGTAGAGGGATGTGTCTCAGAAGAAATCTAAGGTATTCTTACCAGATGTTGGGGAAAGATAGACAGTGGGTGATAAAAACAATAGATGTCCTCAAATCTCAACACCCAATCTGTGACCCTTTCCATCACCCCATTTTACTGCCTGGTATTACTGTCCCCCAATAGCTAATGTAATAAATGCTTTCAGTTATATCTAGATTCTGCCTTAGTGAAGGTTTTGTTTTTTTGTTTTTGTTTCTGTTTAGGTCAAATGCAGACCTTATAAAGGGAAACCATGACATTTTCCACTGCAATGTCTGACTCACCTTGGTTCCTGTTATTATTGGAGCTCCCACATAGAAACACTAGTCATTACTTTAGAAAACTGAGAGATCAAACAAAAGTAGGAATCCTGTATCCAGTTGTTTTTTTTTTTAATAGATCTTTATTGGAGTATAATTACTTCACAATACTGTGTTAGTTTCTGTTGTACAACAAAGTGAATCAACCATATGCATACATATATCCCCATATCGCCTACCTCTTGAGCCTCCCTCCCACCCTCCCTATCCCACCCCTCTAGGTGGTCACAGAGCACCAAGCTGGTCTCCCTGTGCTATGCAGCGGCTTCCCGCTAGCTATCTATTTTACATTCGGTAGTGTATATATGTCCATGCCACTCTCTCATTTCGTCCCAGCTTACCCTTCCCACTCCCTGTGTCCTCAGGTCCATTCTCTACGTCTGTGTCTTTATTCCTGTCCTGCCCCTAGGTTCTTCAGAATCTTTTTTTTTTTTTTTAGATTTCCATATATATATGTTAGCATATGATATTTGTTTTTCTCTTTCTGACTTACTTCACTCTGTATGACAGACTCTAGGTCCATCCACCTCACTACAAATAACTCAATTTCGTTTCTTTTAATGGCTGAGTAATATTCCATTGTGTATATGTGCCACATCTTCTTTATCCATTCATCTGTCGATGGACACTTAGGTTGCTTCCACGTCCTGGCTATTGTAAATAGAGCTGCAGTGAACATTGTGGTACATGACTCTTTTTGAACTATGGTTTTCTCAGGGTATATGCCCAGTAGTAGGATTGCTGGGTCATATGGTAGTTCTATTTTTAGTTTTTTAAGGAACCTCCATACTGTTCTCCATAGTGGCTGTATCAATTTATATTCCCACCAACAGTACAGGAGGGTTCCCTTTTCACCACACCCTTTCCAGCATTTCTTGTTTCTAGATTTCTGATAATGGCCATTCTGACCTCTGTGAGGTGATACCTCATTGTAGTTTTGATTTGAATTTCTCTAATAATTAGTGACGTTGAGCATCTTTTCATGTGCCTCTTGGCCATCTGTATGTCTTCTTTGGTGAAATGTCTATTTAGGTCTTCTGCCCATTTTTTAATTGGATTGTTTGGTTTTTTGATATTGAACTCCATGAGCTGTTTGTATATTTTGGAGATTAATCCTTTGTCCATTGTTTCATTTGCAAATATTTTCTCCCATTCCGAGGGTTGTCTTTTCATCTTGTTTATGGTTTCCTTTGCTGTGCAAAAGCTTTTAAGTTTAATTACATCCCGTTTGTTTATTTTTGTTTTTATTTTCATTAATCTTGGAGGTGGGTCAAAAAAGATCTTGCTGTGGTTTAAGTCAAAGTGTGTTTTTCCTATATTTTCCTCTAAGAGTTTTGTAAGTGTCTGGTCTTACATTTAGGTCTTTAATCCATTCGGAGTTTATTTTTGTGTATAGTGTAAGGGAGTGTTCTAATTTCATTCTTTTACATGTAGCTGTCCAGTTTTCCCAGCACCACGTATTGAAGAGGCTGTCTTTTCTCCATTGTATGTTCTGCCTCCTTTGTCATAAATTAGGTGACCATATGTATGTGGGTCTATCTCTGGGCTTTCTATCCTGTACCATTGATCTATATTTCTGTTTTTGTGCCAGTACCATACTGTCTTGATTACTGTAGCTTTGTAGTATAGTTTGTAGTCCAGGCCCCGATTCCTCCAGCTGCGTTTTTCTTTCACAAGATTGCTTTGGCTATTCGGGGTCTTTTGTGTTTCCATACGAATTGTAAAATTTTTTGTTTTGATTCTGTGAGGAATGCCATTGGTAGTTTGATAGGGATTGCATTGAATCTGTAGATTGCTTTGGGTAGTATAGTCATTTTCACAATATTGATGCTTCTAATCCAAGAATATGCTATATTTCTCCATCTGTTTATGTCATCTTTGATTTCTTTCATCAGTGTTTTATAGTTTTCTGAGTACAAGTCTTTCACCTCCTTAGGTAGGTTTATTCCTAGGTATTTTATTCTTTTTGTTGCAATGGTAAATGGGAGTTCCTTAATTTCTTTTTCTGATTTTTCATTGTTAGTGTATAAGAATGCCAGAGATTTCTGTGCATTAATTTTGTATCCTGCAACCTTATCAAATTCATTGATTAATTCTAGTAGTTTTCTGGTGGCATCTTCAGGATTCTCTATGTATAGTATTATGTCGTCTGCAAACGGTGACAGTTTTACTTCTTCTTTTCCAATTTGTATTACTTTTATTTCTTTTTCTTCTCTGATTGCCGTGGTTAGGACTTCCAAAAGTATGTTGAATGAGAGTGGTGAGAGTGGACATCCTTGTCTTGTTCCTGATCTTAGAGGAAATGCTTTCAGTTTTTTGCCATTGAGAATGATGTTTGCTGTGGGTTTGTCGTATATGGCCTTTATTATGTGGAGGTAGGTTTCCTCTATGCACATTTTCTGGAGAGTTTTTATCATAAATGGGTGTTGAATTTTGTCAAAAGCTTTTTCTGCATCTATTGAGATGATCATATGGTCTTTATTCTTCAATTTGTTAATATGGTGTATCACATTGATTGATTTGCGTATATTGAAGAATCCTTGCATCCCTGGGATAAATTCCACTTGATCATGGTGTATGATCCTTTAAATGTGTTGTTGGATTCTGTTTGCTAGTATTTTGTCGAGGATTTTTGCATGTATATTCATCAGTGATATTGGTCTATAATTTTCTTTTTTTGTAGTATCTTTGTCTGGTTTTGGTATCAGGGTGATGGTGGCCTCATAGAATGAGATTGGGAGTGTTCCTTCCTCTGTAATTATTTGGAAGAGTTTGAGAAGGATGGGTGTTAGCTCTTCTCTAAATGTTTGATGGAATTCACCTGTGAAGCCATCTGGTCCTGGACGTTTGTTTGTTGGAAAATTTTTAATTGCAGTTTCAATTTCATTACTTGTGATTTGTCTGTTCATATTTTCTATTTATTCCTGGTTCAGGCTTGGAAGGTTATACTTTTCTAAGAATTTGCCATTTCTGGGCTTCCCTGGTGGTGCAGTGGTTGAGAGTCTGCCTGCCAATGCAGGGGACACGGGTTCGAGCCCTGGTCTGGGAAGATCCCACATGCCGCGGAGCAACTAGGCCCATGAGCCACAGCTACTGATCCTGCGCGTCTGGAGCTTGTGCTCCGCCACAAGAGAGGCCACGACAGTGAGAGGCCCGTGCACCGCGATGAGGAGTGGCCCCTGCTTGCCGTAACTAGAGGAAGCCCTTGCATAGAAAACAAAGACCCAACACAGCCAAAAATGAATAAATAAATTAATTAAAAAAAAAAAAGAATTTGTCCATTTCTTCCAGGGTGTCCACTTTATTGGCATAGAGTTGCTTGCAGTAGTTTCTTATGATGCTTTGTATTTCTGCGGTGTCAGTTGTGATTTCTCCTTTTTCATTTCTAATTTTATTAATTTGAGTCCTCTCCCTCTTTTTCTTGATGACTCTGGCTAAAGGTTGATCAATTTTGTTTATCTTCTCAAAGAACCAGCTTTTAGTTTTATTGATCTTTGCTATTGTTTCCTTCATTTCTATTTCATTTATTTCTGCTCTGATGTTTATGATATCTTTCCTTCTGCTAACTTTGGGTTTTGTTTGTTCTTCTTTCTCTAGTTCCTTTAGGTGTAACGTTAGATTGTTCATTTGAGATTTTTCTTGTTTCTTGAGGTAGGCTTGTATAGCTATAGACTTCCCTCTTAGAACTGCTTTTGCTGCATCCCATAGGTTCTGGATGGTTGTGTTTTCATTGTCATTTGTCTCTAGGTATTTTTTGATTTCCTCTTTGATTTCTTCAGTGATCTCTTGGTTATTTAATAACGTATTGTTTAGCCTTCATGTGTTTCTTTTTTTTACATTTTTTCCCCTGTAATTGATTTCTAATCTCATAGGGTTGTGGTCAGAAAAGATGCTTGATATGATTTCAATTTTCTTAAATTTACTGAGGCTTGATTTGTGACCCAGGATGTGATCTATCCTGGAGAATGTTCCATGAGCACTTGAGAAGAAAGTGTAATCTGCTGTTTTTGGATGGAATGTCCAATAAATATCAATTAAATCTATCTGGTCTATTGTTTCATTTAAAGCTTGTGTTTCCTTATTAATTTTCTTTTTTCTTTTTTTTAAAGTTTATTTATTTATTTATTTTTAATTGATTGATTGATTGCTATGTTGGGTCTTCATTTCTGTGCTAGGGCTTTCTTTAGTTGCGGCAAGCGGGGGCCACTCTTCATCGCGGTGCACGGGCCTCTCACTATCGTGGCCTCTCTTGTTGTGGAGCACAGGCTCCAGACGCGCAGGCTCAGTAGTTGTGGCTCACGGGCCTAGTTGCTCCACGACATGTGGGATCTTCCCAGACCCGGGCGCGAACCCGCGTCCCCTGCATTAGCAGGTGGACTTTCAACCACTGCGCCACCAGGGAAGCCCTCCTTATTAATTTTCTGTTTGGAAGGTCTGTCCATTGGTGTAAGTGAGGTGTTAAGTCCCCCACTATTATTGTGTTACTGTCAATTTCCTCTTTTAGAACTGTTAGCGGTTGCCTTACGTATGGAGGTGCTCCTATGTTGTTTGCATATATATTTATAATTGTTATATCTTCTTCTCGGATTGATCCCTTGATCATTATGTAGTGTCCTTCCTTGTCTCTTGTAACATTCTTTATTTTAAAGTCTATTTTATCTGATATGAGTATTGCTACTCCGGCTTTCTTTAGATTTCCATTTGCATGGAATATCTTTTTCCATCCCCTCACTCTCATTTTGAATGTGTCCCTAGGTCTGAAGTGGGTCTCTTGTAGACAGCATATATATGGGTCTTGTTTTTGTTTCCATTCAACAATCCTGAGTCTTTGGGTTGGAGCATTTAATCCATTCACGTTTAAGGTAATTATCGATATGTAAGTTCCTATTACCATTTTCTTAACTGTTTGGGGTTTGTTTTTGTAGGTCCTTTTGTAGGTCCTTTTCTTCTCTTGTGTTTCTTATAACACAAGAAGTTAGAGAAGTTCCTTTAGCATTTGTTGTAAAGCTGGTTTGGTGGTGCTGAATTCTCTTAGCTTTTGCTTGTCTGTAAAGCTTTTGATTTCTCCATCAAATCTGAATGAGATCCTTGCCGGGTAGAGTAATCTTGGTTGTAGGTTCTTCTCTTTCATCACTTTAAGTATATCATGCCACTCCCTTCTGGCTTGTAGAGTTTCTGCTGAGAAATCAGCTGTTAACCTTATGGGAGTTCCCTTGTATGTTATTTGTCCTTTTTCCCTTGTTGCTTTCAATAATTTTTCTTTGTCTTTAATTTTTGCCAATTTGATTACTATGTGTCTTGGCGTGTTTCTCCTTGGGTTTATCCTGCGTGGGACTCTCTGCGCTTCCTGGACTTGGGTGGCTATTTCCTTTCCCACATTAGGGAAGTTTTCGACTATAATCTCTTCAAATATTTTCTCGGGTCCTTTCTCTCTCTCTTCTCCTTCTGGTACCCCTATAATGTGAATGTTGTTGTGTTTAATGTTGTCCCAGAGGTCTCTTAGGCTGTCTTCATTTCTTTTCATTCTTTTTTTAAATTCGGTTCCACATCAGTGAATTACACCATTCTGTCTTCCAGGTCCCCTACCTGTTCTTCTGCCTCATTTATTCTGCTACTCATTCCTTCTAGTGTATTTTTCATTTCATTTATGGTGTTGTTCATCTCTGGCTTTTGTTCTTTAATTCTTCTAGATCTTTGTTAAACATTTCTTGCAACTTCTCGATCTTTGCCTCCATTCTTTTTCCGAGGTCCTGGATCATCTTCACTATCATTATTCTGAATTCTTTTTCTGGAAGGTTGCCTATCTTCACTTCATTTAGTTGTTTTTCTGGGGTTTTATCTTGTTCCTTCATCTGCTACATAGCCCTCTGCCTTTTCATCCTGTCTATCTTTCTGTGATTGTGGTTTTTGTTCCACAGGCTGCAGGATTGTAGATTTTCTTGCTTCTGCTGTCTGCCCTCTGGTGGATGAGGCTATCTAAGAGGCTTGAGCAAGTTTCCTGATGAGAGGGACTCGAGATCCGCATTTTCTTATTTCTAAATTATTAGCTTGAACCCCACAGAAGCAAATGGTTGAAGAAACACCATTCTCTTTAAATATTCTGTATTACTTTACCTGTGCTCAGATAATAGAGAACAAACTTTACCATGTTAAACCAATAGATTTAACTGGGTGATATGGAGGGAAAATGAATTCTAACATCCTTAGAAGAGAGATTTAACTTAATTTAAAACAACCAAGACATTTTACTACTAGGAATCAGAGAAATAAAACATATATATGTGTAGTCATATGACATTTATACGTTTAGTCCAGTGGACACAGCACTACACATGTGTCCAAATATTGCACTTCCAAAGCTGTGGCTCTTCTACTTCAAATCCATGTGATGAGATTATTCTGAGTTAAATCTGGTTTGGAGTGAAAACAGCTTTCTAAGAAATATAGAAAACCCTGAGGTTTAAAAGGGTTAAATACACAGGGAGTTTTTCTCCCAAGGGAAAAAATGCAATCAGAAGGTGATGACAGCTCAATTCCCAGGTTATCTCTTGTTTGTTCTACTGGCATGGTATTTGGCCGCCTGCATTACAAAACACTCAACCCTGCCGGGCACGTCCTCTTAGCCATGCAGAACTAGATTATGTTCCATGAGGCTGGAAATTATGATTCCCACCTGATACCAGGCAGCTGGTGCTTTCAATTCATGTCGAAGATGTAAATGGTCATTTCTAATCAACTACACAATTCTAGAACAATGCACAGGATATTTTTAACAGTAGACAAAAGTAACATATGTATTAACCAAGGGCTTTACAAGGAAATAACATAAGCTTACTTAACATTTAAAGATTTATTACATTTGGTTTCTATCCCTAATAATAATGTGCATGTGTTTGTGTGTGGAGATGTGAGAGAGTCAAAGTGTGCTAAAAAAGCTTGTGCTAAAATCTTGACACAAGCAAGCTTTTAATGAAGGTTAGTTTACTTGTATATTAACAGGACAGTTTTTTAGGTTAAAAGGCCTATTTTATACATAAGTATTATATCTATGTAAGTTCCATATAGATACATAAAAAGGCATGTAAGTTTTTTCTGTATGTTAATTTCGAACACCTTGTAAACTCTGTAATATATTTACATCTCATTTTTAAATTAGGTGCCTTTTAAACACTTTTCTCTATTCCTCAACCCATACACTAAATAGTAAGATCATTTGAATTTTAATAATAAAAGTGTGGACTTCTCTGGCAGTCCAGTGGTTAAGACTCCACGCTTCCAATACAGGGGGTACGAGTTTGATACCTGGTTAGGAACTAAGATCCCACATGCTGCGCGGTGTGGCCAAAAAAAATTTAAAAAAAAATAATGATAATAAAAATATATTCGGTTTCCTAAGCCCATTTAAAGATTAAAAACGAAATCTCCTGAGAAATTGATTTTGCTTTTTATTTTGTGAGCATCAAGAATGGAATAAGAGAGATGGTGTTTTGTGTGGACATATTTGAGGCTAATTTATACTATAAGGAATTTTGCTTATGATGGTGTCAAGTTTTAACTTTATCCCTGAATATCTTCTATCCCCGTCCTTGCTTTTTCTTTTTTTTAATCCTACTTCACGATTGTGCTACCTTCACACTATTACATGGATCATCGCAAGCCATGTGAAACATTGTCTAAAAAATGTATACTTTAAGTAGCTGAAACTATACAAAGAAGAGTAACAAGCTAAATCGTCAGACCTTTATTGACTGTCATGTTCCAGACATTGTGGTAGGGGCTGAGATTCAAAGGTGAAGACAACATAATTCCACCTTCAACAGTCTTATAGAGAAGAAATAGAGGCAAGAAGAAAATTACTCTGAAATACAATATGACAAAAGTAGCCAGGGATACACAGAGGGCATTGAAGAAACCTTCCTTAAGAAGGAATATCGAAGGTAACCTTGGGAGCGTGGAGCTTAAGAACACCCTGGTCCAGGTGTCACTTAGAGGAGCTGGCCCGGGGCCCAGAATGAGCAGCCTGCAGACTGTTCCTGGCAAAGGGGACAATGGCTGCCCAGGAACAGAATCGGGTCACAGCACTGTGTGGAAGATTTGAAATGCAGCCTGATGGCCCTGGAGCATCAAATTCCCGGTTCTGCGTGTTAGATGGTGAGGCTGGGGCAGGTGGGGGGCCTATTCCACAGCGATTCCACTAGAGAAAGTGGCCACAAAACGCAGGGTATCACTGAATCAACAGTGGTGCCGACACTATTTAGACTCTTCGAATAATTGTTGACTTTCGGGGTTATCGGGTTTATGAATAATGTACTCATTAAACACTAAACAAAGATATTCATTGATTTGCATGTATTTTATAGAAGAAAAATGATCTCTTTCCTCCTCTTCCTCCATTCCTTAATCTGAGCATGCATTGCTAGTATGCATGGAGACTCCAGACTCAAGCAAGAAACACACCATTTCCAAAGAAGGATTTTCCCTGGGAAGGCAGAGCTCCTGGTCCTCACCAAGTACTTCCAATTCCCTTGCATGCTAGCTGTGGCTAGAAAGGCTGGGCTGTATCTCTGCATTGTCCTTTTTTCCCCCTCTTTTCCTTGTTCCCTTAATCCATTCCACATCTTCTATCTTTCCCTATTACTTTTTTAACTGTGCTATTTCAACATTTTACTCATACTTGATAACTGAAACTTTCCTGATTTTGCTTTTAGAAAGTGCCTAAATATGAAGAAATCTGCTTGTGCCTCCAGAAACAGATTTATACATTCATGAATCTAGCCATGAATTTTGACTGAGTACCAGGCAATGTGACAGGCCTGGAAGAAAGAGTAGAAAGCCACAGATGTGAGCCTACTGGGGAAAAAGACACCCATCAAATAATTACACAACTAGATATATATAATTACAAACTGTAATAAGTATTATGAGAAAAATGTGCCTATTTCAGCGAACCATAGAGGGCTTCCCTCTGGGACACTTACACTTGATCTGAAGGGGAAAGATTTGAGGAGAATTTTAGGCAGAGAGCACAGCATGTACAAAGGCTCTGGGGCAGAAAGAACCATGGCCTATTTAAGAAACTGAAAGAAAGCCAGTGGGGTCAGGGCTCAGAGGAAAAAAAAAAAAAAAGAGAGCATTAGGAACTGGATTCTGCAAGATCTTGTAAGCCAGGTTTTGAATTTGAATCTTTAGCCTAAGAATTTGAAGGCAATTGAGTGTTCTGAATTTCAGTATGACTTGATCCAATTTGCATTTTTCATAAAAAAAACACACACTTTAGTTTTCAAGTGGCAAGAGTGAATCTTAGAAACCATTACAAGAGATGAATGTAACTTAGACTAGGGTGATAATGGCAGAGAAATAGAGAAGCTGGGGAATTCTGGAAATATCTATGAGGCTGCATTGACAAGGGCTTAAAAGAAACAAGCAGAGGCAATGCCACAGTCATTAGCAGAGCAGATTCTAGAGCCAGACCTCCTGGTGTAATCATGGCTCTGACACGTGTTAGCTGTGTGACATCGAACCAATCCATTAACCTTAGCCTCATTTTCCATATCTGTAAAATGGGCAAACTATTGGTCCTTCCCACCCAGGGTTGTTGTGAGAACTAAATACTTAATAGACATAAAGCACCTAGTCCATTGCCTGGCATGAGTGCTCTAGAAGTGTGTGATGCTCTCAGCCTGGTTACAGAGAATGTCGATGGAGAAGAAGGAGGTGCTGAGGAGGATGGTCAGAAATGCATTCATTGCACTCAAACATGGCTTCAATTGGTTAAGAGGAATCACATAGGACCATGAAATTATTAAGCTCTGAACTGGTAACAATCTGTAAGAAATTATTGTACTTTTGCTCAACGAGAGAATCTTTTTTTCAGGTCAGATCCCAAAGAGGAAATTACTCTCCCTTCTAAAAGTGATTTAAAACAAAAGAACACGATTTTTGCCGAGGAATGCTGAACACCAAAGAGAAAAATCACAAGTGGGTGCCCAGATATCACAGAACACTAGTATTAAACTGAAATAGAAGTTGTTCCTCAGGAAATAAGGAATTAGAAGCAACTTCCTTAGGAAGCTATTGACACACTCAATCATCCACCCTTTCAGCAAATACTTCCAGAGTGTGTATAACATGTCAGGCAATTTGCTAGGTGCAGGATACAAAGGTGACCACAACAGACAGTGTTCCTATCTGCCTAAAGATTAGTGTGGAAGCATTAAGCAAACCCAAGAAATTATTTTAAATAAAACTCTATATCTGAAATTAACAAAGGAAATAAAATTGATAAAGGAAAAATGAGGAAAATAAGAAAGTTACTAAAACATGATAAGGGCTATATTTCAGAGTTCAAGAGCAACATTCTATTAAAATATTAACACTAAAAGCAGTCCTCATAAGTGTCACTCATAGACACATTATTATTTGGCAATGTTTAGTATATTCTAGCTCTTCCAATCAAATAAAAATGAGACGTGCTATAAATATTAGAAATAATTACTATCTTTAGATGATTGCCTACCTAAAAAAAATTCAAGAAACACCATTAAAAACCTATCAGTGCTAATAAGACATGTAATACGGCAGATACAAGAGAACTGTAAACATTAACCCCTTTCCTTTATACTAGAAGAAATTTAAACTTGAAATGGAAAACCTATCTCATTTCACATATCACACTAATGATAAAGGATTTAAAATACCTTGAATAAATTAAAGTAAAATGAAGTAAAATCTTACATGAAGAAAATTACAAAACTACTAATGATAAATCATAATAAAATAATTTTATATATTATGAAATTTACTAACAAAAGCATTTATATACAGAGATATTTTAATTTCTGGGTGGGAAAACAATATCATAAAGATACATCCTTCCCAATATAAAATTACTTGAATTCCAAGCAGAATCTGAATGAATTGATGCTTTTGTTTTTGACTGTTTTGGTGGTGGTGGATTTACCCAAGTGCAATGGAATCAGGTGAGATATTTAAAGCATGATAGTAATATGGTCATAGTTTTATATTTAAATGCTCACTCTAACTGCTGCATGGAAAATGGACTATTTGTGTCTGTGGCAGGAAGGAGAGCTAAGGAAATGTGGGGAGCCTAGTTAGGAGGAGTAAGGAGGCTATGGCACTTAAAGGGTTACAGCTGAGGGCGACCTGGACCATGGTGGTGGCAGAGGCAGAGGAGAGAAATGGACTCCTTTGAGGTATAGTTAAGAGAAAAAAAAGTGATAGGACTCAGGGCTTAAACTATGAACATTTCCAGATGCAGAATGAAAAATTTGGAAGTATTAATACGGACCCTGACACGAGATAGTGATTTCTAGTAGGGAGTGACATGAAACAGACAGGTTGCTAGGAAGTATTAGGGAAAGTTTCAAGAAACCCTGGGCATCTCAAAAAGAAGATTCAGAAATGATGAGAAGAAAGACTTTGCTTTCATGCACATCTAGCTAAAAGCTTTCAGCAGCTCCCTGCAAAGAAGAAACTAGAAGTTAGTATCGGAATTTTCATTTGTATTTTGCTGCATAGATTACACTTAAGTGTTTAAACATTGTTCCTGTTACACATGGCATAATGTGAATTCAGTCATGCTTACCTAATCCTATGTCTTCATAAAATCCTAAATAGTGAAACCCTCCAGAAACTGATATGCATTAAATATCTCAACCAGGTGAATGCTACCTGAATTGAACTTAAGCTTCTGCTATCCAGAGTAAGGAAACTAGGTGAGCAGTATTTCTCATAGAGCTTTATTTTACCAGGTCCAATTTCTGTATGCTGTATTGACCCCAGAGAAGGAATTATTTGCCCCAGAGGAGGATCAATCCCTTTCTCCTGACTTTTCAGGCAGGTTTAAGGAGGTCGATTCTCCATGAGGATGTTTTTCAAAAGTACCATTTTGGCAAATAATTATCATCACTAACAAGAGTAAAATCCCCATAACGATCTTCTGAATCTCTCAAAAAAAAAAAAATCAAAGGAGAAAGAAACTGATGCTTAGAACAGATAATAACTTTCTCTTCCTGTTATTCCACAAAGGGCTCTGCTCCTCAACGAAAGAGACAAAATTTTCATTTTAAATGATGTATTTCGGTAGAGGTGAATTTCTAAAATTCTGCACAATTAAGATAAAATTCTTAATTTCATATATACACTCACAGACTGGTACACATGTCCCAGCCTGCCCCAAAAGCTCCTGTGAGGTGATGAACTATGCCAGGTATGAACCAATAGTTCACACAAACTTAAAAAGCCATTCTTTGTTATTTGTAGAATTCACTCAGTTTCAAACATAGATTTTGTTCTCTTCTAGAAGTATTTGGATATCTTACAGTTCCTAATTAAGATTAGTATGATTTGAGACAAAACAAACTTTAATAACAACTTTCAAGATCTTTTTCTATTTTTCCACAAGTGACCTTGTGAAAGTTGTATGCTGTATTCCTGAGTCAAGGCCTAAATTTAAGGAGGTGCAAAGGTGAGATAATAAATGCTTTCTGAGCAAACAGTATCTTTGAACTTCCATCCAGAAGTTGATTTGGTCTAAGATTGAAGGACTCAACATCAGTTTTTAATAGCAAACCTCTAACCTAGTGTCCCCATGTATCTACCCATCTCTCCCCTGAAGGTAAGAACTGCTAGGCTAATTGCCAAAGAGATGATAAATTGCTTTTAATTTTAACTCTTCCTTGGTTATTTTAGAAGACATTGCATGCTTATATTCTGATTATTCATTTTCTGAACCTACCTGAGCAGTATCTGCTTGTACTGCAGTTAGTTTATCTTCTCTGACTGGTTCACCCTCAGAAGTATGCTGTCCCTTACAAAAGAAGTACTATTTAGCTAATTATGATGTTTGATATATTTCCAAGAATAAATATTTTCATGAATTATGGGATTTTCTGAAGTCAGGGACATAAATCAATTCTGTTCACATTCCTTTGGTGGAAAATTAGTTGCATGTCTACACCTGGTCTCCAGAAAACTGGGAAATGTGTTTCAACCAGCTGGCCATATACCCAAGGTGAATGGGAAAACCAGTTTGGTACACAATCTAAAAAGTAAGCATTCTTAAAGTTTTCTTTTATCCAAGAAATAAACATTTGGTTTTGCAAACCAAGCCAAAGTTTCTAGGTATTGTCTCAAAAAAAAGAAAGAAAAAGAAAGAAAGAAAGATAGGAAGAAAGAAAGAAAGAAAGAAAGAAAGGGAAAGACTTTTTTTAAAAAAATCATAATAATGTTAACATGTCCTATGGATAGTACAGAGAGCAGCATTATCTTTATCATTCACTTTCTTATTCATCTTTGATTTATTTATTCACGTGTGGTTTTAACTAGGCAGCTATACACATGTTTGGTGAAACACTGACTTCATTTAAAACACTTGCCTGGGATGACACATCCAAGAAAAGAACAACACCAAGAGTCAAGCCCATGCTCTTAATCACTTAATCTTAAGATTTAGAGCTTAATCTTAAGCCCATGCTCATATCAATATACTGAAGTATATATTTGCTTCCTACAATACTTACCTTCATTGCACTGTGTTAGAAAGACCTCTGAAAACAAATAACAGGACATATTTACCTTGCGTTGGCCAGCACATGGACTTAGAAAAAAAAATCTCTTGGCATTTTCTAATACTGCTTTCCTCTTAACCTTCCAATCTAAATCAACATTAAAGAGTATTATAATCATATCAAGAGAGTGATTCCACAGTATTCCTTGGGAGCCATTTCCATGTTACAAGAACAACTTGTTTTGTAGTCAAAGTGCACATGGAATTGCCAGTCACATAAAGTAATATGACTTCTCCTCCAAGTGCAGTGATTGAGAAATAGCCTGGTACTGATCTTGTGAGAAATATGATGAAAAAAATACCTTTCAATATGAATATAATCTAACATTAAATTTTAAAATCCGATTTTCCTACAAAATTGTGTTTATAATAGGGCTGAGTGATGTCTATGACCATGATGACTTTTCCTTATGATCTGAGACCATGGCATCCAGGATTTGTGTTTAATGAGAACTTGTTTTTATGCCTGCTGCACACAAAAATGGAGATTTAGTAGGCTGATAAAAATAGGTAAACCCAAAAATATGTGTTCTCAAGGGGACATTTGGTGAAACTTATTGGTGTTAGAGTTAATTGGGGTCCCATGTGTGGCTGGTCTCACCAAGGTTGGATAGGACTGATTCCCTGGTTCACCTAACTACCCTGAACATTGACTTAGAAGGTAAAATAGGCAATTACTGACAGCCACTCCCCCTGGCAGAAATCACTTTAGTACAACGGCCGTACTAATGTCATTATATTCAACAAAGAAATAAATATTACTACATCGACTATTTTCATAACACTGTTTTGGAAGAAAATTAGTTTAACATCACATATGTAACTTGTTCTCCTTGTCGTATTTGTCATATATATGTATTAGTGTCTGCATATATATATAAATATACATATATATATATTTAGTATAAAATCACTGTGTAAAAAAGATTTGGCCACATTTTACATCCTGATTTTGGTGGAGAATGTCAGAAAAGTAAGCCTGTAACTTGATATTTCTAACCTCCACACCAGTGTCCCTTCACCCAAGTAGAGCTCAGTGGCAACGAACCAATGGTTTCCTGAGTGGAGACCAGGGCAGAGGCGGATTCGTAGCTCGAGCTGGCCTGCCATGAGTCAAGTTCATGCACCCTGATTGCAATCCCTGGGGTCTGAGCCAAAGCAGGATTTGGCAGACACTGTACCAGGGACATGCATGCATTCTCTTAACTAATCCTCGCAACAACCTCAAGAGGTCAGTGTTGTCACCCCCATGTCACAGGCTAGTGAGTAGTTCAGTTCTAACTGAGACTAGCCTGTCTCCAAAGCCCTTTTCTGAAACAATTTCACTATGCTACCTCTCCAGCAGTCTGGTAAACACACAGTATCATCAGGCTTTGGCTTCTGCTCTTGGCAGATTTTGTTCTCAACTCCACACACCTTTGCTCTGGATTCTGATGATTTTTTTTAACTGATACGTTTTTAAAATGTGGTCATATTGATTCTCTTGAAGTTTTAATGGGAAAAAGGAGGAGAGGTATACATTGACAAAAGCATCATAAAATTTGATGGAACTTCTCAGAGTGACTTACTCTCTCCCCAGAGAGATATCATCTCTCTGCCTTCTCCCTTCCCCCAAATCCCATTCTTTCAGCTCTTCATCCACAGGGGCTAAAGCTACTCTTTTTAAAATAAAGCCAGGGAAGAGAGCACAGCAAAACAAAATCTCTATTCCAAAAACAAGTTCTGGGTGTCTGAGCAAGACTCCATTTATGCTGCCACTAAAATAATCTCAATGGTCAAAGTCAAAAATCTTTCTCATTATCATCAATGCAATGGGTGGGAATTGTCAACTTAGATTACAAGGTTAATTTTAGAATAACTACTTTTTTCTTTGGCCATTTCCTGATCAGCAACTCCAAATGTGCACAGTAAAAAATTAAATCAGAAGCTTAAGATTCCTGTGTTTTTAGGGAGTCATTTCCAGTTAACCTAAATGAGTGAAATAGCCCTGCAGAGACTAAGGGAACTATGGTGACTGTTAAAAAGACAGATTTCTCCAGCTCCAGTTGATTGCTATTGTGAAGGTATGCAAATAGGATCTAGATTTTTCAGGAGAAAATAGAAACCCAAAATTTTATATGAAATCTCCCTTTTTTGAGAAATCATTGCACCTTTTGTAAATATGAAACACTATATGTACCAAGTAAAATTCAGGTGACCATATTGTGACCTCTGCTATAAAAGCTGAATTTTCTGGAGCTCTGTTTCTGTACCCTGCACTCCCTCTTCCTGGGATCTTACTACTCCTGTGGCCTCAGTTACCAGCTATGTCCCAGATCTCTCCTCTGAGGTTCTGAGTAGGGAATATCTAACCTTCTACTCGACATCTGGCTGGTATCTCAAACTCACCATGTCTAAAATTGAAGTTATTATCTAATCTCTCAAGTAAATCTATTCTGCCCCCAAGTGTTTCTGATTTTAAAACACTGCATGACCATCTGCCTAGGTGCCCAAACTAGGTACCAAACTACTCTTCTCCACACCCAATCAACTCCAAGTTCTCCACACCCAATCAACTCCAGGTCCTGTGAAGTCTTTTTTTTTTTTTTTTTTTGCCAATTGTATTTATTTATTTATTTATTTATTTTTATTGAAGTATAGTTGATTTGCAATGTTGTGTTAGTTTTTGGTATACAACACAGTGATTCAGTTATATATATATATGTATATATTCTTTCCCAGATTCTTTTCCCCTATACATTATTACAAAATATTAAGTATACAATACAATAGGTCTTTGTTGGTTATCTATTTTATATATAGTAGTATGTATATGTTAATCCCAAACTCCCAATTTATCCCTCCCCCCACTTTCCCCTTTGGTAACGGTAAATTTGTTTTCTATGTCTGTGGGTCTGTTTCTGTTTTGTAAATAAGTTCATTTGTATATATATATATATTTTTAGATTCCATATATAAGCCATAACATATGATATTTGTCTGTCTCTCTCTGGCTTACTTCACTTAGTATGATAATCTCCAGGTTTATCCATGTTGCTGTAAATGACATTATTTCATTCTTTTTTATGGCTGAGTAATACTCCATTGTATATATGTACCACATCTTCTTTGTCAACTCTTAAACACATCTCACTACCCACTTCTCTCTAATCCCATTGCTATCACTCTAATGCAAATTGCCACCATCTCTTGCATAGATTACATCGGAGTCGCTTTTTTTTTAAATTGAGGTTGGGTTTTATAGCCAGCATATAAGTGGAAAATCTTGGTCAAAATGTATGTGTCAACCCTCAGGCACATTCACAGTGAGATACTCAGACTATGGAAAGACCAACTGTAGGAAATGCAGTCCTCTAGTTCCTTCTCATTCTAAGGCATCCTCTCTTCTCACTGAGTGGATCCTCTCAAACTATTTAAATTTTTCTCTCTTGTTCTAGCTTCTCTTTGTCTAGCAGATATAATTTAATTTTCAGAACTTAAATGCTCATATGACGCATATCCAAAAACTGTAAACACATCATCTTTAGTCTCATCCCTTCTTTCTCATGGTTGAGTAATATTCCATTGGGCATATGTATACCACGTTTTCTTTATCTATTCATCCATCAGTGGATACTAAGGTTGTTTCCACAACTTGGCTATTGTAAATAATGCTCCAATGAACACGGAGGTACAGTTATCTTTTCCAGTTAGCATTTCTATTTCCTTCAGATAAATACCCAGAAGTGCAATTGCTGAATCATATGGTAGTTTTATTTTTAATTTTTTGGATTGTTTTCCATAGTGACTATATCAATTTAGTGTACAAAGATTCTCTTTTCTCCACATCCTCACTAACACTGGTTATTTTTTGTCTTTTTGATAATAGCCATTCTAACAGGTGTGATGTGATATCTCATGGTGGTTTTTGATTGCATTTTCCCTGATGATTAGTGATGTTAAACACCTTTTCATGTACCTGTTGGCCACCTGTATGTCTTCTTTGGAAAAATGTCTATTCCGATCCTCCGCCAATTTTTAAATCAGATTGGTTTTTTTTTTTTTTTTGCTATTGAGTTATATGTTTCTTATATATTATCACATATATGATTTGCAAATATTTTCTCCCATTCATAGGTTGCCTTTTTATTTTGTTGATGGTTTCCTTTTCTGTGCGGGAGCTTTTTAGTTTGAAGTAGTCCCACTTGTTTATTTTTGCTTTTGCTGCTTTTGCTTTTGTTGTTAAATCCAAAAAAGACGTTGCCAAGACTGATGTCAAGAAGTTTGTTTCCTATGTTTTCTTCTAGGAGTTTTATGGTTTCAGGTCTTATGTTTAATCTTTAATCCATTTTGAGTTAATTTTTGTGTGTGATATGAGAGAGTGGCTTCATTTCATTCTTTTGCATGTGGCTGTCCAGTTTTCTCAACACAATTCATTAACAAGACTGTCCTATCCCCATTGTATATTCTTGGCTCCTTTGTCATAAATTAATTGACCATATCAGTGTGCATTTATTTCTGGGCTCTGTATTCTGTTCCATTGATCTATGTGTCTGTTTTTATGCCAATAACACACGTTTTGATTACTATAGCTTTGTAACATAGTTTGAAATCAAAACGTGTGAGCCTCCTGCTTTGCTCTTTCTCAAGATTTCTTTGGCTGTTTGGTGTCTTTTGTGGTTCCATTCAAATTTTAGGATTGTTTGTTCTATTTCTGTGAAAATGCCATTAGAGTTTTGATAGGGATTACATTGAATCTGTAGATTGCTTTGGATAGTATGGACATTTTAACAATATTAATTCTTCCAATCCATGAACACAGACTATCTTTCTATTTCTTTGTGTCTTCTTCAATTTCTTTCATTAATATCTTACAGTTTTCAGTGTATATGTCTCTTACCTCCTTGGTTAAATTGATTCCTAGTATTTTATTCTTTATATTGATTTTTTTATCCTTTAGCTTTACTGAATTCATTTATTAGTTCTAACAGTTTTTTGGTGGAGTTTTTAGGATTTTCTATATATAATGTCATGTCATCTGCAAAGAGTGACAGTTTTACTTCTTCCTTTCTGACTTCCTCTTATCTCTTTTTCCTGGGAGATCATTCTCTATATCTAGTTGTGTTAATTCTATCATTACATGTATTTAATTCATCACTCTCAAAGTCCTTTAATTACTTGTTTCATAGTGACTTTCCCTGCTAGAATGTAAACTTCACGAAGTCAAGAATTCTGATCACAGTACCTGACATACAGCATTTAATTCTCCATTTTAATCTTGTTTCCATAGTCACAACAACAACCCATGCATAATACACTACAGACAATGGACAACTGAGAGCATAGAAATGAACTATATAGGGAAAGGCATTCTCTTTACCTTAAGAAGAAAAAGATCAAATGTTAATAACATGTTCATTGCTGCTCTTATAGCATTGAGAAGAAAACCAGAGATTATCTATGGAAGGGATAAAGTCTTACATTCCAGAATTTTTGACTGATAGGCAGGCTTCAAAAGCTCAGATTCCATTCCTCCTCTCTTGCCCTTCTCAATATTCCATTTTTCATAGAGCAAACTGAGAAATCTTTGAAGAGCATAAATAAGATCACATTACTACCCTGCATAAAACCATTCAATGACTTTCCAATGTAACCAGGATAAAAATGCAAGTTCTCAACCAGCTTTTCTATGATTTGTTCTCTGCTTTTGTCTCTGACTTTCTCCCCTCCAGACTTCTTACTCATTTTGCTCTGGGCCCTAAGCACATTGGTCTTTCTGTTCCTGTGTGAGTTAAAGGCATTTCTCTCTCTTATCCCAGATCTTCAAGTGTTGCCTCTTTTTCATTATTTCTGTCTCAATTCAAACAATACTTCCTCAGAGTCATCTTTCTTGCCCTCCCCAGCTAAAGCACCCATTTCTATCAAGTAGCATTCTCTACCACTGTGGTTTTTCTTCTTCAGAAAGTTAGCTGCCCCGGAAATAATATAATTTGTTTATTGGCTTACATGGTTAATGTCTATCTGTTCACACAAGGGCAGCAACTTGTCTACTGATTATTGAAAATAACTTCAGCTCCTATAATAGTAGTACACAGTAGGTGCTCCATATATATGTTAACAGAATCTTTCTGGATATGCAGGTGCAGGCTAATCAAGCCTTTGAAATCCTAAAGACCTCCAAGAAGATTGCCAAATAGCAAAGCAAATATGTGGTTTTCTAAATGTATCTGGTGACCTCTGCTGGAATATTTACCAAGGAAGCCAAATATGAATTTTCAGTTTTTTCTTAATTGCCCTCTCACTATTTTTTTGTTATACTCACAGTTATGGTTTATTACAGGGAAAAGATAGAGATTAAAATCAGCCAAAAAAAGAAGAGCATAAGGCAGACTCCAGGAAAAGTACTAAGTACAGAGCTCCCATTGTCCTCTCCCCACGGAGTCTTGTATGTGTTGTTTTCCCGGGATCCATGTACAACACAGGGAGTATTGCCACTAGGGAAGCCCACCTGAACTTTGTGGTTCAGAGTTCTTATTTTTTTTAAAAACATTTTTTAAATCAAAGTATAGTTAATTTACAATGCTGTGTTAGTTTCAGGTGAATGGCAAAGTGATTCAGTTTTATATATATACATATATATATATGAATATATATATTCTTCTTCAGATTCTTTTCCATTATAGGTTACTACAAGATACAGAATATAGTTCCCTGTGCTATACAATAGGTCCTTGTTGTTTATCTATTTTATAGATAGCAGTGTGTATATGTTAATCCTAAACTCCTAATTTATCTCCCCTCCCTTCCACCCTGCTATCTCCTCCAGTAACCATAAGTTTGTTTTCCATGTCTGTGAGTCTATTTTATTTTTTTTGTAAATAAGTTCATTTATATCATTTTTTAGATCCCACATATAAGTGATATCATATGATATTTGTCTTTGTCTGACTTACTTCACTTACTATTATATTCTTTAGGTCCATCCATGTTGCTGCAAATGGCATTATTTCATTCTTTTTTAGAGCTGAGTAATATTCCACTGTGTGTATATCCTACATCTTCTTTATCCATTCATCTATCAATGGACACTTAGGTTGCTTCCATGTCTTGGCTATTGTAAATAGTGTTGCTATGAACATGGGAGTGCATGTATCTTTTTTGAATTAGAGTTTTCTCAGGATATATGCCCAGGAGAGGGATTACAGAATCTTATGGTAACTCTATTTTTAGTTTTTTAAGGAACCTCCATACTGTTCTCCACAGTGGCTGCACCAATTTACATTCCCACCAACAGTGTAGGAGGGTTCCTTTTTCTCCACACCCACTCCAGCATTTGTTCTTTGTAGACTTTTTAATGATGGCCATTCTGACTGGTGTGAGGTGATACTTCATTGTAGTTTTGATTTACATTTCTCTAATAATTAGTGGCAGAACATTCTTTTCATGTGCCTGTTGGCTATCTGTACATCTTCTTTGGAGAAATGTCTATTTAGATCTTCTGCTCATTTTCTGATTGGGTTGTTTGTTTTTTAGATATTAAGGTATATGTTACTTCTTTTTACTGAATGATAAAATGTTGGTGTGAGTGTAAAATTAGAGCTCAGGACCTTCTGAGAGTCTTTCTTCCATCTTGGAGAAACCCCACATCCCATTCTGTCTAGATAACTGTTCTCTTTCCTCTCCCAGCTAATCAATTTGTGCTTTTAGCATAAATCTTAAAGGACAGTATTCAGGGATATAGGAAATAGAGAACTTTCTCTGATTTCCCTCCAAATCTTATTGCATAAATGACTGTCCTTCTTTGCACATATATCTGAAGGAAGCAGATTCATCCAGATAACATGGATCGATAAACATATATCCCATGGATATATGGTTCCATTATTTCACTTCTGCTGACTCAGGGAGCAGTTCTGAAAAAGGGATTCACTGCTAAAAAGCAAAGAATTGGCAAAATGTGTTCTCATGTCAGGAATAATAGGTTCAAGAGTTATATTAGTCTACTTTGATGGGTCATTAGGAGATGATGTGTTGTTGAGAGTGCTTGTCCTTGAGGCAAAACCCCAGGTGAGAGCCAAGAATTTCAGAAATTCAAAGTAATGAGAGTGGGAATGAGTGAAACAATCAGGAGGTGATCTGATGACACTTTAAAAAACTGTTTACTTGTCCTGTGTATGGTATGACTATATGTACACGTTTATAGCAGAAAATTTGTAGAACACAAATAAACAGAAAGATCACATAAATATTAATCATAATCACTACGACCTAAAGAAAACCATTGTAAGAAATTTGTTTATATCTATTCCAGTCTTCTGTTTATATATACTTCATGAGTAGAAGTGTATGTATACTTTTTTTTTACAAATTGAATCAGTCATACTATTTTATTTATGACTAGTCATACTGTTTACATACTATTTATTTTTATTTAGTATGTCATGAAATATTTTCATTGATCTAAGTTCATCCCACCAAATTTTTATGTAATTAATTATTTGAACAGATAATATATGCATGTGGCACAATATTTTAAAAATTCAAGAAAAGTAAGCTTCCTTTTTACTCCTCTTCTCTCCAGTAGTAACCATTGCTGTTAGGGGAAGCTTTTAGTTGACCAATATATGTCTGATAAATAAGGCTGGAAGTTATTAAAGAGGTCAGTATAGTGCCAGGCACTATACTAAGTCCCTTACACAGATGATCTCATCCTCGCTTTAGTAAGAAAATCAAAACTTAGTTAAGCAATTGGCTTGAGGTTACATAGCTGATAAGTGGCAGATTGGACTTGCCCTCACAAGTGATGAACTTACAACCAAGCACGTGATACCTGGCACATACTGTGAATGAATAAAGTCTCACAGTGTAATTTGGATAATGTGGATCAGCTATCCTTGGGCTTGTTCAATCCTGGAAGAACCAATCTCAGGGTTGCTGAGACTAGACACTGCAAACTTCAAGCTCTATCACAACCCTGTCACCCTGTTCTCACTTCTTGTCAACATGTCCCTCTGTTTGGTTTTATTGGAATTTTTATTTGCAGGACTCACAGGGGTTATGTCAACACAAGCAAGTCATTTTGTGAAGCAGAAAGTCATTTTCGATAATTTGGGCTCCTATTTTTATTATTTTAGTACTTGAATTTTTTGATTAGCCGTTTAACTTTTTTCCCACCACTTGAATGAATGGATAATAAACTATATACTTAAATTTACAGACAAAGATAAGAATCAAATACGTCACTGAATCATGGAAAAGATTTTTAATCTACTTGATCCACATTGATTTATTAATATCAGATAATGAAATATGGTTTTCTCTATCTTGAGTCATTAAAATATTCTTAAGTAGGTAAGGCCACCTGTACAGTAAATGGCTAAAGACCTAATTAAAGATTCTAACCTTTCTAACTCTAAAAAGTTAGAATCTTTCATTAGGTTTTAATACTAAGAAGTAACAAATAAGATTAGTTATAATAAATAGTAAAAAATTAAAATAGTAAAAGTACTAACAAGTAACACACTATTCTATGAGAATTCTGCTCATAATTCTAACGTGAAGGATATTTTGTGTGAATTTCAATTCTGCTGCTATATGGAATAGTAATGTAAACATAATGATTGTAGGCTAAAACTGTAAAGTAAGAGGTTTCAAAACATTCATTTTGTGAATGTCTTTACTCCCTTTAGGAACAATACAGAGTGTAGCTGTGTGTGCAAATAAATTAGCACATACATGTTTATATATATACAAACACATGGGAAAAGATATATATTTATAGCATTTATTGACAGGCTGATCCTGATCATATTTCAGAACCTAATGTCTTTTGCAATTTTCTTCCCATATTTGAACACTTTTACATCCATGGAATTATTTTTTTATCAATTTGATAATATTTGAGGTAATTGTACACATACGACTAAAATTAATTTCTACAACCTCATTAAAATGATGGTCTGATGATCTTGGGTCAGTCAAAATTACATTCTTTGTATGTTATACTCAAAGACATCCTGGCATTTTCATAGGGAAATTTTTAAGAAAAGTAATTAAGGAAAGGGGAACCAAGATCGATGCCTATCATCAAAATTAGATTTGTCAATGTAGAATGAAATAAGTAGAAATAATTTTTCTTAGTGATCTAGAAATGGGAATCAAGAGAAAAAATAATACTTACTTAGGAAATCTAAAGGGATTTAGAGCTTAGAAATACATCCCAGTCAATTCTACGTGTAACGTACAACGGTCTGCAAAATTTATAAGGGGAACTGCTACTTCTGGATCACTTTGGAGGTAATGAAATAAGTACTGGTGACTGTGTGAGTCTAGGAGTTTGGTCAAGAGGACAAGGGCTAAATGTCCGGACTCACGTCATGATCAGCCTGTGAAGATTCCATTATCCCGGGGGGTGCTTACCCAAGCCCCAAACTGGAGGGTTTTACTTGTGATTGTTCTGGATTGTTTGGGTAGATATTGATCGGAGATAGTGTCCTCACTGGACCTTCCCAGAAAGACTGTAAAAGGAGCCAAGAATTCTGCCTTCCATTGGAAATTCTCTGGGAAGGCCATGAGATTTCTTTCTGCTGGTTTATTCCTGTAAGAAGCTACCAAAGCCTGTGATCTACCAGCTCTGAACCTCTGAGTCCCTAACGTGCACCACTCCTAGGATTACAGTTCATTGAGAGAGGGATTCAAAAGTGCCAGAGAACTGAAGGAAGAATGCTCCGAGGCCGATCGCTATCTGTGACATCCCTGGGTGGGCTTCCTCGGTGGGAAGCCAGACTCCCTGTGGAGGATTTACTTCTCTTTGAAGTCGCTTGGGAAGTGACCAATAAAGGTTTGTACTGCCCCTGAGGTGGTTATTTGCCAGATTGCTGAAGAATGTAGATTAGGATTTCACAGAATGCTCTCTAGTAAGAATGACTTGCCAGTGAGTGAGGAAAGTATTCAAACCGAATATGTTTAGATTACGTTTAACCTTGTCTATTTCGACAAGGTTGAAATGAAAGGCAATGAAAACTTAAACTGGTGTATGTGTTGAAGGAAGAGAAAATTGAAAATATTAGTCATGGCCAGACAATGTGCATTTAAATTAAAATTTGAAATCCGTGTTATGACAAAACAGGAATATAGAGTTAATATTTACCTTTCTGGTCTTATGATTTTTCTCAGCAAAGAAAAGCACAATTTTGTACTTTATTTTAGGGAGAACTGTGCCTGATCAGGACCAATTAGAAACTTTAACTCCACACTCCGTTAGCGAGTATATGAAATATTTAACAACATTTCTAATAATTCAAGATTAGCTTGGAATTAAAGTTTTAACTTAGAACCAGTTCAGAAGGCATAATATTGAGCTCCTATTAAGAAGAATGCATGTAATTTTTTCTTCAATACTATATAAACATAGACATTATAAAATAAGAAAGGAAACCAAATTGCCAAAACTAAAACAATTTCCTAATAAGGTATAGTATCACTTATGCTGGATTGGAGATGGCAAGGCAGAGAACTGTGACCTAAATGATTTTTATGATAAAGTTATCTGTAAAATTATTAAAAAACAATTCCTCATGGATTGATATTGTCTAGTTTAAAAGTGTCAAGACTATTACCACTAATACTGAAGGAATATTGGTAAAGAAAAAGGAACCGTTCTGAAGGTTGAGTTCTTCAAGGTCATGAAAAACCAGGCCAAAAGATTGATGGGTAAGGCAGTGATAACTTGTGGAATTTAAAGGATCTGAAATGATAACATGTGATGTGATCTATTACATGTTCATTTTTTTGAAATTTATTTTTCTGTTTTTATTTTTTATGACATGTTTATTGCAGTAGTCTAAAGGATCTGAAATAAACATGAACGTGATACATTACTTCTTCCTTTTAGCTAATCAGAGCCAGCAAAACCTCAAAATCAGAGAAATTGTATTTAGAATCTGATTTTTACCTTATGCTCAGTGTTCAAAGCTCTCATGTGTATGCATTCATAAAATTCATAAAATCATAAAATAAAAATTAAAAACAAATTCTTCCTATTTAGGAATGCATGGAATGAATGTCAGAAAACAAATCACAGTCTTCCTCTTTGTAGTTTAGTGAGGAAGAAGGAAAGGCGACAGAAATCTTAATATGGAAGCGTGAAGTATTATACCTATAGCTGTTCCTAATGTTCTTTTTCCAGTCCAAGGTTTTTAAATATGCCCAAAGCTCCTGGGAACAGAGCCATCTCTACTACATATAAATCCCAGACTGTGACTTGAAATAGAGGTTGTTTTCTACAGAGTAGGCAGGAACTCCAGGATATAGCTCATTGGTGGAAAAAACTGGGGGACACTCTTTTGCACCAAGAATCAGTTCAGAAGACCTCTGTGTGGGTTCTCCTGAGCAGAGCCCCTCTCCTTCCTTCTAGCAAACATTGCTGGGGCATTGTCTCCTGGTGCTGGGCACACACCGGTGAAACTGTTTATCCCACAGATCTTATATCCTGACTACATGCATGCAGCTCTCAGGGCCTAGAACAGTGCCTGGCGCATAGAAAATGCTCAATGGTTTTTTTTTCTTTTGCATGAAGGAATGAATACATTTATTTTTCAACCTCTAAGTTGCCTTCGATACTTATTTTCTTTCATTTCCCATGCAAGAGGAAGGGAATTTTCTTGTCAAGATGGGACCCACAGAGTGATTTACCCAAATTGATATCATTTCCAACATACCTTTAATATTTATCATGGTCATATTTTTAAGAAATTTTTATATAAATGGACAATTATTGTGTCCAGCCCTGACAAGACATTGACACTACAGTTTCTCTGAAAAAATTTACTTTGAACTTTTACTTCCCTGCAGTTCATAGCAGTGATAGGAGGCATCTCTGAGATCATGACTCCAAGTCCTCCACTTCATAGATGAAAAGGATGTCTACAAGGCATTAAATGACCAAGCAAATGGCAGGGTTGGGACTAGTGTTTAGGTCTCCTCCGAGTCCACTTCTCTTTTTTATTACCACACAAGCATTAAAGATTAAAATGTCCAGTTTCTAAGGAAGTGCCCTATAGGCGAACGGACACAGGACTTTAGTCAAAACAGTCAGGGTTTTCTAAGACTTAGAAAAAAAATCTCTTAAACTGCCTGAATATCAGTTTCTTCATGATAAAATGAATGTAGTATGCTCCAGCCATCTTACAATGTTTTGTGGACACAAGAAAATGTATTCATATCCAAGAAGACAAAAGATTTCTTAGGGGAAAAAAAACTCCTTACTGCCAGAATTTTGCCCATGAACAATGGAACTGTGTAAAATATAACAAACAAGAGAGTCATAGTTAAATTATTGGGTGTTCATTCTCAGATGTCAAAATAACCTTTTCTACTTGTTCACATTAACCTTGAAATTTATTGCTCTTATTCAATAAAGATTCATCAAGTGTCTATTGGGTATCAGACACTGGAAAACAAGGGGCTTAGAATTTAACAATACAGAATTAATTCCTAATCTTCCAGAATTTACGAACTTGTAGGAAGATGGACATTGAACATGCAATTGTAGTCAAATGTAATGAGTGTAAGAATGAGAACAAGGTGCTCTAGGACTATAAAGGCAGACCTCATTTTATTGTTTCGCTTTATTGTACTTAGCCAATGTTGCATTTTTTTTTACAAATTGAAGGTTTGTGGCACCCCTGCATCAAACTTCGTGTCTCTGTGTCACAGTCTAATAATCCTCACAATATATCAAACTTTTTCATTATTGATGTATTTGTTATGGTGATCTGTGATCAGTGATCTTTGATGTTACTACTGCAAAAAGATTATGACTCGCTGAAGGCTCAGATGATGGGGAGCCTTTTTTAGCCATTATGTATTTTTAAATTAAGGTATGTACATTATTTTTTTAGGCAAATGCTATTGCATGCTTAATAGATTGTGGTATAGTGTAAACATAACTTTTATAAGCACTGGGAAACCAAAAAATTCATGATTCTCTTTATTGCAATACTTGCTTTATTGGGATGGTCTGGAGCACAGCCTACAATTATCTCTGAGGTCTGCCTGTAATTTGGTGAGGGGGCGGGGAGCTTTTTACCTAGTTGGAGGCTTGGGAAGAACCTTTGACGAAAAGACATTTGAGCTGACACCTGAAGGATGAATAGCTGTTGGGTAGAGATGAGGAGGCGGTGATAAAGAGGGGACATGTTCTATGCGTGGGAACTGTACATGCCAAGGTGCAGAGGTGAGGAAGTATACTCTGTTCAATGATCTGAGGGAAGTTCAGAGGCGGAAAAGGAGTGGAGCATGAGAGGAGACAAGAGAGACCAGCAAGGGCTGGACTGTGGAGTGTATGGTGAGTTAATAGCCTTAAGGAGTTACATTTCCAATCCACAAAGGATGGGAAGCCACTGAAGTTCTACATAATGGAAAGTGTTAAGGAGTCAGATGTGGTTTCTTTTATTTTTTTATTTTTAATTTTTTTTACTGAATGAAAAATTCTTTAAATCCTATAGTGCTTTACAGTTTGCAACTTTCACACACATGATTTCATATAATCCCATAATAACTTTTTCCCCCTACCCCTACATTGCTCCTCCTCCCTTCCGTCTCCCCACTGGTAACCACTAATTTGTCCTCTATGTCTGTGAGTCTGCTTCTTTTTGGTTTTATTCACTAGTTTGTTGTATTTTTTAGATTCCACACATAAGTGATATCACACAGTATTTGTCTTTCTCTCTCTGACGAATTTCACTTAACATAATGCCTTCCAAGTCCGTCCATGTTGCTGCAAATGGCAAAATTTCATTCTTTTTTCATGGTTGAGTAGCATTCCATTGTATATATACACCACAAAAAGCACTATTACTAGTTGCGGGACAGGCTAGCAGGAAAGTAACTGTGCCATGGTCTAGGATGGAGAGTTTTGCCCCAATATTGGAAATAAGCTTTACTTTCAACTTCTTTGCTACAATCATTTCTTCTATGCAAACTTGCCCAAATCATTGTAGATTGTGGACCAATGACCATGTTGAGGATATTTAGGGTCATTAAAAAGAGTTTAATGAATGTTGTCAAAAATAATGTATGCTACTCTAATAAACGTGAACACTTCTGAAATTTAGTCACTAAATGGATGCTTCCCTCTAAAAGTTGACTAAAAACAATTTGTTTTAGCACCAAGCCAGTGTCAACTGAAAAAAAGATTGCACAACCTGAAAGTTGAGAACTGCGTTTTATTCAGCAGACTTTCTGAGGACCATAGCCTCTCAGTTCACTCTGAGGGACTGTTCCAAAGAGGTAAGGCAAGAGCCAGGATATATAGCAATTTTTGCTGAAAAAAAAAAAAAAATGAACATGTAGTCAGATATCAAAAGGTTACTGCTAATTACAAAGACAGACATCTCAAGTTAATGACTTTAAGTATTTTCTATGTTTGGAAAGATGCAAGAGTCTGGGCTCATTGAAATCATTCCTTTGATACGCTTCTTAACTATCTAGGGCCAGTATCCTATTTTTCTCCATCTTGAATTCCCCTCAGGGTGTACCATCAGGGCAGCTGCAGTGGCTGATGCCTTTATGCACAAAACATCCTTTGTTTACTGAAATGGCAGGTGACATTCTTTGTCCACACCAGCTTATTGCCTGACAGAATATTTCTCCCTGCTCCCTCCTCAAACTGGACACCATAGTTCTGGGTTACATGGTACAAAAGGCACACGGAATAATTCAGAAAACTACAGTCGAAAAGATGTGGTAGAAACTGATTACGATCAAGTCCACTACTGCAATCTGAGGCAGGAGTTCTAAAGGTGGGGACCCTGATGAAAGTGAACTTCCAGGAGTTTGCAAACCTTCTAAAATTGTATGTGAAAATTGTGTGCTCATACGTGTACGTGCTTTGTCAGAGAAAAGGACTGAATGATTTCACCAGATTTCCAAAGACCCCTATGATTTTTTTTTTTTAATTTAAAGTTACGTTTGTGACTCACATTTTTTTTTTTTTTTTTTTTTTTTTTATTTCTGGCTGTGTTGGGTCTTCGTTTCTGTGCGAGGGCTTTCTCTAGTTGCTGCAAGCGGGGGCCACTCTTCATCGCGGTGCGCGGGCCTCTCACTATCGTGGCCTCTCATGTTGCGGAGCACAGGCTCTAGACGCGCAGGCTCAGTAGTTGTGGCTCACGGGCCTAGTTGCTCCGCGGCATGTGGGATCTTCCCAGACCAGGGCTCGAACCCGTGTCCCCTTCATTGGCAGGCAGATTCTCAACCACTGCGCCACCAGGGAAGCCCCAAACTCCTATGATTGATGTGAGAACCACTGCTCTAAAGTTCCCTTAACCTTGGGTTCCTTTTTATTAACCCAGAATGTTTAGAGCCAAAAAAAAAAAGCGATTTCCCCTAAGTGCTGTTTTCCAAATGGCCTTTCTCTAGAGCAGAGTAGAAAGGATTCCACCCTCCCCAAGACTTAAAGATGCTTATCTTTGCGTGATACAGCTCGCTTTCTCCCTCCGCCCCTCCCACCACCATTTTCAAAGACTCATCAGTATGTTGTTCCATAGAGTTACAATCGGCCGTCCGTATCCACGGTTCCACACCTGCGGATTCAACCAACTCTGGATCAAAAATAGTCAAAATAAAATTCCAGAAAGCTCCAAAAAAGCAAACCTTGAATTTACCACGTACCAGCAAATTATTTACACCCCCATTTACATTGTGTTAGGTGTTATAAGTAACCTAGAGATGATTTAAAGTATATAGGAGGATATGCATAGGTTATATGCAAATACTATGCCATTTTATATAAGGGACTTGAGCATCCTTGGGTTTTGGTATCCACAGTAGTGGTTGGGGAGTGGCGTCCCAAAACCAACATGCTGTGGGTACCAAGGGACAACTATACTTACAATCCTGCTATCTAAAGCTTGTGGGCTCTGGAGTCAGACTGCCTGGATTGTAATCCCAACTCCATCATTACCTTTGTAATATTGGATCCATCTCATAGCCTCTCTGTGTCTCAGTTTCCCTGTCTAAAAATAAAGATAATAATAGCATCTTCCTTAATAGTGTTGTGAAAACTAAAAGAAATACCAACTGTAAATCACTTAGAACTGTGCTTAGCATCTATTAACACTCTGTTATCTTATTATTATTTCTTATAAAGTTTATTCATACAATGGGGACATTGAATCATTCATTTTCACACTAGCTCTCACTTTGAGCAATTGCATGTTTCTATTTTTAAATGCAAAAGAAGAAAGAGAAAGAAAATACATGGATCAAAGTTACTACAATCATGGGCAACGCTGTAGTTAGAGGTTGGGGTTTCTTTGCCTGGTGTGGATATGCAGTGGCCATGTCATGTCAAAAGCATCCCGGACCACACCACATGAAACACACAGTCTCTGTAAGAACCATGCTTGTCACACACATACCTTCAAGATGAGCACCGGTCTCTCCACTTCCCTTTCATCCAGATTGCCATGACTAAGCCCTTCCTGTATAAAATATTCAGAGCTGCCGTTGTGGATGTAATCAGGGTGGGGCGTGCTTGTGGGCATGCTCTTAGTGTATCATCTCCCACTGCCCTGGACTGCGGCTGCTTTGATTTGAACCACACACCCAGCTGACTGCTAGGCACACAAACATTTGGTGGCCATCGTCACCAGTAGCATTTAATCTCTTTCCTACCAAGACCTGCTGCCTCAGAGAACGATGTCCAACTGTGTAATGACTATCCCTGCTTCTTTAACTATGTCTTGGGACAGGAGGGTCAGATTAGTAGCTATGCACACTGAAATCATAGACTTCTAAATTCTCTGACTTTCAACCATTGAAGAATAGTGAAGAGTCTCTCTCTATATATACTTATATTTATATATTATAACATATATCTCCTTTTCCTGGCTGGTGCTCACCTTCCATACTGCCTTGGAATTCTGCTTTTAACAATATCAGCAGTGTTTCTAGATAAAAACTTGAGGTTTTAGCTACTTCATTGACATATATGCTATGATAGCTCATCTTTTCTTTCTGATGAAAGGCTTGATACTTTGCCCTCACACTAAAGACAGCTTCCGTGTTGTTTCAGGAAAGTATAGATCAATAAAAGACAAAGTACATGTTTGAAAGTGAAGGGTAAGTCCAAATTCAATGACCTACACTGTGGTAAAACAATAATTCATTAAAAAATATGTGTTGGTGAACCTTTGGTTTGTACTCCAGATTTGAAAATAGGAATGACCCTATTTCTCAGCTATCATACTCATCTTTAATGAGCGTGCCGAGAGAGGAGTTTGGGGTATAAGGTGGTAAATAGAGTGAAAATTAAGGAAAGTCTTTGGCATATAAATCTGGGAAAGACAGAGAGGGCCTGAAATGGAGCTTGAACATGTGAAATAGCAGTAAGAGGACCTCCCCACAGAAAGACTGTACGGGGAGAAGCCTGGGGGTGGGTGGGGAAAGATTTATTTACAATCAAGCCTCAACCAATATGGGATGAAATTTTTAAAAATTTTATGTTTTTATTCCTGATAGACTAAAAAAACATAGCCATAGTATTTGTAAACACTCTAAGGCTATTTGGGGACTATTTATCTCAAGGTTGAAGGCCTCAAATGGGAAAAAGAAGCAGCAAATTAATTGTGTTTATCTTTGCATTTCAATTCTCAAATCTAACCATTTATTTATTTTGAAATAAAAAATTTCTCTTCTCCCTGACATCCTTTAGCAAATAAAAATGTGTTTGCATTAACCCGAGTGTATTTCAATTTGCAACACATAATCTAACAAACAAGGATGTTCGAAGGTCTCTGGGCAAGGTACACAGCTGCAAATAAAAGAGAGTTTTCAAGACTAGAAATGTGAATTAGACATTTAATAAGTGTATGCCATCAGAACCTGATAACATAGTCCCCTGGATAATATAAAGATGAAGGAAAATAGTCTACAAAGAGGAGGAATTATTTGGAGATTTTCCATTTTTATTGACAGTGGGCTTGAATAAAGCTTATATAAATATATATACTTTTAAATATGTTGCTAAGATGTGACTCCAAGACTTTAGAGAAAAGTTCTTCTTTTTAGTTGCTCTTGCAAACTATTTCTCTAATGTTTTTTCCTCAACAAGTGGTTTTGACGGTTCCTAAATTTTTCTGGAATTTGGGGAAATATTTAGGCATCCTTGATGTTGGCATCAGTTTATGTAGACTCAGATTCGTGGTTGAATGGTTAAGTGAATCCTGTCTGCTCTGGTCCAGTCTGAAAGGCTCTGCTTGCAGGTTTGCAGAGCCTCTTCCTGGTCCCACGTTGTCCTCATCAGCCACCTGAGCTGAGACTGATAGTGTCCTTATTATCAGAGCCTGCTCAAGTGACAGTTTAAATTTCTCTTAGGTATGGTCAAAAAGTTTTTTCTTAAAGATCAAGTTTCTAAGGACAATAAATATATGTAGGCTTATATGAAAATTACATGTAATATTTACATTTTGGGAGTTACATTAGCTCTTTTCTTTTATAAATTAATGAACCCGGTTGTATCATGTAATAGTATTAACATTTGCCTTTTGTGTCTCACCTCTCAAAAGGCAATTTACCCAAATGTGTATTTTGAGTGATTCAGACTTTTAAAAAAATTTGCAAATGGCAATTCTACCTTTTGGCTCTCAGTTATGACTATCGGTAAGATTTATTATTTAAGGTCTAATTTATTGAAATAAGAAATTTAAGAGATGCAGTAGCTATCAGACTCTACATCCTGAAGAATTGAAATACCTTATGAAAAACCATGATGAAAAATAAGACTTTTTCTTCTTAATATACAAGTAACAAAGTTGTTCTTGGAAGTGGGGTTGATGATTGGTGCCAGAATCTGTACTGGCTTGGGAATTTTATACAGGATTTCTTGAGTCGTTCCTTTGCCTGTGGTTCATGGACAAAGTATCGCTCAAGACATTGATTCAGATTGTTTTCATATTCTCATACGAGGTGATTGCTTTGAGCTGGCACGGGAAGTATCCTGTCCAGTTTACTGAAGGTCTTTTTCCCTTTGGTCCTCTCTATTCCTCCTACCTGTTTACTGAACCCCTCCTTTTGAATGCCTAGGACTCTTTGCTTGCACCCTCTGCTCCCAAAATAGAGCCTTGGCTCTGACTGTTCTCTCTGCCTAAAACATTCTTCCCCATGATATCCACTTGCCTGATTTCCTTACCCTTTTAAATACTTACTCCAAATATCACCTTTTCAATGAGGCCTAATTTTTAATACTGCTGCTCCAACCTGCCCTTCCTCCCCAAGTGATGTACTGTTTTAGCCCCCTTGAACAGGTGAGCTAATGGAGCCTTAGACAGGTTACGTG